>NC_090189.1:27423388-27743388 GCF_024679245.1 Pseudorasbora parva
AATAAGTTGCATGTTTTTTATGCTCCGTATCCAGACAGAAAAAGTGCGGTTTACTAAACGATTGATTGGGCCAGACAAAATTACAGAAATCACCATATTAATTATTGTGGCTATAGAGTAGGGGTAAGACGCATGGTACTAAGTTTTGACGCATATCGCGAGCATAGATTCGAATCCGGCTTTTGCCACACTCGCTCTTCTCCCTTTCCCCATCACATATCAGATCGGAAAGGATTTTATTTTCAATAAAAAAAATAGAAAATATTAGAAATGGGGAAATAAAGCGTTTAACATGTATTTAAAGCAGCACTAGGTAACTTTTCAACCTTCATAATATATTTTAATAATATATCTTGTGATGATAAATCGACTTACAATAGGTTGAATGACACGTCTGCCATAGCCTGATGGGGTCTGTATCGTTTTTAATCGTACTTTTAAACTTCGGGTTTCGGGTAGTAACCCGAGAAAAAAAAGAACTACAAAATTCGACTGCTTTGCGGCATATACGTCACTTCCACCAACACCCACACTTCCTTAAATTCGGACGTGCGAGCCCAACTTTGTTCGTGGGATAATATAGTCATGTCCGAAGCAGCACAGACAAATAAGAAAGAAAAGGTTTAGTTGGAGGAAAGCAATAAGAGGAAACGAAAAAGTGATGGGATTAAAGGCAGGACGAGGATCAACATGTGACCAGCGTTTGCTCGTCGGCGTGAGCTGAAGGAGGCGTGCCCGACCGATGCTGTCATGCTTGTTACGGTGAGCTACCACTCAAACATTGAACTGAAGTATCATATATATTCTGTAAAACGGTAACCAATAGACTACTATAATGACGCTGGCTTGTAAACGTGAGCATCGTGATTATTTGGCGTTTGAAAAAAATAAAACCCATGAAATTATATTCATATGACATGCTGAAACATGCCACTGACTGTAACGTTACCTGGGATGAAGACATTTCACACGCGACGCCAGAAGAACTCTGAACTCCTCTTGCAGTGTTCAGGGGAACTGTTAGTGCTGCACCGACCCGCGGCGCCACTTTTATGAAGTTATTTGGCCCGCACCGCACCACTGTATATATTTTTACAACCCGCCGCGCACCCGCGACCTTTAAATAGACACACGGGGTCCGCGGGTTATGAGACGGCTCGTGCATTACTAGTTCAGGGCTATCAGGGTTGTCATGTCAACAAATGCAAGCGCAATGGCATCCCCTGTTGTAGGATGACAGATCTTACGACAGTAGTTGAGGACATTATTTTTTCCAAACTGTAGGGGGACCCCGAGAGCAAAAGTAGCCAAGTGCGGCTTTAATAATAAGTTTCTTAATAAGTTTCTCGGTTAAGGGGTAGTCAATGTAAGCAGACATTAGAGACGATAAAAGTGAGTGGGTCCAATATCATTGGTCTTAAAAAGTGGGTGGGTCTTGTCCCACCCACACACAATGGTTCCGACGCCCATGTTTGAACAGTTATCAGTAAATACTGATATAATTTAAATTAATTGCAATTAATATGAACAGATATATTTTGACAGCGAACCTAATTAATGTTTCAACTGATTCTTTATTTTATATATTCTACTGAGCCATCATCAGTATCCCAGACAGCATGGTAACATTGATACAATGTTGAGTTTTGATCCAAACCATCATTTTGGTTGAGATTGACATTTCAATGTTTAAAGTATGTTGGATCAGCATTGAAACTTTGATGAAGGTCAACAGCACACATGGGTGGAGACAGTAACATTGAACTAACAGATATTTGTGGTTGATGAGCACATGATTATGCAGGTGTGTGTCTCTGCAGAACACTAGAGGGTGTTTCCCAATCAGTGGGCGTTTTCAAACCACAATTGGCATTTTAATCGCTTTCCCTGATTTGTTCTAATCCACTGGGGGCTTGGTTTAGGGATGGGCCTTCATGAGTTTCGCAAGTCTGTTAAAAAATGGTTGAAAAACATCTATTGAAGTTTGAAATTGGACACTGAATGGTAAACAACCATGCTGGTTTAGCATAAGTACCTCTTAGTAGTTTAATTGATGCCTCTTCATTAGAGAAAACACAGGTGCATCCTATACTGTCTAGTGTGTTGAATCACCTGACATACATGACTTCTCTTGTGCAATTTCAAACACTGCTCCATCTACTTTATTATTTCTCTGTTCCTTTATTTTGTGTGACGCAAATGGCAAGGCGGATGTGTCGGATTCTGCAGTCGAGCGCAGTTGCTCTCCACCGACTGCGCGGAGCAAAAGCATGATTGGAAACGACTTGCTGACGACACAGCTTAATGCTTATTGGTTTAAACAACCGTGATGTATAGTTCTTTTTTTTTAAATTTTTGATTTTAAAACACTGATATCATGTTTTTATGTGAATAAAATATGTGTGCATATTCTCAAACTCTCGGAGAGTGTGATCTCTCTGTTGGTTATGTGATTGTTGTCATATTTATAAAAATATATAAAAACATGTATGTAATTAAAGTAAAAATGCTTGATAAACAGGTATTTCGAATGGAAATAAATAACAAAAACTTTGGTTGTCTTGTTCATCATTTTTATTTTTGTATAAAAGCAACAGAACTTAAATTACATCCAGTTTCCCTTACGAAACAAAAATATATTGCAATATATTTGAAAGCGGCAATCATTTGTATATTTTGCAATATATTGCATGAATATAAAATATATTTTATAACACCATCAATATATTATTCCATATATTAAAATATATTTCAAGAAAATATATTGGTAAATATATTTTCCTTTCGTAAGGGTTATCAGCAACAGAGTGCACGAGTGTGAATCCCGCGATATCCGCAACTGATCTCGCAGGTGTCTGATCCACTAGAGCCCCCTTTACACTGTGATTCCGGCAAATACATGGAGAATGCGGCCCGGCATTTGTTCCCGAGCCGCTAGATTTGGCCCATTCACACTGCCAGCGAAATACCATAATATGTGCGCTTTCACACACAACCCGTAACGGTTCAATTCGGTAATCAATTCCGGGACGTGGTTGCTTTCACACGGAAGGCGACCCGGCAATGTTCCGGGAATATTGCGGGTCCCACGTGCAGTGTGAAAGGGGCTTTGGAGAAGAGAGAACTGTCCGGCTTGCCTGCACTTTTTTCACTCCTCCCCTCACTGCAGCCGCCTATGGTCTCGCCTTTATTTCAGGCGAGGCAAGGCGCATCTCAAACAAGCCTATTCATATGCCCGAATCGCTATCAAATTTAGGGAAAGTAACTGATCTCCATTCAGTATCCACTGAAACACAAATGATAAAAAAAAAACATCTTGTGTGTTTATTGAGAAAGGGACTGACATGGCTAATTTGTGAAACAAAGATATTACGGTTGACATAAAGGGAATCTGAAGCTTTAAAGAGATATAGTTCACTCCACAATGAAAATGGTCATCATTTACTCACCCTCCTCAACCTGTATGAGTGTCTTTCTTCCGCTGAACACAAAATAAGATATTTTAATGATTAACGAAACATTTGGCAGCCATTGAAATCCATAGTATTTTTTTCCTAATATAGGAATCAATGGTTACCAACATGAATTAAAATACCTTCTTTTGTGTTCAGCAGAAGAAAGACACTTATACAGGTTTGGAAAATTTGAGGGTGGGTAAATAGGACATTTTCATTTTAGGGGAACTATCCCTTTAAATAATGTTTTGTTGAAAACCTAAACTCTTTTATTCTTCAAGATTAACTTATTTGAATGCTATGTATGCGAGCCAGATTTTTAAAACCTGAACTGTTGGCCCACCTGTAGTTAAATGACATCAGACTTTTCAGATATTAATTTTATTTTTAAAGGTTGTAATGCTTTTGTCCTATTGTTCCCCTCTCCCCACCTTTTTTTAAAGAAGGATCTTTTATATCGCTTGTACTGATTGTGGGAAACTGTTAAATAAATTAAACTGACTCAACTGCTGAGGTGATGTCATTTATACTTTAAAATGTTTTCTCCAAATTGGAAATGGTTATTTTTGATCATATCAGTGTTGATTCGACATCAGTGATGTAGAATCAACATCGTAGTGTAACATTGATTCAATAATATTACCATTAATTATTATTGTTAAGTTCAATATGGTTTCAACATCAGTGATGTAGAATCAATCATACCCTAATGTTGATTCAATAGCATTACCATAACTATTTGTATTTCACCATTGATTCAACATTTAATGCGGGTGCAAACACATGATATTGAACTAACATCAGTTCATAATGTTGATTCAAAGATATTACAATAGATTTTTTGTTGAAATATCAACATTGTTTAAGCGTAACTGAGGGTGCAATAGTGACGTTAAAAAATATCACTTTGTAATGTTGAATCAATGCTATTATCGTTGATTTATGGTTGAAATCTCAACATTATTTCAATATTAACCAAGGGAGCAAAAATGATGTTGAAAAAATATCACTTTGTAATGTTGAATCAATATTATTACTATTGATTTGTGGTTATTGTTTCAACAACAACTGAGGGTGCAAAACAACTATTGTTTCAACTGAGGGTGCAAGAGTGATGCTAAAGCAACCTCACTTTGTAATGTTAATTCAATGTAATTAGCGTTGATGCATCAACACTGAATCAACATTGTTTCAATGGTTACATGCTATCTGGGTATATTACATGCTTACTTGTTAGTCCAAATATTCATTAAAGAGCCATTGTCATTAACAAAAGGGCAAAAGCTCAGCTGAGGCTAAATGTCTGTGTTTTGCCAGTAAATTAATTCTGGAATAACAATTATTTAAGTGCCCATTAAAGAAGAGAAATCACTTACTCTCATACAAAGACACACAAACACACCCTCAGGGACACAGATATGGTATAATCAGAGGTGTGTGTGTGTTGGGGGGGGGGGGGGGGGTAGCTATAGATGCTGTGCCTATAGTTTAGGCCCTAAACTACTCAGTTTCACATGTTAGGGTAAGGAGCATTTCAGCAATGAACTGAAGTGAGACAACAAGGAATTTGAGGATTAATCCTGCGGTTACTGACCTACGAGTAGGGAATACAAATAGGCATCATTATAGAGGGTGAACACATGTAATCTCGTATGTATGTAGCGACAGGAGGTGAGAGGATAGAAGGAATTTAATGTTCTTCATGAAGAGACACATGAGACACTCTGACAGCCTGTTCTTGAGAGGAGGTGACTGAATTACAATGAGGAAATCACTCACAGACTTACCAGAGGAGATGATATTGACCACAGTTTGCCCTTTCTTAACTATATATATATATATATATATATATATATATATATATATATATATATATATATATATATATATAGCCAAAGTAATGTTTAGGTGTGTTTTGGAGTTGCGCAGACTGACCGTGTATGACATCAAAGTACAGCGAGAGCATTTTTAAAGCATACGGAGCCATCTACTCTTTAATTGCTGTCACGGTACTTTGCCATCATACACCAATCTGTCTGTACAGCAGGGACGTGCACAGGATTTTTGAGGGGCAGTTGCTCTGACCTAAAAAAGGGAGGCCATTTCTCTTGCCTATACCAATAAAGAACTCAAACCAGTCAATATCAATAGTCTAATAAAAAAAGACAATATTAATTTAACTGCCATCAACAGTTTATGATCGTCTGTTTGTTATACCTTTCCGACAACGTTAAGTCTCACCCGACAACGGCAACAATCTCCTTCTAGTGCCGCTCATGCAGGCTCAGCCAAGGCGGTTAGAAGGATTTTGGGGGCCCCAAGCAAAATGGACATGGCTAACTTTCTACAGATAAACGGAAAATGATTAAAAAATGTTTGTAAAACTTTAAGAAACCATTTTTAAAACATCTAAAAACATTACATAGATAGACAGACCAAATATTCCTAACACTTTGTTAAGGGTTACTAGTTGGTTTGTAAACTGTCTATAAACATTATCTGGATGGTTATTATGAAGTTGCAACAGATGACTATAATACCTGTTACATAGTTAATAAACAGTAACAGTAAAACATGTGGGTTGTCCTGATACTGTACTTCAAAATGCAACAGTGTAAAATTTGCCACACCGAATAAAGTAACTGTTCAAGATCCATTGGTAACTTATAAAAATAATATCATATTTGCATAAACTGTTTCTACCATATATCCCGACACTAGCACATTAAGATAAGCTATGAAAAAAATCATGTTCCTCTGCCTCTTTCTGGTTAAATAATGTTTATAATAATAGTTAATGCTATATTAACTATTCCAGTTTATTTATGCATAGCATAAAAAATAGTTAGTATAGCTTGCTATGCCACTTTCATCAAAACCTATTACAAAGCTATAGCAATTTTATGTCATTAAATACGATAAACAGTTATTCTGGAACAGATCTGCGTCTTCCTTATCCCGTTAAAAAAACATATTACAGTAAGTAACCATATTCCATCCGTTCGAAAACAAAGTTGCGCTAACTGTTCGTTACAAGCAGCATTTGCCAGGCAGGTAACGTTAGCTAACATAAACATATTTTTGCTAGCCTACCTGCTGCAAAATTACACCATTTTTGTACAAATAAAGCTATTTTATATAGTGTAATTTATCACTTACCACTATCTTGTTTTTTCTCTTTTTTCTTTTCTGGCTTCCTAAAGCATAATTCCGCTTCATGATCGCCGAGGAGGTTTTGTATTTTGCCGGCAGCAGAGATTGCGTGGTTGGGTGGCTGCTGTCAGCGACGACCGAGAGGGCCCCCTTGAGGGGGATTCCGATAACAGTGTCAATGCACTTTACTGCATTGACTATCAAAGGGGTGCTCAAGCAGTTTGTCGTTGCATTTTATTCTTAACCTGTCGCTGTCTTGAGGCCCCAGGCCAGCTCGGTGCCTCAAGCAATTGCTTGACTTTCACTTTCGGACGGGTACCCGAATATGGAAGTGAACGAGGCTTTGCGATTTTTTTTTTTTTTGTATCTTGGCCTACGTGAGGTTTCCACCTCGGAAGGGCAACGTGAGTCGAGAAGGGCATATGGGCAGTTGCCCGGGCAACCTGAGCAACCCCCCTGTGCACGTCCCTGCTGTACAGTGTCTCTTCAAGTCGAACACACCTAACTTCTATTACGGATATGACGAGACACACACAGGCAAGTGACTTATAAGGAAACCCATCCCGTCAGGTCTAAAATATAAACACTTAATCGGGCTAAGACAAAAAAACAAGGATTTTTGATGCCCTGACATTAAAGTTTTGTTAATTTTGAAAAAAGGTTAGTATACCTTTAACTGTCTTTAGAGTAGTATTATTCAATGCAAGCTTTGTTATCTTTTTGCAGGGCATATAGTGTTGTTTTTCTAACTTATTAACTGTCAGGGAATGTTTGAAGATCTATTTCTGATAATACTGTCTCAGTGAATTATGATATTGAAAGCTCTCTGACACAATCTCTCTTTCATACAGTCTGACTATTTAGGTAAATGTCTTTGTTTGAGAGCAGATGATTGGTGAGCGTTTGCCAGACTAAGTCTGAGTGATTTTCAATTCTAATAGAGAAAGCAGACAGCTATGAGAGATTTCACCACCTTGGTTTGTTTTCAAATTCCTGTTGGCAGATAAAGATGATTGTCTCTGAAGTAAATTAGATTTCAGTGGTCTTTTAACACAGATTTATTTTCATCAACTGATGTAAGCTGTCAATAAAGCTATAACAGACTACCGAGCACAGGACATCAGCCTAGAGGGACACAACTAGGAATTGATACATAAGCCATGTAATTTTACTCAATACATGTGTAACAGTGTCTCTCATATAGTGATGGTATGAGTATCTGTAGGACAAGAAAACTAACACAAACAATTCATCAGTCTGTGCTTCTGGTGCACTCTTTCCAGTGCAACTTTATGAATCATACGAGAGTAAATAAGTCTTTATCAGGATCGCACATTCTGCATCTGGAGTCTTATAAGAACATGGATCAGAGATAGGATGCAGATTTTTATTGTCTGTTTCTTTTAATTTATTAATAAAAAAATGCAATTCATATTTTCATTTGGTCACACTTTAGATCAGGGTCCAGTTCTCACTATTAACTGACTATTGACTATGAGTTTTGCCTTAAACTGCTTATTAATAGTTTGGTAGTTGTTAAGTTTAGGTATTGGGTTTGATTAAGGGATGTAGAATATGATCATACATGGTTTCCCACTGAAGCTAAGCAGAGCTGAGCCTGATAAGTACCTGGATGGGAGACCTCCTGGGACAAGCTAGGTTGCTGCTGGTAGAGGTGTTAGTGAGGCCAGCAGGGGGCGCTCACCCTGTGGTCTGTATGGGTCTTAACACAGGGTTTAGTGATGGGGACACTATACTGTCAAAGAGCACCGTCCTTTGGAGGAGACGTTAAACCGAGTTCCTGACTCTCTGTGGTCGTTAAAAATCTCAGGATGTCCTTCGATAAAAAGTAGGGGTGTAACTCCAGCATCCTGGCCAAATTTGCCCATTGGCCTCTGTCCATCGTGGCCTCCTAATCATCCCTCTTTCCTGAATGGCTTCATTACTCTGTCTCCTGGATGTATTCTTTCACAAAACATGATTTTCTGACCCATATTTCTTGTGTGATTTTTTTTATGAAACTTACCCCTATTCGATGTTGATAAAAAAGGAATGCATGAAGCTAGAATGATTTTTGTTGTTTGTTTGTTTTAAAGAAGAGGGTCAGCTCTTTCTTTTGATATATTACATGCTCAGATTTTCATAAATCAACCTATTCTATGGGCTATTCGATGTTTGTCGAAAACCCCTGGCAGTGGCAGGTAACTTTTTTTTTTTTAAACCCTGGCGGGGAAAGAGTTAAACTAGCACGTGGATTCGGTGGCACTGCACCTGCACCATGCGCTTCAGACCATGCGCTCAGATAGTTAAAATACCCTTAGCCTTTTGGACATCTGTAATGTTTGATTTTTTCTTGATATTTCAGTTTTTCTTGAACCATTAGGGGAAAAAACTGCATTATGGCTTTTAATATTTTAAAAACTTTATCCATGAATCAAATTCATGTGGTTTAACCAATATGCTAAAATAAGCTAATAATCGAAAAACAGGAAAGTATGTTAACTTCTACAGAACCCATGGTGCCAAGGTCTCTTTAAATATTATTGAGCCACTTGCCATTAAACAATCCATGACATCTACTGAAATCTTCTTCAAGCAAGAATCATGTAAATCACTTTATTCCCAGAGTTGTTGTTCTGCCAGGATAAGCTAATGAACATGCCACGTGGCTAATTCCCTTGACGTCTATTGCATGCTGCAGTTATAGATAATTCATGTCAGCGTTGTGCAAAGCTCTGTAATTACTTCTCCACTATTAGGCCTACGTGTCATTGAGTTAAGGTGAGAATTACCTCTTATCTGTATTCTGACTCTCCAGCACCATTTCTTTACATCTGGAAACTCATTCATGGCCTCATTGTGCACTTGAGTGCATAGGAAATGCTCAAATATTAAGAGGGCCGTATAAACCTAGGTTTACAGTCCCGCATGGTATCTGACACTGTGAATCACTATCATACTCGGTGCAGCCAGATTAAATTAATTCTTACAAACAGATGCTCCACGGCTACACTTATTTTTTCAGGTGGATGCTGCACATTGGTGGTGGTTGAGGAGATTGAAAAGTGTTGTGTGGGGGATTTAAACAGTCCATTTCCAAAACTTTGCTGAAGATATGAACGTTCCATCATTAACTCAAGATTTGACACAAATTATGATTAAAGTTCACAGACCATAGTTCATCATGCCCGCCTCTGCTTTAATAAGACTGGGTTGCTCTATGGCTGTTGGTAGATTTGTATTTCTTGAAGCATTACACAAACCCTCAAGTCACAAATGATTGATTTTACCTTCCACAGTGAAAACGCAGTAACAAAACAATATCACTGATTATCTACCGTGTATATTTGTCAGCATACAATAAATGAAAACTGAGGTGAGGACTCATTAGCAGGAGAAGATGATAATTTATTAACAAAAAGAAAACAAACTCAAAACCCATGAGGGGGAAAAACACATAATCAGAACTGTAACACAACTCAAAACATACCAAATATAATCACTGGGGAAAACGGGAGATATAGACACAACAACAATCCGACAAAGACTAAAGCATAGTTCAGACTGCACGATTTTCTAACTGGTCGGGTCATTGCTCTTTTCACACTGCATGACTGTCTGGGGTATCATTCATTCACTGCTGTGTTCACACTGCTCGATGGATCGACGAAAGGAGGTTTCACACTGCATGACTATCTGGGGTATCATTCAGTCTCTGCTGTGTTCACACTGCATGATGGATCGACGACAGCAGGTTTCATCTGACGACAGCAGGTTTCATATATATATATATATATATAATGTTCTACAGAAAAAATTAAGTCTGCAGCAGGATGTTAGCAGCAGATCATTTAAGTCCTTTAAGTTGGGAGGTGGGGCCTCCATGGATCTGACATCTTTGTTCAGCACATCCCAGAGATGTTAAATTGGATTGAGATCTGGGGAATTTGGAGGACAAGTCAACACCTCAAACACGTTGTTGTTCTCCTCAAACCATTCCTGAACCACTTTTGCTTTGTAGCAGTGCACATTATCCTGCTGAAAGAGGCCACAGCCCCCGGAAAATACAGTTTTCATGAAAGGGTGTACATGGTCTACAACCCTGCTTAGGTAGGTGGTACGCTTCAAAGTAACATCCACATGGATGGCAGGATCCAAGATTTTCCAGCAGAACATTGCCCAAAGCATCACACTGCCTCCGCCGGCTTGCCTTCTTCCCATAGTGCATCCTAGTGCCATGTGTTCCCCAGGTTAGTGACATGAACGCACCTGGTCATCTATGTGATGTGGAAAAAAAAAACATGATTTATCAGACCAGGCCACCTTCTTCCATTGTTCCTTAGTCCAGTTCTGATGCTCACATGCCCAATGTTGGCACTTCCAGCATTGGACAGGGGTCAGCGTGGGCACCCGGACTGGTCTGCAGATATGCAGCCCCATACGCAACAAACTGTGATGCACTGTGTATTCTGACACCTTTGTATCAGAACCAGCATTAACTTGAGCAATTTGATCTACAGTAGCTCGTCTGTTTGACTGGACCACACGGGCCATGCGCATCAATGAGCTTTAGCCGGCCATGACCCTGACCCCAGTTCATTATTGTTCCTTCCTTGGACCACTTTTGATAGATACTGACCACTGCAGACCGGGAACACCCCACAAGAGATGCAGTTTTGGAAATGCTCTGAGCCAGTCGTCTAGCCATCACAATTTGACCCGTGTCAGACTTGCTCAAATCCGCTTGCTTCTAGCAGATAAACTTTGAGGACAAAATGTTCACTGCCTAATATATCCCACCCACTAACAGGTTCAGTGACTAGGAGATAATCAGTGTTATTCACTTCACCTGTCAGTGGTCATAATGTTATACATGATTGGTGTATATAACCTATATAATTAACTTTTATGTTATATGCTATTATATAGCTTTTATTAATATTTGGAATTAGCTTTTAATTTTTTTATTATAGTTTTACAAATGGTATGTGCTTTCAGTTTTATTATTATTGATTTTATTTTACTATTTAGATTAAATTACTTTTTTAGTTTAAAGTTTGATTTTATTTATTTAGAGTTAGTAATAATCAGTTTCAGTTCTATTTTACATTTCTTCTTATGCGTCTAATATATATATATATATATATATATATATATATATATATATATATATATATATATATATATATATATATATATATATATATATATATATATATATATATATATATATATATATATATATATATATATTAGACGCATAATATATTAATTTATTTTTATTTCGATCGACAAAATTTTTGTTTTTAAGCTCTAATTTTGCTTTGTTTTCAGCCCTAAGTCAAATAGCCTACTAAATAAAGTTGAAAAGTTATTAAAGTTTATTAAATAATAACAACCATTAACAGCAACATACATTACATTATTCTATGCACTGGAACCATGGAAATGCTCATATCCATCACTCAAAGAGAACCACAGCTTGTTGTATGATATGATTTCCACACTGATGGCTTGTGGTAAACTGAATCAAATATTTCTGAATTACTATTGTTAAGTTTAAAGATGTCTTTTTTTTCTTTACTTAAATTAAAATGAAGAAAAGAGGACACAGGAACAGAACCAGATTAGATATTGTAAGCATTATGCATAGTCTTGGCGCCAAATAGATAAACTTGGCACAAAAAGAAACAAAGTAGTCGCATTAAGATGCACTAAATGTCATCGCCGAGACCTCTTACAGATTGAATCGCATCCCTCTCGAAAAGAATCAGAGTGTATCATTATCTAGCAACTGACAGTAAGATTGATCCTACTTAGAGCCAAGGCAGGCACAAGCCCATCCGTTTAGATGTGTATTCTGATCGCTCTGCTCTCTAGAATGCCAAAATCACAGCCTCTTATGAACTGTGGAGATAAGAACTTTACCAGAAGCTCAATGCATGCTTCACACAGTCACTTGCATATATATTGCCCACTCATTTTTTATGTGAGTCGGGGATATGAAATAGACTTATAAATCAACAGAGCGATGCAGCGCAAAGAAAAAGAGTCCTCCTTTCAGACAAGATAGATTAGGCGGCGTTCCTGATGGATACCATTCTGCTGGTGACCATGGAAACTGCCACGTTCCATGTCCCAGCCTGCTTTCAGATCAGAGAGCAGCTGCCTTTAAATACATCAGGATTTTACTTAATGAATGGAGACTTTTTTTGAGAATGAAAGTCTTACTGAGAGTGGTTCAAAATGGTTCAAATTGGAACTGAACTTCTAAGGAAGTCAGGTGCTCCAGACTAACACTTGAGAGCAAGTCGTACAGACGGTGGCAACAGCACCTGATCTGATAGCGCTGAAGAAGAAAAAATCATGTTAATTAATGAACATTTATGTTTTCTCTGTATTTGAAATGCAGAGTTGAGTAATTTAATTTGATAATAGCAGTAGCTTCAGTTGGGATGGGGAAATAAGTGTATTTTTATTAACAAATAAAGTAACATCTGTAACAATTATATGCTATTGAATTATAGTCAATATTCTGACTAACTGAGTTATACTATATAAAATATATGCAATTAACCACTGGTCTTCCATTGTCACCATTCTGTTTAGTTTTGTTTATGGACTTTCAGTTTGTTTTCATGTGTCACGTGTTTCTTTGTTCTGACTCTCTCCACCAGTGGTGGAGGAAGTACTGAATCTCGGTACTTAAGTAAAAGTACAAATAACCAGAGCCGTATTTACTTAAGTAAAAGTAGAAGTACTACAACGACAATCCTACTTAAGTAAAAGTAAAACAGTACTTGATTTTAAATGTACTTTTAGTATTAAAAGTAAAAGTACTTGTATAACAATTATTCTCTTAATGTCTATATTCTAATAATTAAAAAGAAGAAAACAGTATGGGCTGTTGCATTTTTATTAAGTTAGTTTTGGGTTAATGTAGGCTAATTGTGCTTATCATCTGCTGCCCAGTTTACATTCTGACTCACAATATCAGGGTAATCTGCAGAGTTAAATATCAATATTCAGAAGTAACATTTTCATCAGCTTTGAAGTATTTAAATCTTCATATTTATGTTCATATAATCTTAAATATAGGATATGCTTCAGCTTTCCTTTTATGTTCTTAAATTTGATCAATAAATTAAATTAGAATAACGCTATATGGTCGTTAAATTAAATAATATACACTGACAAATTACAACTGCATTAAATAATGTTATGAGATTGTTTTAACTATATATTTTTAATACAATAATAAACGTTGGAACCGAAACTACCAGTAGGTGGCGGCAGGTCTTAATGAGTGAGTCGTTGAGTCGGTTCGTTCAAACGGCTGATTCGTTCATGAATGAAGCAGTCGTTTACGAACAGGTCATTGAATCTTTGATTCAACCGATTCATTCAAACGCTGAATCATTCATTAACGCGCTATTGCTGTGAGATGCGTTGTGGTTCTGATGTGGAAATATTATCTGATCTTGTAAATATTTTCTCTGCTGTAATAGAACAAAAGCAGTTTATATTGCATCTAAAATATACATATAGGGGACACTAAAATTATGATTAAAGTTATTCAACTTATTATTGTCACGGAGACGAACCCCGTGATTCCCTCTGCTGGCCAGCAGAGGGCCCCATCTCCCGAATACTAACATACACGCACCCATTCACCCATCTACACTGACTTGCTCTACATTTCCCATAAACCCCGTCCTTGGACTTTGATCACCGCCCAGCTGCAGCTTATCAGGACCATGTATTTAACAGACTGTGTTCTCTAGGCAGACGCGAAGTCTTGATTCTGCCACGGCCATCATTTCTGAGCGTTATTTTCCTGTCTGATTCCCTGTTGCTGTTGTGCTTTGTTTATCGTCTACGAACCTTTGCTGCCTGTCTACTGACCCTTTTGCCTGCCCACTGGACTGTGATTCTTTGCCTGTTATCCCGACCTGTTTGCTTGTTTACCGACCACTCTTCAGCCTGTTCTACATTGTTGTATCTGCTGTTACCGACCCCTGCCTGTAGGACCAAGAGTTCGTTCATTAAAACCTGCTCATGGATCCGATGTTGAGTTCTGAGTCATTACAATTATACAAATAAAATGTATGAATTAGGTCTTATTTAATTCTATAAACTTAAATACTGATCTGCCAACATTGTTGCTATATGATAAATTAAAATACGCTGATAACATCACTGTTTTCTCCAGTACGACTGTACAGCCAAATCTAATTTTGTCGCAATATTATCCTGTTTGACACTGTGAAGCTGCTTTGACACAATCGTGATTGTAAAAGCGCTATATAAATAAAGTTGATTGATTGATTGATTAAAAAGTGACTCATTTTTATTGATTGTTTATGGAACTGTCATGAAATCAGTGTCACATTTTCAGTCATGATGGTATTTAGGAAAACAGCACTCTTGGTCGTGTCATGTGATGTTTTTTAACTGCATTATATGTTATAAAATAAAAAAACCTTCACATTTTGAATATTTACTGCACTATGTTACTGAGTTTCTCTGTACGAGCGGCATTGATTTGTTTCCATTTCTCCTCGAGAGGCTGCACGATTGTCAACAGCGCTACCGTCAGTTCAAACATTATATATTATTATCCATTAATTATCCGAACAAACCTTAAAGGGGGGGTGAAACACTCAGTTTCAGTCAATCTCATGTCAATCTTGAGTACCTATAGAGTAGTATTGCATCCTTCATATCTCCAAAAAGTCTTTAGTTTTATTATATTTATAAGAGAAATATAGGCTGTACCGAGTCTTTCCGGAAAAAAACGAGTGCCTGGAAGCGTATCCTGTGGGCGGAGCTAAAGAATGACGAGCACAAAGCGGTGACGTCCTCAAGCGTGGAGAAACCCATGGCTATTTCAGCTAATACAGATAATGATCCAGAATCAAATCTGACGCAGAAATAAATTGAACAGGAGAAACAGCAACATCAGGACGTCCGTCTCTGTGGTATGTACTGTATTTAGTGGCCTGTCAACATTTGTGTGTCTTTACTAGCAGTTTACTAGCAGGACATGATTCGGTTTATGGACTATTGTATGCGACTAACGTTAGACCTTAGCAAGCAAAACGGTTTTGCACGTCAGACTAGTGTAACATTATACAGAGAACAGCAATGGAGCAACCGTTAGCGCATTTGAATGACGAAGCACGTGATCGTGTCGTTTACTGATGTTTACTCATGCGACGGTAGCCAATAGCACAGACATTTGAAGCAGTTTTACTCACCGCCTGCTTCCAAAGCAGGACCGAACCCAGAGCTGGACTGGTAATCTGGCATTCCGGGCATTTCCCCCAGTGGGCCGACGCACTTTGGGGCCGGTATAGTACCACTGACAACATGCAGTGACAGCGGCCCATTGGTTTGTCTTCTGAATTGACAAGCCGAAGCGAGAGACCTCCCCTCCATATTAGGCGCTTTTTTTCTATTTATTTATTTATTTATTTATTTATTATTTGAGCGCATGGAACTGCAAAGGCGAATATCCGCACAACGCAGCCATATATTTAAATATTTAAATATTGCTCTATGAACGGCACTTTGACTTATTTTGTTTTATACAATCGTGTGATATGGAAACATTACAGTTCTGTGGTGAATCAGCTGAAAACAGCCGTGAGCATGTAGCCTATTCATGCCGAGGTAAAGTGGAAAACGGCAATACACACAAACGTTTCACTTTAGCAGAACCACAACTTACTCTGCAGCTACTAACAGCGAAGAAATACGGTGTTTTGGAAGAAACATTTATTAAAAATGTTGCTATATTACATAAATTAATATTGCAGAATATAAATCACTTTTATAGAGGCTGTTTTCGTATTTTCTACAGGTGTTTACATTTTTTTTACTTACAAATATAATAGTTTATTATATATGTTTTATATAGTTTTGGAAACCATATAGCCATATAATGAGGAGCAAGGTTTTTACAGTCTGTTTTTTACCCGGTGACTACCATGATCTTACATTTAAATGAAACTGGCCTACAGTTAAACTATAGTCTATAAAACAGCTTTAAGTCTAGATCCCATGAATTAAGGACAAGGTTTTTTTTCCTCTTTAAAAGTTTTATTACCTTTTTTTAATAGATTTAATAAAATGTAATAGCCTCATGAAAGATAGATATCAGTGTCTTACTTAAATGATGTGTTAACTCTTGAAAAATATGATTGTTCAACCCAGAAATGTGATCATTTACTCACCCTAATGTCATTCCAAACCTAAATGAATTTATTTCTGTGAGTCTTTTTTTGTTCATACATTATTCAAAGGGTAGCCTAACCAAAATGGCTTGGTTGCCAACATTCTTCAAAACATCTTATTTTGTATTTCACAGAAGTCATACAGGTTTGGAATGACACGAGTGAGTAAATGATGACAGCATTTAAAAGAAGTAAATTTACTTTACTGCATCCTAGCTCAAAATCATCAGTGCTTTACTGCCAAGGGCATTTCTGTATGACAAAAAAAGCAATATTAAATTTATCTGCATTAGCAGCAAATTCGATAATATCTGTCATTATTTGTCCTTGTCCTAGTTTTATTTATATACGCCAATTTAAGGCCCCAACCCCAGCAAAAACATTCACGGGGAACTCATGGGCCGGATGTGTTGGGTAGGCCAGAGCCGAATTTTAGCCCCAGTCCAGCCCTGACCGAACCTTTATCGCTGGGACCGCTCCATCAAAAACACACTTCTTTGGTATGATTTGGTGAAGTCCTGACAGCAGTGGCATGGAAATCCACTTTGCGATGCGACTGAAGCGATGTTGTGAAGCTTCCCGTCATTTCTGCGTTCAAATCGGTTCAAATGCAGCGCTGCCTTCCCGGAATGCTGTGCTGAAGCGTTGAAGTCGCTCGACGTCACCCATAGGAATAAAGTGGAGCGCGGCGCGGACTATAACCGACATAAGTGTTCACGGACGACTGGATCTGCACCTGAGAGAGTGTTTATGGGCGTGCATTTCCTCTGTCGCTCTAGTCACGCGTGCGCACACCCTACCGGGAGAAGAGCCCGTACGGCCCATACAAGGACCTTCCGCTCTATTAACGTCAAGTCGACCCATACTCGAAAAAAAACTCTCAGAAACTTGTGAGAAACCGGAAGGAGTATTTTTGACACAGAAATACTCTATCAAACGTCCAACATTAGTTTTTGAAACTTTGTCTATGTTTAGGATGGGAATCCAAGTCTTTATCAGTGTAAAAAGCTCAGTATGCATGAAACAGCATTTCACCCCCCCTTTAATCTCGAGCCCTGAAACTGATCAGAAAATATAATGAAAATGTAACGAAACATTGTAGAAATGTAGTGGAGTAGAAAGTAAAATATTTGCTGCAAAATGTAACGAAATAAAAGTAAAAATATGAACTATTGATTGTACTTAAGTAAAGTACAGATACGTGAAAAATGTACTTAAGTTAAGTAACGAAGTATTTGTACATTCCACCACTGCTCTCCACTCACATATTTATGGTCATTATTAGTTCATATGTGTCAGTTGTGTCATATTCAGTCAGAATATGTGTCCTTCTCCTGCACTCCTTGTTATGTTTAGTTGTGTCGATTGAAGTCCTGTCTGCTTGCTTCTTGGATTACCTGTTATAAAACTATGTTTGAAAATCTATTGAGTTGGAGGGAGGCTGTCCTGAGGTAACTGCATCCCGATCCACAGCTAGACCCAGAGCCGAAGTTACCACCTTCGAGAGCCCCCCGCAGACGTCGAGGGACCACCCATCACGATGAGTAAGCCAGAGCCTGAGGACAAGAGGACATCGCCCCAGAAGTTATGCCCCAAAGCGAGTCTGACCAGGGGTGTGAGCCTGCGACATCAACGGCTAAGGTAATAGGAACCTGGACTGGGTGCTGGACACCAGTGAGGAAGAATCGTCTCCCATCCTGTGTCTTCTTCATTCTTCATCTTCTTAATTGCTTTTTAAAGATAGCATTATAAATTATATGGACTCTCTTTGAATATGGCTCCTCCCACCTTCGCCTCCTCCAGGGACCCTCTGTCTAGTGACTCCATTGGTTTCCCTCATCCCACCGGCTCCCCCTTGGGAATCCTTCCGCCCTTCAGCATCGCCACTGTCCTCGGTCTCACCGCCATCGCCCCAGTCCTCAGGGTGTCCACAAGGCGCTTTATTATAATGGTAAAAAGTACATATATGAAATTACGGTAGCCAAAACACATTTACTATAAATACAAAGGCATAAATTCTGCTATAGCTTAAAAAACAGTATAGGCTAATTATATTTACATTTACATTTAATCATTTAGCAGACGCTTTTATCCAAAGCGACTTACAAAAGAGGAGAGCAGTAGAAGCAACTAAACAAAGAAGGGCAGCAGCATGCAAGTGCTGTAAGGAAGTGTCAGTTAATCGAACAGTACACAAACTTAAAAAAAAATAAATAAAAATAAACAGAACATTTAATTGGATAGTTAAGTGCTAGTCTTTATTCGTCAGATACAGCTGGGAAAGATGGCATAAATTAAGATGTTTTAAGAATTAAGATGTTTAAAAATTAAGATGTTTTTTGAAAATGGCTACAGACTCAGCAGCACGAATTCAGATGGGCAGGTCATTCCACCAGGTGGGAACGGTCCAGGAAAAAGTCCATGGGAGTGATTTCATGCCTCTCTGGGATGGAACCACAAGGGGTCGTTCACTGGCAGAACGTAAGCTTCTGGAGGGTGTGTAAGTCTGAGCAAGCGAGTTTATGTATATTAGTGCAAAGCTGGTGGTTGCTTTGTAGGCGAGCACCAGTGCCTTGAATTTGAAGCGAGCAGCCATTGGCAGCCAGTGCAAACTGATGAATATGTTCCATAAATCCTTTAATACATTTAATACAATGCAGCCAAATTGCTGTGGGTCCTAGGGAAGGTTAGGGGGTTATGTGCCTGCCACTATTGAGAACCTAACCCACAACCTTCGGGTTAAAAATCTGACTCTCTAACCAGTTAGAAGGCCTTTCAATCCACAAATCAGCAACATTTACTGTGTCAGTCTGGTCAAGAATGTCAGCATTATTTCCTCTGGATTTAAGATGAGTTTCAGTTGATCAGATCGCAAGTTAATGACGCTAAATGGGGTCTAAAACGTTTTAGCTTGTCCACATTCGACCCCTTCCCAGAGGTAGACTAAAACACTTGTTTTCATAGTGTAGATGCTCATGTGTTCGAACAGTCACAAAAGACCGTCTACTCTCCACCAACAGACCTAACTTAATAACATTATGGGAAGCACGCTAGCCAGACGGGATTTAAACTTGTTGGCTGAAGACCCCTCCCGTTCCCTCCCCATTCTGGATTTCTAACACACTCGCTTGCAGCCGTCAGAGCAGAAACGTAAACTGCTGCTTTCCATATGTTTTTCTGTCCTCTCTGCTTGCATTCATGTGTAAATTGCACAAGCTTATTTTGTCCATTAGATCAAAATATCTGAAAAATACAACAACAACCTATTCTCACAGAATTCCATGAAATGAACACTACCCCTTAGCACAAAATCTGCAGCAGTTTCACAGAATCGCCAAAAATTCCATGGTGGGTCCACGGAAGTGATGCCTATGCAAGTCAATGACAAGCAGCATCCGTGGTCCACACACAGATTCCCAGTTCCAACATCTGCAACACGGTCTCCCTCCTATTCATCACATATTGATGCTTGGTCAGTTCCCTTCAGCATCACTTTTAAAAGAACAGGGTACCCCTTCAGTGTCTTTTTCCGATGCACAGGGTACCCCTTGATTTCAGTTGTTTGACCAATGCTTCAGATTAAGAAGCATTTAATTCTTTGTATTTGTAAAAGTAGACGTGATTTTATAAATATTTATAGGCTACTTTTATATTTCGGAGCAACTAAATCCACTTCTACCCTAAACCAACCCACTCTCAACAATATAAAACACGTAACACGCAAATAAAAGCACAGTCACAAGTATTTATTGCAAAAACTGATCAAAAACAGTGTCAAATAATTAACTCATGTGGTATTTGAAGTCATACGATAACTTTATGTAAAGTTTATCTTAATGTTTTAATTGCTGAAATGATGATCCAAGCCACCGCTCTGTGAACACACACACACTCGACTCGAGTCATATTCGAGTCACACTATAGTCATATTCATTCAAATGATACACCTGACTCTTTATCATGACGCGATCGGTCACGAGACACACAAGGGCCAAGGGCATTTTACAATCAAAGCTGAAGTAATGACGAGTCATATGACAGCCAACGCTGTCAAAGCTGACGTAACATTTCTTCCGGCGGCAATTTATGAAAGGTGTTTATGATCTACGGTGAATGTACTAACCGCTGCTGATCACTTTTGGGGATTTTCTTCACACAAATCAATCGTTTGGTCTTGGAACACTTGGAATATTCGTACTTTTTGAATAAATTGTGCCTGCAGTCGTATCTTCCTGTAATATCCTGTTTTTTTTTATAATGCACAATTAGGTAGTTTTAAAGAATGGATTTAGTTAGTCTGAATACCTTAAAAAAAAAAAAAATGTAAATAAAATTATGCTGGCTGATTAAATTGGCACTCCAGTCATAATGGCAAAATCATAGTTTTAGTCATAGTAACCATGCCCAACGCATCTGTATACAGTCATTGACTTACATAGGCATGCCACAGACTGAGTTAAGGGGCCGTGTTCATTTCACGGAATTCTGTGAGACCAGGGCTGCGTTTCGCAAAAGCATCATAAGCTTAAGTTGATCATAGAACAATTGCCACCAATGGTCTCGACGATCAACTTGGCTTACGATGCTTTTGGAAAAAAACGCAGCCTAGGTTGGTTCTGAAGATGAACAAACGTGTTTGGAATGACATGAAGGTGAGTAAATGATGACAGAATTTTTATTTTTGGGTGAAGTAACCCTTTAGTACCAGATGTAGACAGGGCATTAAACACATGTGGTTTGTATCTGAGAACTCAAATAGTGGTCAACCTGATCTCACAGATCTCCATGGTAGTTTCACGGAATCGCTGAAAATTCCGTGATGGGTTCACGGAAGTGATGCCTATGTAAATCAATGACAGACAGCATCCGCGGTCCACACAAGGATTCCCTTTTCCAACACCGTATATTCGTCAGTTTGATTCAGTCAGCATAATTTATTTACAATTACTTTTATTTTTATTCAGACACGTTTTGAACACTTAACTCAATCCCTTCCCTAAACCTACCCATTTGTGTATTATAAAAAAAACAGGATATAACGCAGATACACAGATACTGCAGGCACAATTTATTCAGAAACTACAAATATTCCAAGCGTTCCGAGGCCAAACGATTGATTTGTGTGAAGAAAATCCCCAAACGCGATCAGTAACATCGAGTCCATCCGCCGAATATTAATTTCAAATATTGCCGCCGGAAGAAATGTAACGTCAGCTTTGACAGCATTGGCTGTCGTGTGTCTCGTGACCAATTGCGTCATTACGTCAGCTTTGATTGTAAAATGCCATTCGCTCTCGTGTGTCTCGTGACCGATCGCGTCATGCTGAAGAGTCGTCTGTATCATTTGAATCATGAGAAAAATGACTGAGTGCGTGAGTGTGTGGAGCGCGATCATCATTTCAACGATTAAAACATTAAGATCAACTACATGAAGATATCGTATGACTTCAGAAGACTTGGAATGCAATATGAGTTAATACTTCTATACTGTTTCCGGTCTGTTTTTGCAATAAATAACTGTGACTGTACATTTATTTGCCTGTTACGTGTTTTATATTGTTGACAGTGGGTAGGTTTAGGGTAGAAGTGGAGTTAGTTGCTCCGAAATATAAAAGTAGGCTATAAATATTCATAAAATCATGTCTACTTTTACAAATGCAAATAATTAAATGTGTGTTGGGAATCCGTGTGTGGACCACGGATGCTGCCAGTCATTGACTTACATAGGCATCACTTCCGTGAACCCATCACGGAATTTTCGGCGATTCCGTGAAACTTCCACGGATTTTTGAGTTAAGGGTCCATGTTCATTTCACGGAATTCTGTGAGACCAGGTTGGGTCACGCTATCAAGACCAGTCAGGTCAATAGAGTTTTCCAAATACTTTAAATTGCCTATTCAATCTTCAGGAGTTTAACACTTTTTTTAAACAACCTGAAGGGTTTGGGGTTTGAATATTTAATGTTGAGACATTCGACAAAGGCAGAGAGCAATGCTGGAAGCAAATGAGAAGTATTTTTCTATAAAGATGACGCAATGCTCTAACCTGCTGTCTGGAATATAATTTGATATATAGATAAATAAATAAAAAATGCCATGTAGCTTTGGTTTATAATCCAATCTAGCAATACACAAGGGAATAGAAGCATGCATGATGTGTTTATACATGAGGTGTCTGTCAACAGCATGTTCTGGCAAATGTCAAATATGACCCTAATGTGCCTTTTGAGGCTTTTATTAAGGGGTTCATGGGTATTTTATCTCTGATTATCCTGTGTGGAGAGTTATATCCTGAATATAGCCTGACAGTGTACAACCCCTGGCAAAAGATGAGAGAAATTACATCTCCTACGGGCTGTTTATTGGCCGCTGGGACTAGAAGTGGATCTGAGGTCAGCTCCAAAGAAATTTGTTGACATCTCTTCCTGCACACCGCACTGTGCAATGTGCCTGAAAGGACTGAGTAACTCAACATATGATGTTTGAAGATTTGTTGGTCGCCGACCTCTTAAAAGCACCAGAGAAATGTGAAGAGCCAAAGGAAGATACCGTAAAAAATGAAGAACTATCCGCAGGGGACATTTTAATGCGTAAATGAAAATTTAATACAACATAATATTGTAATAGATTATTGTGGTATGGATGAGATAGAGATTTAAGAAAGATCTCTTTAGTGATTTAATTTAAATGAAAAAGTACAGTTTTTAATTAAATATTTCTCTCTTTTTTTCAGTATAAAGCATGCACATAAAATCATACTCATACCTCAGAGCCGCAATTCATGTAACATCTTTAATCCCACACTATGACTTTTTTTCAGTCATGTGCTCAGAATTTATAATTCATTAGGCTATTCATGTGCTTTAAACTCGCAACAAGAATATATATTAAATTCCCCCTGTAGTCAATAATTGTATCCCTTAAAACCCATCTTTGATCACCAAAATGAGCTTCAATGTAACTCTATACCCTTCCTATATTTAGTATAGGACTAAGTGGTTTCATGAATATGCAAATGAGCCCCGCCTGCACTCAGAGACACTAGCTGTGTCTCATTTCGTTAAATTTCGAAGGCTGCATCCTCCGGAGGACACGTCCTTTGTAGGATGCAGTATACGGAGTGTCCTCAATCAGAATTAAACGAGACGTCCTTTGTAGGACACACAGGCAGGAAGTATCACGTTGCTATGCCAACAAGTTCAGCCTCGTTGCACTCTCACGCCAGTTTTATGAATGAAAATTATTTATAACTTGAAAATGACTATGAAATGTTTCTTGTCTTGACAGCAATGCACTGTTCTAAACGTTTAAAAAGCACTAAATCGTTGTAATCCTGTTAACCACAATCATCTGTTTGAGGTAATAGAGCTTAAAAATAAAAACAAGCTTGAACTTACATTTTAAACACCACACCTACATGTATATCTGGCAGTGTTGCCGTTTTTTCATATAATATAAAAAAATATTTATGACGGTTGTTAACGGCGACGCAAAGAACCGCGAAGGCTACACCCCATGCACACTCCGAATTCCTGTGAAAGAAGGACGCATTCAAAGGTCGCGTTTGGAGAGTCCTACTCACTTTTTTTAAATGAGACGGCCTTATGACGTATGCACCCTTCAAATGCGACCTCCGGAGGACGCAGCCTTCTGAAATGAGACACAGCTACTGTTTACTCAAGTTACTGTAGTAACCATAGACATCATATAGGTAGACGCCCTATTGGCTGCTTGGCGCCGAGATTTGTGGCGGCCATTTTGAACCGGTCATACTCCTAGTTTCGTTGCATAGCAGCAGTTCCCTTTCGAAAGGGAACTCGCGCTGCGTCAGCTGACGCTACGGGGAACGCCTTCAGCGTGACAGGTGTCTGAAATCGCTATCAAATCACAATCCTACTGACCGTCGGCAGCTGGTGATGTCATCACCGTGCGACCAGGAAGTATAAAAAGGCACCGTGCCAACATGACAACATCCTTTCGTCTTCAGGGACTGTTTTGTCTGGTTCGCTGGAAAGTCGTAAAATGAAGTGCACACGCAAGGTTAAGGGAGCGTACAGGAAGTGCGCTGATCCGTGTCCCAGGTTTCTTACGCCTGAGGACACACACACCCTTTGTGTGCTCTGCCTGGGGGAAGAGCACGCGCGGGAGGTTCTCGAGGGGGCCTCCTGCGCGAACTGCGAGCGTTTTCCGTTGAGGACGCTCCGCTCTCGCCTGGCCTTCTTCTCGAGGGAAGAAGAGCCAGCATCTGGGAGCGGTCCCGCTCAAGCTGAGGCTGAGCGGCACCGTCTGTCCTGGGGCTCCCAGATGGACCTGGCTCATCGTCTGGAGAGTACAGTTCTCGCGGATGATCAGCCAGGTGGCTGACGCATGGCCCAGCATGGGCTGACGACGAGGAGGAGTCTCCATCAGACTCCTCCTCTGTCAGCCTGCTCTCGCGAGAGAGCAGGCTGACGGAGGAGGAGTCGGATGGAGACTCCTCCTCGTCGTCAGCCCATGCTCTTCCGGTCGATCAGAGGATGGCTGTGGATGAGGGGGAAAATGAAGCTGAGGCTGAATCCTCCCAGCCATCCTGCCCCGTGTATGGGGAGCTGTACGATGTAATGGGGCGCGCGGCGCTGAGACTTCAGCTGCCGTGGCAGAGAGCCAGGGGAGAGGCCGCCCGCCCAGACAGATTGGGCGATCGGTTTCTCCCCGACCATAGCCGCCCAGCTCCCGGGAGCCTTCCATTCCTCCCCGACCTTCACGAGCAGGTCGTGGGGGCATGGAAGAAACCCTACTCTGCGCGAATCCATCGGCATCAGCGGTTTAACTTCGCTGATGTCGAGGGATTGGCCGAGGCAGGGTATGTGTCAATGCCGCCCATCGATGAGACGTTTGCGAACTATCTCGCGTCTGGGCGGCCATCGACACTAAGAGCTCCTGCCCTGCCGTCTAAACCATTAAAGACGACCTCGCGTCTTAACGGCAGGGCATACACGTCGGCGGGTCAGGCGGCGGCGGCCTTGCACACAATGGCAGTGTTGCAGGCCTATCAGGCCGATCTGCTGAGGGACCTCGATCAGGGGGAGGGCCTACCCCCTGATGCAATGGCTGAGTTGCGCCGCACCACGGATCTCTCTCTCCGGGCGGCCAAACACACAGCAGTCGCCATCGGACGGTCGATGGCGGCTATGGTCGCCACGGAGAGGCATCTGTGGCTGAACCTGGCGGACATCGGGGGGAAAGAAAAGGCTTTTCTCCTTGATGCCCCGGTCTCACCCTCTGAGCTTTTCGGCACCTCTGTCGAGGCGGTGGTGGGAAAGTTCAGAGAGGCGAGGGCGCGCTCAGTGGCATATAGAACGTGTATTCCGCTGAGGTCCGGGGCGGCGCCCAGGCAGGAGGGTGTCCCTGGCCCTTCGAGGTCCGAGGATCATCGATTGGGCCAACGTAGCAGCGTAGCCTCTCGGGCGCCCCCTCCGTGGAGGAGTAGGACGCAGAAAAGGCGCGACACCGGCAACAGGAGGAGGGACATCGGGGAGAAGAGCCGCTTCCAACGCCGGAAGCGGGGTGGTGAGTCTCCACCCCCGAGGGCGCGGAAGTAATGTAAATGTGTCCCCTCCTTTGTTTTTCTGTTGTGTTTCTTTTCTCTCCCCGGGCGCGCTTCACACCAGGCCGCGGGGGCCGATGATGAGCGGATGTGAGACTCTGACGGCCTGCCAGGCCGGTGTGTGCTCTGCCCGCACACAGTGCATCGTCTCTGGGAATAGCGGGATTTCGCGGCCGCCTCCAAAATCGGCCTTGTTTGAGAATGAAGCGCCCCACCCTCAGGTTAGTGCGCCGAAGCATGCATGTTACATGAAGGGATGAGGCACTGAAGACAGCGGGTGAGTCCCCTTTTAGGGCAAACATTCTTCTTTTTAATGCCGTATGTTTGGACTCTATGCTTCCCTGAGGGATATTTTGTCTACAAAAGATGAAGAAAAGTGTAACAGTGGGCCTGTCATAGAGACTTGGACTGTCAGGATCTGATTTGTAATTAAATGAGTGAACCCCTCTGGGTGCCGGTCAGAGCACAATTTTATAAATGATGAGGAGACAGGAAAGCAGGTTTAGGTGATGTATTGATGAATTATAGGTCACAGAGGTACAGATATTACATGCAGTAGAGGCATTAGTCTGCAACACAAGAAATACAAGACATATAGTGAATAACTTTACAGGACAAGTATTTACCTATACATATACATATATTTATATGCATATAAATCTCCATGAGATATACAATCCAAATAAGGAAATTAAAAGATCACTGTACATAAGCTGTACACTAGCATCCAACATGATACACACTCCATATATGTAAATCGCAGCACATCAGAATGTAATCGCGTCCCAAAAGGTATCATAGAAACAAAGGCAGTAAATATTGCAGATATACATCTCAATTAAGAAGAAATAATCACATATGGAACAACTATGTGATTAACTAACAGAAAAAAAACTAACAGAAACATGGGCTGCGGGCATGTTTACACATGAGAGAATGACGCAGCTATAAATAACTCAATACCGATCTCAATAACCACTGAAATAAGACAAACAGGCTTACTTGTAGGTCAATTACTAACACCTTGAGGGAACTGCTGTATCAAAGAACAACGAAACAGGAAGAAAATGTCCTTTCAGCGATCAGGTAACCGACAAAAGGTTCAGCAGGCAACGGCAGACTCTCTCACTTGAGTGCACGTTCTGAAAAGGCAATGCGATGTCAAAATAAAAGCCCTCTCTTAGAGGAGCCTTTACAACAGGGCCTGTAGTTCCCCGGTAAAGGTGGCTAGAACGATGTTTTGTATAAACACAGTGTGTTTATGTAGGCTGTATGTTTGCTAGTGTAGCAACAGTAGTTTATAAGGCTGTTTCTCTTCTGGATATGTGTAATATGAGCAGTTGAGGCCACCGCACATGCCGCGGGCATGTAGCGGCGATATAAACTGACGTATGTTCTCCTGGCGAACGTTTTTAGCTGTAGCCACCTCTGGGTAGCGTTGGCACCTCTGCTAGTTAAATATCTAGATGAATTTGTGAGGTTAGGCTAGCGCATGAACTACAGTAAGGTCTGTCCCAGCCCTGTTTAGGGCCGTTGTGTGTGGGATTATCAGACCGATGCTAGTGCATCAAGTTGGCCTAGGCTGTTGATGGGATGACGGTGGCGTCTCGCGGTGGCATATCGCCCTGGCAGTTGCCCCGGGCTCCTGTCGGTAGTCCCGCAGAAGCTTTATATCCCTACCCGGCCTCCCCGCAGTAGGGTCGTCCGGCCAATGCCCACCCCCCTTCTGCATTTGGGGGTTATTATTAATGCATAAAGGTGTTTAGCAGAATGAATCGCGACTCAGCCAGTGGTCGTGGGGACGGGGTAGGCGTCTCTTCGCGGTGCGCAGTTAGACTGGTTTTGCTAGCCCCGCCCCCCAGAGCTAGTGCGGCCGCCACTTCTGGGCGGCCCCCCGGCTTGGTTCAGGAAATGGCCGGTTATGTGTGTGTTCAATATCTTTCACTTTTTGCTCTGTGTCTTCTGCTTCACCTTTTAGGCTCGGGTCGAGCTGTACTTCGCAACCATCTGAAAGCATCGGTTGGTAGGATGCTCCCCTGGAGTCGAAACACTGTCACGGCTGATGCCCTTGCGCGGACGGCGGACCGCTGGACGACCAGACGGCCGCCCTGGAGGCAGGTGGCGTAAGTTGTACTCCCCTCGCTTTAGAGGGTTCAAGGCGCTTTATGCTGAGTGCACTGCTGTGGGCATTGTGTTTTAGGTCCACGCTGGTAGGCGCTGCCTGAGAGACTGCGCCGTCGCAGAAGGCTGCTATGGGCCGCTGGGGCGGACCGACTATAGAAGGCTGGCTGGCGGGAGACGCCAGCCGAGGCAGTCCGGGCAGTTAACTCTGGGTCAGGTGGTAGGCCTCAGTAGGCCTCCCTGCGGGTGAGTTCCGACATCGTGGCCCATGTGAGCGGGGAGGGTTCTCCCCAACGATGTCGGCTGCAGTAGAAACCTTGTCATAAGTAGGCCCCTAACGGCCTCCCTGGGGATGAGTCCCCAGGTAGTGACTGGATACCCAGTCCTCATCAGCCAGCAGACAGCCACTGTCAGCCCGACTCTAAGGGCTCGCTGAGTTTCAGCACGCCTCACATGGCGTCCCCTGAGGGGGTGACCTAGGGTTCCGACCATTGGTTGACAGGATCTAGGCCACTTTAGGCCTCCTGTAGGGTGAGCCCCGGTTCCCAGGTCTTGCAACAGTGTGCGTGGGTGCTAGCCAGGCGGCTAGCATAGTCTGCTATCAGGGACGGGCCGCTTCAGGCCGTCCTATGGTCGTTTCCCGGCCCTGCGGGGTTTCCGGTGGGATTTGCCATCGGATAAGCACCGTATGTCACCAATCTAATGGGGAACTGCCATTCGGCAATAGGCCTCTCCGGGCCGCCCTAAAAGACCGGACTGTACGCAGGCATCAAACAGGCCTCCCTGGAGGCGAGCCCCGGGAACACAACAGCTCCCAACAGTTTGCACGTTGGCTGGCAGGAAGTAGGCCGCTCTAGGCCGCCTGAGGGTGAGCCCCCGAGCTGGGACGCTCGGTAGGCCAGTGTATTATGCTGTCAGGCCTTTTTGGGCCTTTTTGGGAGGGATTCCCGGACCAGGTCTCGGTGACAAGCTAGCTATTAGCATGGGTGGCTTCTGGCGTTATAGCCTCATGAGCCCCCTGAGGAACCAGTAAAGCCACCTGCCTGCAGGCCGCCTGAGGGTGAGCCCTGAGCTAGGACGCTCGTTAGGCCAGTGTATTATGCTGTCAGGCCTCTTTGGGCCTTTTTGGGAGAGGATTCCCGGACCAGGGTCTCGGTGACAAGCTAGCCATTAGCGTGGGTGGCTTCTGGCGTTATAGCCTCATGAGCCCCCTGAGGAACCAGTAAAGCCACCTTCCTGCGGCTCTTAACAGCTAACAGCAAACAGCTAACACTAACGGTGCTGGGTGGAGGCGCCTCATGGCCTCCCTGGAGGGGAAACGGTTCCCCTAAGCGGGAACGTAGAACTGGCTTTGGGCTGACAGCTAGCGGCTGCCTGCCGTTGGGTCCCGGCCTGGGCCGGTATAACTCAGTGGCGGGCTCGTGCCCTAGCACAACGAGACTCCGTTTCTGCTGCGCAGTCCCTTCAGGACAGGGACTGGCTAGCCTACAGCATGGTTTACCTACCAAGCTGGCTTAAGAGCTCCCCTCATTGAGGGTCGTCTGCGAGCTTACGGCCGCTGGAGTCTGATCAGACGGGCAGGCCCCCCTCGGGGACTCCCGGGTAGATCAGTCCATAGGCCTTTTCTAGGCCTCCTGAGCACCCCTGTAATAAATGTGTTCAGTAGATCCTAGGATTGAGCAGAAGAGACTCCCCTCGATGGCAAGGGTAAGAAGCACTAAGCTGAGTACTGCTCTCCAAGATTCCCGTCTCCGAGTTCCGGTCTGAGGAGGACATTGCCAGTTTGCAGTCCCTCAGTCTGGATGCTCATAAGTAAGAGCGATGTCCGGAGGCTCTGTTTTGACAGACAGGGTTGGCCAAGCTGGGGTGTCCCACAGAAGTGATGCCAGGTGAGGCCTCCCTGGTGGCATTCGGTGAAGGTTTTTCCCGAACTAGTGATGGCTGGTGGCGCCCTCGGGTCCCCTAGCCACATTCCCTTAAGGGACTCCTTCCTTCGAAAGTAGTAGGTCCCAGGCCCTCGAGCAAGCCGAGAGTAGGAAACCTCAGTTAAAACTTGTTTAGGTTCTCTCTTAGGCATATAGCTTGGGCTATGACCGTAGGGAATGATGTCACTGGCAGCCTGTGTGGCTAGAGGGGGAGTGGTTCAGACTTTCCGCGAACACTCGTCCAGGCAGTTCTCACTGCCAGTAAGGGGCGTGCACTCCCCTCAGCATGGCGGCGTTGTTATATCGTTCCCCGTAGCGTCAGCTGACGCAGCGCGAGTTCCCTTTCGAAAGGGAACGTCCCCGGTTACGTATGTAACCTTAGTTCCCTGAGAACAGGGAACGAGACGCTGCGTCACATGGCCATGCTTCAAGGTGTGCCTGCCCACAGTCCCTTCAGACGAAGCGGATGTTGGCACGGTGCCTTTTTATACTTCCTGGTCGCACGGTGATGACATCACCAGCTGCCGACGGTCAGTAGGATTGTGATTTGATAGCGATTTCAGACACCTGTCATGCTGAAGGCGTTCCCCGTAGCGTCAGCTGACGCAGCGTCTCGTTCCCTGTTCTCAGGGAACTAAGGTTACATACGTAACCGGGGACGTTAAGATGCCAGAGCACTGTGCAGCATTTTCCTGTTCTAATCGGCGAACCATCGCAGGTAGGGCTCGCGGGATTACTTTTCACAAGTAAGATTTAACTTTGCCATCGTACTATTGGTTGTATTTTGTCCTTAAATCCAGATAATTGAGAAGGAGCAAGGATCTTTGATAGTACTGTACTGAAATCGTAGCTAGCTAATGTTAGCTAAGCTATGTATCTCCCTCAACTCAAGTGTTTTCCAAATAACTTAAGTTACTATTCAGATCAAAAAGATGTTAGAAAGCACTTGTTAGATGCACGAAACTTACTTTCAGCGTTTGGTAACATTATGTGCCTATTAGTACCAACACAATCCAATCTGAAGTTAATACATGCATTGCTGACCGGGCATAATAACTGTCGTTGTGTTGCAGATGAAGGCGAACAGAACAATCCCAATCACAAAGGCTGATGCCGGAACTTTATCAGAATATTATATATTTAGTGTGTGTGTGTGAGAGAGAAAGAGAGAGAGAGAGAGAGAGAGAGAGAGAGAGAGAGAGAGAGAGAGAGAGAGAGAGAGAGAGAGAGAGAGAGTGTCACAAATCATTATAAATTGTTTCAACTTATTAAAATATCTTATTTTACTTCAACTCTCTGTTTCTGTTTCTTTATCATAGATATATTGTGTGGTTTTATAAATCCCCGTATATCCTATATCACATATTTTGATTTTGGACGTCTGGACACTTTATATCTTATATCAGAATATTATGTAACTGTTAAGCCCACTATAGCCCTATTCGGACGGTAATTGTTTCTCATGTGGACGTCTGTAAAATACATTTGCATGCCACCTCAGTGATAAAACTAGTCTATTCGGATGGCGATTTATTCCCGGTGGAGAAGCGAGTGATCCTCCACACCTGGGAAACACTGCTCACGTGGTAATTCAAATGATTGTCTGCTGTAAAAATGTCTTATGCTTGGAATAAAAAGAATTTAAAAAATCATATTTAATAATAAGAGATTATTATTTTATTTAAATGTCTTGTTTAAAAAAAAAGTAATTTTAAAAATGAGCGGAAATAACGGCTCATTTCAAATGTTTAAATGTTTTTTTTTCTCTTTCTCTTTTAAGCGGTGATGAAAGATTATTCTTGTAAATACTTTCCAGCATTTTTGTAATAAAAGTGTAGGCTTTAGATCTTTAAAATGCATCCGAAAAATACCTTACGACCCCACGAGAAACAATTACCATCCGAATATGGCTTAAGAATATTAAAATACGCTGAACCATGTGTCCTGTATCATAGCTACATTAATGACCTTTGCAGCAAAAAAACCTGCGTTAAAATCGGTTAGGTATTCAGTGAGATGTGATTAATTAAATGCGCTGTCAGCTCACTGCACCTGGCAAACAAGTTACACTGAGTGGAGCTGGCGACCGGTTCAAGATGGCGGCTCCACGGCTCGACCGTGCCAATAGGCAGTAGCGCTCGATAGGGCAGCTATCTATATGATGTCTATGGTAGTAACCACTGCACAGTGGTATGGCTCTTTACTCTATACGTCAGAAACATAACAGTAATAAGTATGATTAGCCTTTTGCTTGACTACATTATCAAACTAATAATGTGTTGCTAGTGTTCCCGTTCGCCGTCTCAGAGTCAGACAGCTGCCTTCTAAAAATCAGCATCCTTAGAAACGCTTTGAACATGACATGACTGGAGAGTTTGTCACATTAGAAACACCAGCGATTTCAACCCGTGTCTTTATATCACTGCAGTTTTAAAGAGAGAAAATAGTCAGCAAAGGTGTTGACTTATGAATTTGAACATGGTTCGTCTAAAAGCACATTAAAACACCACATAGACATATTTAAACAACATAAAACTTAAACTTGATTTCCACCAAAGAGGGACTTCATCAATAATCAATGTTTAAAATGCCACTTTGTTTTTTGTAAATTTTGACATGCTGTTTTATTTAATAAATTAACATTGATTGTATGGACCATGGTGAAAAGATGCATCACTTTCCAGAATCATTAGGTAGTTATAACTCAATATAAAGGCAAATTTAATTGTCAATATTAAATTATTATAAATGTATCTAAAAATGCTGTTTGTTATTAGCTTTGTTGTGCTGCTTTGTCAATATTGAATCAGTTGGGGAGTGTATGAATGAACAGATCGGCCTATAATTAGCCAACAGTGTTGACGTGCAGAAATTATTTATGTTTTGATGCTTGGACTAATGAAGTAAATTTTAAACTGTGTTAAAGGGATAGTTCACCCAAAAATGAAAATGTGCTTATCTCCTTATCCCTATAGGACATCCAAGAGGTAGGTGTGTTTGTTTCTTCAGTTGAACACAAATGAAGATTTTTAACTCCATAATATTTGTGGGACGCACATCCAGGGCACGGAGCTCCCGTTCCACCACATCACAAATATGCTCTATTGGGTTGAGATCTGGAGACTGTGGGGGCCTTTCTAGTACAGTAAACTCATTGTCATGTTCAAGAAACCAATTTGAAAGGATTCGAGCTTTGTGACATGGTGCATTATCCTGCTGGAAGTAGCCATCAGAGGATGGGTACATGGTGGTCATAAAGGGATGGACATGGTCAGAAACAATACTCAGGTAAGCCGTTGCATTTAAACGATGCCCAATTGACATATCGGTAAGCTTAAAAAAAAAAAATCACCTTAAGAGCTGAACAAACAAAGTGTGCTCATTAACGTCTCATTCACAAACTCTCTCTCTCTCTCTCTCTCTCTCTCTCTCTCTCTCTCTCTCTCTCTCTCTCTCTCTCTCTCTCTCTCTCTCTAAACAAACATATACATGTGCCTTTTCGTGGGTGCAGTTTATAACTGGTAAATCTGTATCTGTACAACAACTCCGATAAACTGTACGCAAGCTCTCCCTTTCACAAAAAACGTAAACTATAATACCCAACAAAATAAGAGTCCCTCAACTATAGTTAGACAGATAATGTAGACCTTAAACATATTTCAACTCACAGGAATATCAAAAATGTTTACAAAAACAAACTAAACGATAAAGAAGAATATGAGGAGAAGCCTCATTACGATCCCAGATGATAGCTAACATCCAGGATCAACAATGTTCATGTACCACAGGGTAAGGTTAAATTAATTTACATTTAACCATCTTAAAATGGAGAAATGCACTGAAATAGACCACTGTTTATGTTTTTTTGATTTAACTTACACCGTTACATGACATGAGAGTTACTGTTACAGTTAGTTACCTATCACTAACTTTAATCATAACTTAATGAGAGTATGACAACAAAGTAATGTAAGTAATGGCGCTGGGGAATACTAGATAAGATTCGTCTGCTAAGAGGAAAAAATTACAAATATTATTCAGTTTCTTGCAGAAACCAATTGTTTTGTGTCTTAAGACATCAATGTATCGCCACGAGCCACTGGGTTTAATATGGATTCATATGTCTATGTGTTTTTACTCCTTATAGAATAACACCCCATTGACATGCATTATACGACTGGCACAGCAAAAGTTTGAGTTAAAAATCTTCATTTGTGTTCTACTGAAGAAACAAACACCTACATCTTAGATGCCATGGCGGATACGCAGATGAACATCAAATTTACATTTTTAGGTGAACTATCCCTTTAATTTTGAACTGTAGACTGAACTGAAAGCCAATTCTAAACAAACAACGACTACGTTCTGTTTACATCAATTACACTGGTTCATAGTGTATGTTTGAGGTGTTAAAATAAAACACACATTTCAGCTGTTAAATTGACCAGGAGCAGTTCAACAACACGAAGCATTGATCCTTTAGTAAGGAGGATGACAGAGAAAAAAACGTTCTTCACTCGAGGGGGATTTCTGAGAGAGGCTGGTTCAACAGACTATGATTTCAGCAAAGCAATCCAGAAAAATTACAGCTTAGTCAGAGTAGTGGACACTCAAGACATCCTCACAAAACACGAGTGCTTTATTTGCACGCTGTCTCACATTTTTCTGTTCGCCTTTCTAATTATCTGTGTTAGGAGAGTAATTAACGGCCCAGTGTAAAAATCGTAAGAGTCTCACTCTCGCAAGTGTTATTCTGCCTGTTTAGTGTAATCAAGATTTTACAGTTCATAAGGCATTTTTGGTCTCTGTGATGGAAAAATGAGGTCCTGTGTTGGGAAACTTAAAAGGTGATGAAAAAAGAAAAAATCAAAGATGCTTAATTTTGCATGCATGACAAGAAGGCATGGTTTTCATTTTAGTATATAAGGGGACATATGCTCCTGCAAGTGCTCTCAGTGAAGGACCAGGTGTGTTTGCTTGAGGAGAGGGGAGCTGGATTCACTAGAGGAATGAATGTCTTAGCATGCAGAAGAGCGCATGGTTTAATCTTTAATGTCATTCCACAAATGCATATATCTGTCATTGCTGTCATTTGACCCTTTTGGCATTATAAAAACTTTCTTGCTCTCTACCTATACGCATTAGACTGATAACCACGTTTAAAATGGCATCTCAAATCAAGCTTGATGGGGAAAAGTGAAATATTTTCCAAATGACTGAATCTATGATTTCTGTCGATGGATGATGAAACGGGCAGAAAAATGATGAAAGGAGGGACCTGAGTCGTAGACCTGAATATCCTAGAGATTTGGGGATCTGCTCTTTTGACTCGGTCTAGTAAGCATCGCTCAATAGCAGCCATAGGAAAACTCAACCAGAGGGCCTTAGCAACCGCATAGCAATGCCTTAGCAACCACCCGCAAGACCCTAAAGCACAGTGGGAATTACTTTTTCACAGGGAAACACTGCTTGCATTTTCACAAGAATGTGAAATGTCAGTGTGGTCTTAAGAGGCTCTATTAAGCCATAAAGCAATGCAATCAATAATAATTTTCAGTCCACTCACCATTTTTTCCATTTATGTCACACATTATGTTATAGCAGTGCTAATAAAGGAGAAACTTTTTAGAGATTTGTGAAATAAATCAATAAAGCATTTCTATGTGACTCAAATCTCCTTGAATTAAATACATTTCTTCACTGTAAAAAATTGTTTAGAAAAAAAGTTACCTGGTTGCCTTAAAATTTTGAGTTCATTGAAATTAAAATTTTGAGTTAATACAATGAAAATTTTTTGAGATTCGACAACCTTTATTAAAATATTATTAAAAGACTTTGTGAGCATATTGGGTAATTGTGTGTGTTTTATTTCTGATGATGCAGTGAAACATGCCCAATGGTGCTATTTTTATGATTTATCATTTTTTTATGTGGTTCAGATACAATAAAATTGTGAGTTTCTATTTATTAAACAAATTTCCTTCATTGTATCAACTCAAATTTTTAATTTCAATAAACTCAAACTTTTAAGGCAACCAGGTTACTTACTTTTTTAAGTTAAACCAACAAAAATCAACCAATATTTTTTACAGTGTTTCATTATTTGAATGCATCATTTAGGTTCTACAAAACTGAGTGAATAATTTTTAAATTTTTGCCTAAAAAGGACAAATGCAAATCATAATACCGGTAATTAATTAGATAAATGCAAGTATATCATTTTAAACATTTCAAAACAATTGTGTAAATCTAATAAATAACTGATAGCACCAATGAGAAATGTATTGAATGCAAGTTGACAAATGCATTAGTGTAAATGTAAAATGTTGCATTAGTGCAAGATGCCATATGTCATCACAGTCATTTTTCCAGTGATAGAGCATCATATATGACATTTTCAAATTTTTCTGCGAAACTACTGTATTTTAGATAAAGTAAACCAGTTAACAACATTATCGAATTAACTGTGGTAAAGAAGAATAAATAAATAAAAGCAATTGGCAGAGCACTGAAGAATTGAACATTTAAAGGTCATGTTTAGTTTAAAAACAGCATATTTTCCTTTAAAGGCTGCCCTATTATTTCCAGTATAAAGCCAAATGTGAGCCTGCTGAAGTTACAATGCAGTACCACTGACATGTTACTAATTTGTGTGGTGAGCTGATGTTCCTCTACGCCTTTAGAGCCACTGTATACGTTCCAAGTTGTTATTAACTTGAGATTAAGTTGCGAAACTTTGCTAAAGGCATGTGATCTGCTGATAACGAACATCTTAATGTCATTATTATCACCAGTGGTTAATAACTGGAATCCAAATTGTAGGGCTTCAACTCCAGGAAATGCTTTCAAGCTTGTTTGTTGTTAAGTATGCATCACTGACTTTTCAAGTTTCGAGTCAGTCAGAAGGTCTTCAACAAAGTTTACTTCATAACTGTCGCTTTACCTTCTGCTTTCTCACTCGTCACCTGGTGTGCTCACAAAAAGTAAAACCAGTCATTTAGCCCCCACCATTTGCGGCACTGTAATTTAACTGTCACATTCAATAGTACAAAACATCACAGTAGCGTGATGAGAAGTAATAACACAACTTAACTAAGGCTGAATGCCTGCTCATCAGCTGCAATGAATGAATGGTAAATTAAAAAAGCATATCTGAAGGCTTTGATTCACTTACACTCAAGAAAAGTCCCCATGGAGAAACCGACCTCGAGTGCCCTTCCTGTGAGAAATGAGTGGGAAGCACATCTGGAAGTTTAGGCTTCTCATAACCCATACATTATGTAGCCCATAGAGAAACTTACCCATATGCTGTATACAATTAACACAACAGGGAGGACCAAAAAATGGAGAGACAGAAATCTTTCAGGTTTCAAAAATATCTTTGTTTGTCTTTCGAAAATGAATGAAAGTCTGGAGAATTGTATCTTTAAACATAGGCAGAGCGAGTGTAGGCCTGGGCAAGGCTTATCTGTCCCTTGGCTATGGACTTTAGGTAAGAGTCGAATGTTCTCGCTCAAACCACTGCCTGCTGCTGCTTCTGATTGCTTTGAGGGAAGTGCTGCCCATAACTGCTGCTGGTCTAGGATCGGTTGTCTACGTAATAATAGCAGGCTGATGAAACAGTTTTGGTGTTTGCACTCTTGGAGCATCAAAGGTTTCAATTTACAACATTTTGCAGCCTTGAGCAATAACCAGTTGAAAGAACATAATTAAATTAAGGAAACATTTCCACACAATTAAATTATGCTTTTCCAACAAAATTGAATTGGTTTGAAATAATTTGTTGCAATCTTGTTGTATGAACTTAAAATCATTTAGTTAAAACTACAAAAAAAATCATGCAATTCCAACTAGGTAAAGTAGGATAAAAAGTGGTATTTGATAACTATGGGAACTGTGTCACATTAATTTATTGTCTTTATTTCTATAAAAACTGTTAATCTACATAACTTGATCATTTGCTAATTGTAGCATGCAATTAATGATCAAGTAAAGCATTTCCTATCATTGGTATTAGCACAGTTACAGCTCATTGAGAACAGCACAGCCAAACCACAAGTTCTACACTTCACGATAATGGTAACCTCAAAAAAATCAACACAACTTTTAAATGTTAAATATAAATGTCAAACGTTAACAGGTCTTTCCCTTCACTAAAAAAAATACATTAAACAACACTTACATTACATTTACATTTATGCATTTAGCAGACGCTTTTATCCAAAGCGACTTACAACTCAGGAGAACAGGAAGCGATCCGTCAAGAAGAGGCAACGAAACACAAAAAGTGCCCTAAATAACAAATACCGAATACTTGAGTTCAACATTTACTCTCCTGGTCCATCCCTATGCAAAGCATGCTGGGAACTAGAAATATACTCAGTTCAATCAGCGCAACATAAATGATTCATGTAATCCCAACACAAGTTTAGGTTAACTTAACATTTTACAAATTTTAGTTTATTCAACGTAATACAATTGAGTAAAATGGCAATTAAGTAAAAAAAACTAAAGATTTGTGTTGTTTCAGCTTATTTTATTTAAATAAACTGAGCAAACAGCTAGAATCATTTTTTTGAGTGAATGACAAATATATCTTAATTTCTTGAATGCAACGGCCAATCACATCCCCCCCCCCCAGTGCTCAGTTCTGCATGCTCGCAAATTCTCTCAACTTACAACCAACAAAGTGTATACACAAGGTATAGCGATAGACTAAGATAAGCAGCACCTTTTCAGGGATTATAAAGAGAGTGGGGTATTGATTTGATAGTAAAAATGTATTAGTTTTACTACTAGCTATTATTACTTCATAAGACTCAAATGCGATATAAGCTATATAAACAAACAAACTTAAAAAGATTGTTTTAGTCAATGATACTTGTTTCTTTGCAGGAGGCGTAACATGTAGGTGTAACTTGCAGAGGTTTGGTGTGTAGTACTGCAGGAAACAAAACGTCTCGGTTACGTATGTAACCCTCGTTCCCTGAAGGAGGGAACGGAGACGTACGTCAGAACTGAACCGACGAATGGGATCTTACTTTAGAGACCAATCCTACTTCGAGCATCTAACAACGAGCCAATGAAATTTGGCATGCGATCACGCATTCAACGCTCCGCCCCGCAGCGCGGGTATAAAACAGGAAGTGGAATGATAGATCAGCGCTTTTCCTGCTGAGGAGCCGAGAGGTGACCGGACTCCCAGCGGAAGCACAGCATCTGGCGACGGGACGTACATCTCCGTTCCCTCCTTCAGGGAACGAGGGTTACATACGTAACCGAGACGTTCCCTTTCAGTCGGTCACGTTCGACATACGTCAGAACTGAACCGACGAATGGGATCCCTATGGAAAACGCCAGGATGCTGGCCCTTCCAGCGTCCTGCTTGAGCGTCCTGCTTGAGCGCACTGCACCGTCTAGTATGGTACGGAAGTCAGGGCTCCAAGCAGGGAGTACAGTCACTGCTGTTTCTGCAAGACCCACTCAGAATGACTATTGGATAATGCTGGGAAAGCGTGCCTACCTCGAGAGAGAGAGAGAGGGTACGCTGCGGGGCCACGTCCTTCAGGGAAGGAGAGGTGGCGGAATACACATAAGGACTAACCTGGCAGGGTAGTGCAACATATGGCAGTCTCTGGGGTGGTTCCAGCCTGATTGAAGGGGGGAAAGAACACGCCCAGAGACGACAGAGCGGGCTCTGTCGAGGGAAAGACACAGGGCTAGCCCGAAGGGTAGCTGGTACCGTGGAAGAATACACATATGGGGTTGCCGTGAGGGAACCGCTACATATGGAACCCAGCCTACAGCCACGTTACACAAGCATACGGGTGCAGGCCTGGCGTCAGACGGTCCGCAACGTCTGACACCGGAGGGGTGACGGAGGAGCTCGACAGGGTTAGCCAGTTTCCCGGGGAACACAACTGGAGACAAATGGACGCACGTATCCGGCCCAGAGGGCGGGAGTGGCGTTTCGCAAGCCGACACTTAGAACGGGCACTTAACGCTCCTGGCCACTGGGGGCGAGGATGCGGGAAGATACCGGCTCTACACGTAAGCTATAGAATCTAGCAAACGTGTTAGGTGTCGCCCAGCCCGCAGCTCTACATATGTCTGTCAGCGAGGCGCCTTGAGCCAACGCCCAGGAAGAAGCAACGCTCCGAGTGGAGTGTGCTCTTACACCGAACGGGCAAGGCACGTCTTGGGACTGGTAAGCCAAGACTATAGCATCCACTATCCAGTGGGCTAACCTCTGCTTGGAGACAGCCTTTCCCTTCTGCTGGCCTCCGTAACAGACGAAGAGTTGCTCTGAGGTCCGAAAGGCTTTGGGTCCGGTCAACGTAAGCGCGAAGGGCGCGGACCGGACACAGCAAAGCCAGGGCTGGGTCTGCCTCCTCCGCAGGCAGCGCTTGCAGGTTCACCCCCTGATCCCGGAAGGGAGTGGTAGGAACCTTGGGCACATATCCGGGCCGGGGTCTCAGGACAACGTGAGAGTTACCTGGCCCGAACTCTAGGCACGATTCGTTGACCGAAAGTGCATGCAGGTCCCCTACCCTCTTGATCGAGGCTAATGCCGTCAGGAGCACTGTCTTCATTGACAAGATCTTAAGCTCACAAGACGCCAAAGGCTCGAAGGGAGGGCTCTGAAGTGCTCTGAGCACTAGAGCTAAGTCCCAAGAGGGTATCGAGGATGGACGAGGAGGATTTAATCTCCTCGCACCTCTGAGGAACCTGACGACCAGGTCGTGCTTCCCCACGGACTTACCTTCTACTACATCGTGGTACGCTGCTATTGCCGCAGCATATACCTTGAGGGTGGAGGGAGACAGCCTTCTCTCCAACCCATCTTGCAGGAAGGAAAGCACGACACTGATCGAACACCTTCGGGGGTCTTCCCGGCGGGAAGCGCACCACTCAACGAACAGGTTCCTCTTCAGAGCATAGAGGCGGAGTGCCAAGTGTACTGCCAGTAACTCGAGGCAATTGATATGCCAATGCAATTGCGGCCCCGTCCACAGACCAGCAACTGCATGCCCGTTGTACGTGGCCCCCCAGCCGGTGGCGGAGGCATCCGTGAATAGCACAGCATGCCTGGACACTTGTTCTAGGGGCACCCCGGCCCGGAGAAACGAAGTGTTGGACCACGGGCTGAAGGTTTGGCGGCAGTAAGGAGTCACTGGGACCCGGTACTGACCGCTCTGCCACGCCCACCTCGGGACTCGGCCATTGAGCCAGCGTTGAAGCGGTCTCATATGAAGCAATCCGAGCGGCGTGACCGCGGCTGCAGATGCCATATGCCCCAGGAGCCTCTGAAAGAATTTCAGTGGGACCGCTGTCCTGCTCTTGAACATATTCAAGCAGTTCAACACCGACTGGACTTGCTCCTCGGTGAGGCGCGCAGTCCGGTTGACCGAGTCCAGCTCCATACCGAGATAAGAGATCCTCTGTGTAGGACAGAGTTTGCTCTTCTCTCGGTTGACCCGAAGGCCCAACTGGCTGAGGTGACTGAGCACCAAGTCCCTGTGTTCGCACAACTGGTCCTTCGACTGGGCTAGGATCAGCCAATCGTCGAGGTAGTTGAGAATCCGAACGCCGCGTTCTCTGAGCGGAACAATGGCTGCCTCCGCGACCTTCGTAAAGACGTGGGGCGACAGGGACAGCCCGAAGGGCAGGACCTTGTACTGATATGCTTTCCCCTCGAACGCCAAACGTAGGAACGGTCTGTGTTGAGGGAGAAAGACACACGGAAGTACGCATCCTTCAGGTCGATCGCTGCAAACCAATCCTGGGGACGGATGCATTGAAAAATGCGTTTCTGCGTCAACATTCTGAACGGGAGCTTGAGCAGGGCCCGATTCAGAACTCGCAGGTCCAGGATTGGTCGTCGGGCAGCGAAGCGGAGTACTCTGGCCCGACTCGGGAGGCCCGGAGGCGGCCCGAAGTGTTGCCTGAGCACTCCTGGTTTGGACAGAGAGTGGGTGAGAAGGCCCGGAGGCGTCCTCGGAGCCCACTCTGCTGCCCACTGCCCGGAGGCAGGGAAGTGAAGCACTCAGCCCCGACCCGGGAGCCCCGTGGGCAGCCCGGAGTGTTGACTGAGTGCTCACGAGAGAGGAAGTGTGTGGGTGAGAAGGCCCGGGGGCGTCCTCAAGGCCCACACAACTGCCCCCTGGCGACGGGAGGGTAGGAAAGGAGTGACAAGGCCCATGGGCGTCGCACACTGCCAACCTGACCCTCTTGGGGCCCAGAGAGAGAGGAAACTGCTCTTAAAATGTGGGTACCGCTGGACTCCGGAGAGCCAGTGGCAGAACCGAAACCAGTCAGGGCCCCCCGGTCCTCCTCCGGGGGGGGTGGGGGAGGGATGCGAACATCGTCTCCCCCGAGCAGCTCCTGTTCTCCCTAGCCGGCCCGTCTCAGGGCCGCGTCCCCTTGCGCTTGCCTGCCGGTTAGCGGGCCCTGGACGGGTAGGGCGTCCCTTGCGTCCGGCACCCTGCTCCTCCAGTGGAGGCGGACGCAGGAGGGGATGCCCTCGGCGACGAGCCGGCAGAGGCGCTGCGACCGACGACCGAGCAGCTGGTCGTCGGCACCCTGGTGCAACGCCTCCGTCTGCTTTTGGGCCACCAAGAACTGCTGGGCAAAGTTCTCGATGGTGTCGCCGAGGAGGCCAGCCCGACAGACAGGCTTTTCTTGCGCATATCTGCCAGGTTAGCCCCCTATTCCTGGACCACTAGTGTGGACATCGCCTGACCCAGGGAGCGTGCAGTGATTTTCGTCGCCCATAGGGCGAGGTCCAACACCGCACGCAGTTCCTGCACAACCCCTGGGCTGGGACTACCCTCGTGCGTGCAGGGCAGAGGGCAGTGAGAGAGGGAAAACAATGATACTTTTTTTTTTTTTTTTTTTTGTCTCATTTTTGGCCCTTTTGACCCTCCATATTTCCCTCTCTCCGATGCAGCAATTGACATCTGTCCTCTGCCAGAGCCAAAAATGAAACGCTAAGCCCTTTTCTCTTTAGGATCAGCGATTCCACCTTCAACTACCAGCAGGCATGCGAGACAGTGAACGTGGCCGTCAGAACGGCACACAGCGCACTGAGCGCTCAAGCCTCTATGAAGAAGGCAAGGCGAACAATGCCCTGACGTGGTCGTGTTCTCATGAGAGAATCCGTACCACCCACGAACAGAGTCTCAGCATGCTTTTGATGCGATAGAGGAGTGGGGGCCCGAGGGGATTTACCCGGCGGGGAATCCCCACTGTAATCCTCAGGCCACCAGCGCTTATCAGCCAAAGTAGCCCTTTTCCAGTAACACTAGAAATGAACTAGATCGGGGGATAGGCGAAGGGACTCAACCCCATCTGAGGTTTCATAGTCTCGACCGCGCATCTAGAGCGCCGACTGACGCGCGCCGGTTGTTGTGACAACCACCGCTGTCAGCCGGCCGCTCGACGGCACACGGCGCGCTGAACACTCGAGCCCTTTATGAGAAGGGGGAGACGAACAACGCGCCGACGTGACCATGTTCTTTTACCAGAACATGAATCACCCACGATCGCAATCTCACATGCGCTCGTGGCCGTCAAAGAGGACAGGAAACAGTTGCATACCAGGAATACACGGTTTGAATGACATCTTGAAAAAGACGCAGGGTCAAACCGTGTTGCTCTTTTGTGAATGGAAAGCTGCTCTTTTAGTGTGCTGAAGCACTCAGGGAGATGACCGCGGCTCCACACAGTTCGTTCTGCAAGCCTGTGTGAGCTCTCAGTGATGTGTTTTTGTGTGTGTGTAACGCCCAGCGAACCAACAGTTTGTATGGGAAATGCTCAGCGAACCAACAAGCTCCTTTAGATCGCTTGATCACTGATCAGACGGTCTCTCACTGACGCGCCGTATCACCCGCACTGGCAGACTCTCTCACTCAACACTCTTTGACTCGTAGTCAGACACTCTTCGTAGGAAACAGTAAGCACTGCTCGGCTCCGAAGTAGAAAGCGCTGATCTATCATTCCACTTCCTGTTTTATACCCGCGCTGCGGGGCGGAGCGTGGAATGCGTGATCGCATGCCAAATTTCATTGGCTCGTTGTTAAATGCTCGAAGTAGGATTGGTCTCTAAAGTAAGATCCCATTCGTCGGTTCAGTTCTGACGTACGTCGAACGTGACCGACTGAAAGGGAACCTTATTGTTTAATATATTATTAATGTAATATAGTTAAGTGTATATGTTGGGACGTGTATGGTGCTAGGCGACACATAAGTTGAAATTATTTCATGACATTCTATTTAAATGTGTTTTAAGGGGGAGCACATCCAGCTTTAAAGAGATAGTTCACCCAAAAATGAAAATTCTGTCATCATTTAATTACAATCAATTGATTATACTCCAGGGTTTCTACTGATACAAAGCCATTTGCTGATCGCTGAAGTAACCCTTTAAGTTGATCGTAGAACAATTGCCACCAAGGGTCTCTACAATCAACTTAGGCTTACGATGCTTTTGGGAAACGCAGCCCAGATCAATTCCAGAATGCATCGTATTAGGCTCAGAGAAAACATTAATCAAAGATAATAGAAGTAGCCAAAAGCAATGCCTATTACAAACACATTTTTACCATTTTACCCAATACATGTGTATTTTGTACTTATTAAAGATGCAGGAACCAATTTCTGAGAAACATTGCGAAAAAAAAACAACCCATGCAAACACACTCCTCCCTTCATTTCTCTGTCCGCAAAAAAAGTAAATTAAATTTGGAAAGCTTTTCTAATATTAACACGAGTCCTAAAGCTCTTGGCTGATCAAAGCTCTTCTTTTCCCAGTGAAGTCTCTCAGCCTTCTCTCTTTCTACAGTCTTTCTTCAAATCTTATTTACTTTCTCTCCTCACCCATCATGAGTGGAAACGCTCCCTACTGCTGATTGAATACAATATTGTTGTGGTGATCGTTCGGATCCACTTTAAACAGTGTTTTTCAGAAATGGCTTACTGCAAAAAAGGGGCCTTCTCAAAAAATTAGCATATTGTGATAAAGTTCATTATTTTCCATAATGTAATGATAAAAATTAAACTTTCATGTATTTTAGATTCATTGCACACCAACTGAAATATTTCAGGTCTTTTATTGTTTTAATACTGATGATTTTGGCATACAGCTCACGAAAACCCCAAATTCCTATCTCAAAGAATTAGCATATCATGAAAAGGTTCTTTAAACAAGCTATTGACCTAATCATCTGAATCAACTAATTAACTCTAAACACCTGCAAAAGATTCCTGAGGCTTTTAAAAACTCCCAGCCTGGTTCATTACTCAAAACCGCAATCATAGGTAAGACTGCCAACCTGACTGCTGTCCAGAAGGCCATCATTGACACCCTCAAGTGAGAGGGTAAGACACAGAAAGAAATTTCTGAACGAATAGGCTGTTCCCAGAGTGCTGTATCAAGGCACCTTAGTGGGAAGTCTGTGGGAAGGAAAAAGTGTGGCTAAAAACGCTGCACAACGAGAAGAGGTGACCGGACCCTCAGGAAGATTGTGGAGAAGGACCGATTCCAGACCTTAGGGGACCTGCGGAAGCAGTGGACTGAGTCTGGAGTAGAAACATCCAGAGCGTGTGCAGGAAATGGGCTACAGGTGCCGCATTCCCCAGGTCAAGCCACTTTTGGGCTGCAGAGAAGCAGCACTGGACGGTTGCGCAGTGGTTCAAAGTACTTTTTTCGGATGAAAGCTAATTTTGCATGTCATTCGGAAATCAAGGTGCCAGAGTCTGGAGGAAGACTGGGGAGAAGGAAATGCCAAAATGCCTGAAGTCCAGTGTCAAGTACCCACAGTCAGTGATGGTCTGGGGTGCCATGTCAGCTGCTGGTGTTGGTCCACTGTGTTTTATCAAGGGCAGGGTCAATGCAGCTATCTATCAGGAGATTTTGGAGCACTTCATGCTTCCATCTGCTGAAAAGCTTTATGGAGGTCAAGATTTCGTTTTTTCAGCACGACCTGACACCTGCTCACAGTGCCAAAACCACTGGTAAATGGTTTACTGACCATGGTATTACTGTGCTCAATTGGCCTGCCAACTCTCCTGACCTGAACCCCATAGAGAATCTGTGGGATATTGTGAAGAGAAAGTTGAGAGACGCAAGACCCAACACTCTGGATGAGCTTAAGGCCGCTATCGAAGCATCCTGGGCCTCCATAACACCTCAGCAGTGCCACAGGCTGATCGCCTCCATGCCACGCCGCATTGAAGCAGTCATTTCTGCAAAAGGATTCCTGACCAAGTATTGAGTGCATAACTGAACATAATTATTTGAAGATTGACTTTTTTTGTATTAAAAACACTTTTCTTTTATTGGTCGGAATAAATATGCTAATTTTTTGAGATAGGAATTTTGGGTTTTCATGAGCTGTATGCCAAAATCATCAGTATTAAAACAATAAAAGACCTGAAATATTTCTGCTGGTGTGCAATGAATCTACAATATATGAAAGTTAAATTTTTATCATTACATTATGGAAAATAATGACCTTTATCACAATATGCTATTTTTTTGAGAAGGACCTGTATAATGATGACATTAGCTCAATACTCAGCAGTATGCACTAATGCTGTGTTCTAGGCAGTTTTTCCCCCCGTAAGTTACGTCTTCAAACCACAACTCACGACATTGTAGCATTCCAGGCATAGTCATGCCAAACTGCCTGAGCGCAAGGAATTGTGGTGTATATATAAATGTAAACAAAGCATGGCGGACCGTATGGGGCGAATGCTCATTTAGAATAATATATTTTGCCAAAGGTGCTTACTCCTTGCTTATTTGAGGGAAACGGAGGAGAAAAATGGCACATAAGGCAAGAGAAGCTGTTAAAACTTTTATTTTACAGTATTTGTATATCCGTAGGGGCTGCCATTGTTGTTTCACAGGTTGTGACATCAGAGCATGTAACTGGGAGTACATCAAACTGGTACGAGTTCACATGTGGGAAGATGGTTTGACTGCCATTCCAGGGCACTTTCACAGGTAGAAAGTTTGAAAAACACGGGCTACGGGTTGCCTGTAAGGCTAAAAAAGAGATTGTCTTATTATAGGGTCTTCACTCTAAAAAATAATTCAGTGGCTTAGTAAATATCACAGTAATAATTAACTTTATTAACTTAATAAAATCTCTCAATATCATTTACTTGATGGTTTTAGTTAAACATACCAAAATAATTGACTAAAAATCCAACAGTTAATTTTGTCTAAAATGTATAGTTATATTTACGTTTTTTTCACTAAAATAATTTAGTATTCAAATAACCAATTCTTTATTTTAAATATACTTAATACATTTGCGAAATTTATTTCAAAATATTTGAGAATGGAGAATTAAACCGATCTGTTTCAAGAACCACAAATATTACTTAATTAAAATCAAGATTATTAATATTTAACACACACTGAGGAAATTGAGTAAATTTACTAGATTAAAACAATGCACCCCTCCCCCACCCTCTGACGCGACGGCAGCTGGACGGTTGAGTGAGTGCGGATATTTGAATTCTCCTCAGTCACCAGAGCAGTTTCTTCTTCTCAGCGTCGCAGAATTGGGGCATTTCCTCTGAAATTCAGGTTTGTATGTTTGTTTTTTTATCTATTTAATCATTACTGTGCTAAAAGGCATTTTATTTAATTCAAAACAACATACAGGGACAGTGTGTATCACCTTAAGTTAACGTGTGGCGTTGGTCTTTGAAACGCCTGCTGTGTTGCTCAAAACACACAACTTTATTCGTAAAGATAATGAATATAATGAATTTGGACGATAAAATCTTATTAAAACTGGGCACTTTTTGTTTATTGTCAGGTTATGGAGTCTGGCGCCTCACAGCATCTTTCAGCTACAAGTCTCAAGTTCAAAGTCCACCCGCAGACCGCTAACGTTAGTCCATCTCAGGCTCGAGAAACAGCGCTGATACGGTGGAAATGGGATAACAGACCGGTTGATTACACTTGAATTACTTTAAAATGTTTAATTTTTACTTCTAAAATGTTTGTTACATGAGTTTAAATGTTGTAAAATAACTGTTATTCTTTACATGTCAAAACAGTAGCCTAATAACTGTTATATGCTGTAACGTTATTGCTGTACTCGTCAACAATAAAGGCCATGTCATGTATAAGTGTGTTTGTGTGGACTGTGGAGTATTTTACAAAGGTTTAGAGGAAATTAAAGTTATACTATACAAGTTAGTAATACTCATAAATAAAAACAGTTCATATTAGTCATAAATATTGGTTTTTAAAATGCTTTTTACCCAATTTTTTCTACTCAATTGAATTTGTTAATGTAACAAATGCAGTTACTCAGATCTACTTAATTTTTTTACTTACATTTACTCAGTTCATATGGTGTCTATAATTGATTTCACTGCTTTAAAATTTACTCATTTTTTTTAGTGTAAAAATGTTTCACCAAAAAAATTGAGTAAATCATAGTATTAGTTTTTAGAGTGTTGTACACTCTAAAAAATTCTGAGTAAAAAACAACCTAATGTTGGGTCAAATATGGACTAACCCAGCAGTTGGGTTGTTTTAACCCAGCGATTGGGTTGTCTTGAGCAAATATTTAACCCAACCACAGGATTAACACAACCCAATCACTGGGTTAAAACAACCCAATTGTTGGGTTAGTCCATATTTGACCCAACATTGGGTTAAAACAACCCAGCATTTTTAGAGTGTAAATTTTTTTTCTATATTTAGTGGTGTATAACTAGTAAAAATACAGTATGGTTGTAGGTTTGTTTGTGGAATGTGCTGTGGAAAAAAACAAATAATTGCAAAAACGCGCAAATATCTCTGTTAGGTGCAAAGCACTAGTTACTGGAGGGCACATTTAAGAGTACACTAAAACCTTCTTAATTTTAATTTAATACATATTTAATTCATTAAAATTATATGTTTTTTTTTGTTTTTGGTTTTTTTTACCATAATTTAATAAAAAGTGTTTTATCATCATTAGGCAACACAGCAGTCATAAATCATTACAATACAAGTCTAACCTGAAAGCGATAGAAATAACACTTTTAATTTTAATTTTTAATTTTAATTTTTTAATATAACACAATATTTAAAATAAAAATAAAAAATTATCATTAAAATGCATAATATTAGCATCATATGCATACATGCAGTTATATTAGTCGTTACAATTCAAGTCTTATCATAACTGGTTAGTTGTAAAACCTGAAAGCCAAAGAAAGAAAACGTCCCTGGTTACGACTGTAACCTTAGTTCCCTGAGAACAGGGAACGAGACGCTGCGTCAGCTGACCCTATGGGGAACGCCTCCAGCGTGACCGGTGTCTGAAACGTTTATCCAATCACATCAGTCCTACTGACCGGCGACAGCCTCTGACGTCATAGACGTGCGACCAGGAAGTATAAAAGGGCGCCTTGCAAACACAACCGCATTCAATTCGTCTGAAGGGACTGTTTGCAGGCAGGCCCCGAGGCATGGCAAAAGTGACGCAGCGTCTCGTTCCCTGTTCTCAGGGAACTAAGGTTACAGTCGTAACCAGGGACGTTCCCTTTCGAAAGGGAACTCGAGCTGCGTCAGCTGACGCTATGGGGAACGATATACCCACGCCGCCATGTGACCACTGTCAGGACAAGCAAATTCAACTGAAATGCCTGAACCACTCCCCCTCTGGTCACCTTAGGCTGTCAGTGACAGCATTCCCTACGGTCATAGCCCGAGCTGTGGCCTTGGGGCACCTTCATGTACCCTACCCCGGCCGCTCAAAGGCCTGGAACCACCTGTTCGACAGAAGGGGTTCCTTTAAGGGAATGTGGCTAGGGGACCCGAGGGCGCCCCAGCCAGTCACTATTCGGGAAGAACTTCACCGAATGCCACCAGGGAGGCTAGACCTGGCGTCACTATGCGGGACGCTTCCGTCTGCCAGCCCAGTCTGTTAACAACAGAGCCTCTGGAAACTCGCCTCTGGAGAGGCATCAAGCTGAGGGACTGCGAACTGCCAGTGTCCGCCTCAGGCCGGAACTCAGAGACGGGCTATCCTGGAGAACAGCGCTCAACGTAATGCTTTCCCACCCTTGCTAGCGAGGGGAGTCAGCTGCTCAATCCTAGGATCTACCGAGCACATACATTACAGGGGTGCTCAGGAGGCCTGAGAAGGCCTACAGGCTGATCTCACAGGGAGGCCCCGAGGGGCCTACGACCAACTGACCAGGCCCAGGCGGCCGTAAGCTCACAGACAACCCTCCTAAGAGGGGAGCTCTTAAGCCTGCCTGGTAGGTACCATGCTGTAGGCAACCTATGCAGGTCCCTGTCCTGTAAGGACCGCATAGCAGCAGTGTAAACTCGTCGTGCTAGAGTATGCACCTGCCATCAGGTGCTGCCGGCTAGGACCGAAGCCTGACGGCAGGAACCACTAGCTGTCAGCTTGAGTTCCAGTTCTGTGTCTCCTTCCAAGGAACTCGTTCCCCCAGGGAGGCCCCGCAGGGCCTACTACCTGCCAGGCTACTCGTAGCCGGCACTTCGGCCGGGGAACGACCTCAGGGCGGCCTGGTGAGGCCTGCTACCTGATAGCAGATCATGCTAACCGCCCCGGCTAGCAACCATGCTCCCTGCTCACCTTCCGGGGAGGCCTAGCGAGGCCTAACCCCTGTCACCCAGAGGCCGAGGCCCTGGGCCACCCCCTCAGGGGAAGCCCGATGAGGCCTGCTGCAACCCAGCAGGCCCTCCGGGAGGCCTGGTGAGGCCTGCTACCTGCCATCTGGTGACTGGAGCCCGGGAGCTGTTATCCAGCGCTGGTTCCCTGGAGTACCCCCTCAGGGGAAGCCAGATGAGGCCTGCTGCATCCCAGCAGGCCCTCAGGGAGGCCCCGCGAGGCCTACTACCTATCATCCAGTGACTGAAGCCCAGGAACGACCCCTTGGGGGAAGCCAGACGAGGCTTACTGTTACCACAGCAGGCCCTCAGGGAGGCCTGGTGAGGCCTACTACCTGCCGTCTCGCACCTGAAGCACGGGAATACCCTCTCAAGGGAGGCCCGGCAAGGCCTGCTGCACCCCAGCAGGCCCTCAGGGAGGCCTAGGGAGGCCTACTAACTGGGCTTGTAGCCATGCCAGCGATGAATACTCGCTGGCGGGTCGGATGAATGCTGGCCGCTCCATGTCGGGCTAACCATGGCTGTCTGCTTAGCTGACGAAGCCTGTTGACGAGACAATACTGTTTGTGACAACAAAAGGGAGATTTTTTTTTTTTTTTTTTTTACCATCCCGCACACGGGCCCCGATGTCGTCACTCCAACTAGAAGGCCCGTCGAGGCCTCCTGTTCAGAGACTACTGCCTGGACTGTCCGGGCTGGCTGCTCACAGCTCACAGCTGGCTTCATTCGGAGGCTCACGGGGTCCTCCCTGCGAAGCCCAGTCCTCCGGCAGAACCTACAACACAGACCTAATTGCATCGCCAGAGCGGTGTACTCAACACATTGCTCTTACAACCCCTTTAAGTAAGGGGAGTTCATTCCTTACCACACCAGCCCCGGGGAGACCGCTGCTATTTCCAGCAACCCTATTTCCTCCAAGGCGTCGCCATGGTGATGCTTGGCTTCCCAGGGGAGCATCCAACGCTGGGCCCTCAAGAGGCACACAGGTTGTGCGTGTCGCTCACCCCGAGCCCTACGAAAGGTGGAGCAAAAAAACACAGGGCAAATTATTGCAATATGCGAATAATGGTTACCACAGTCCCACATCCCTTGGATGGGGTAAAAGTATTTGGCCCAGGTGACCCACAAACCTTACTTACCGCCTTACAGGCTAGGTTGCAAAACTATAATGCTCTCACCTTTTCCCATCTGTATTACCGCACCCCCGAGCGCAGACCCGGGGGCGGGCCCTGGCCAGGCGACTCTCACATGAGAGGGGGCTGAATAGGGGTTTTTAACATCCTGTAAAAACACAGCCTAAGCTATCTGCCTGTATACCAGTCTCTGCTAAGGCTGCCACCATAGCAACTTAACGTCCCAAGCCCATATCTCGAGGGTTGGGTACACATATCTTCGTTCGTGTGTTAGCCTACTCACCCTCGCGCTTACTTACGTCCGCAGGGGTTAATGCTACAACACTTGCCCTCCGGTGGCCCGGAGCTTTTAGCCGAACCGCTAGGGACACCCACACTCGCTTAGTTTCCCTCTTGAAACATATTTCCGCGAAAATGAGCGGTAACCGCTCTCAACGCACTGAGAGAACACACCAAGTAACATGTTTACTTTACTGGCTTAACGTGACGGCTACTCTCCACTAGCGAGGCTAGCTCTCACCAGCCGTCTCACGGCTTCCTTAAATAAATCGTTCCGGCCACCAAACGGGGACACCGTACAACACACCCTCGGCGGGGAGCACACAGCATTTTAAGAACATAAAACGTCCCTCATACTGAGGCTTACCCGCTGTCCACCGGCGCGTGATGACATCCGTGCACAGGCATATACTCACAGTATCCATTGCGCGGACCCCGAGGGTTGTTTCCCGATGAGGCGTCCAACGCTGAATCTTCCTCCTCATGCCCACTCAGGGAAGCGGTCGAGTTTACTCAGACGACTCCTTTCACACAAGGAAAACGCCACTTTTCCGCTTCTAGTGCTTATGATAACTTCTCTATAAGCTCATAAACGAAAGCACCCCAAACCTGACGGGGGCGCCTCCTCACCAGACCAGACGGGCCGTCAGAGTCTCACGTCCGCTCATCATTGGCCCCGCCCGGCCTGATGTCAAGCGCCAAGGAAAAGGGTGGAAGGAAGGGCTCACCTACTACCTCCGCTTCGCCCTCGTAGGCGGAGTTTCCCCCCGCCTACGCTGGTTCCGGTCTTCGGCACCGGCACCCTTCCTCCAGTTCCGGGTGTCCCGCCTCTTTTGCGCCCTACTCCGCCATGGAGGGGGCGCCCGAGAGGCCACGCTCGCTCGTTGGTCTTGTCTCCGGTCCTCAGACCGTGACGTACCAGGGACACCCGCCTGCCTGGGCGCGGCCCCGGACCTCAGTGGGATGCAGGTTTTAAAAGCCGCTGAGCGCGCCTTCGCCTCTCTAAACCTTCCCACCACCGCCTCGACGGAGGTGCCGAAGAGCTCAGAGGGCGAAACCGGGGCATCGAGGAGAAAGGACCTCTCTTTCCCCCCGATGTCCGCAAGGTTCAGCCACAGATGTCTCTCCGTGGCCACCATAGCCGCCATCGACCGTCCGATGGCGACTGCTGTTTGCTTGGTGGCCCGGAGAGCTAAATCTGTGGTGCGGCGGAGCTCAGCCATCGCCTCAGGGGGTAGGCCACCCTGGCGTTCCCCCTGATCGAGGTCCCTCAGCAGGTCGGCTTGGTAAGCCTGCAACACCGCCATGGTGTGCAGCGCCGCCGCCGCCTGACCTGCTGACGTGTACGCCCTGCCGTTTAACCGTGAGGTCGTTCTCAACGGCTTAGACGGCAGGGTGGGAGTTCTCAATGTCGATGCCCGGCCGGATGCGAGATAGTTCGCAAACGTCTCATCAACCGGCGGCATCGACACGTACCCCGCCTCGGCCACTCCCTCCACATCAGCGAAATTCGCCCGCTGATGGCGGAATAAGCGAGCCGAGAACGGGGTTCTCCATGCCCCCGCGATCTGCTCGTGGAGATCGGGGAGGAATGGAAGGCTCCCAAGAGCCGGGGGGTTATGGCCGGAGAGAAACCGATCGTCCAGGCGATTTGGACGAGCGGCTTCTCCCCTAGCGCGCCGCCACGGCAACTGTAGCCGCCCGGCGGCCCGCTCCACAACCTCCAACAGCTCCCCGTACACGGGGCAGGATGGCTGGGAGGGTTCGGCCTCGGCCGCTTCACCACCCTCCACTTCCATCCCTTGCTGATGCGGGAGCTCCTCGGCCGACGATAAGGAGGAGTTATCACCCAACTCCTCCTCCGGCGGCCGCCCCTCGTGAGCTACCCTATGGGGAACGCCTCCAGCGTGACCGGTGTCTGAAACGTTTATCCAATCACATCAGTCCTACTGACCGGCGACAGCCTCTGACGTCATAGACGTGCGACCAGGAAGTATAAAAGGGCGCCTTGCAAACACAACCGCATTCAATTCGTCTGAAGGGACTGTTTGCAGGCAGGCCCCGAGGCATGGCAAAAGTGACGCAGCGTCTCGTTCCCTGTTCTCAGGGAACTAAGGTTACAGTCGTAACCAGGGACGTTCCCTTTCGAAAGGGAACTCGAGCTGCGTCAGCTGACGCTATGGGGAACGATATACCCACGCCGCCATGTGACCACTGTCAGGACAAGCAAATTCAACTGAAATGCCTGAACCACTCCCCCTCTGGTCACCTTAGGCTGTCAGTGACAGCATTCCCTACGGTCATAGCCCGAGCTGTGGCCTTGGGGCACCTTCATGTACCCTACCCCGGCCGCTCAAAGGCCTGGAACCACCTGTTCGACAGAAGGGGTTCCTTTAAGGGAATGTGGCTAGGGGACCCGAGGGCGCCCCAGCCAGTCACTATTCGGGAAGAACTTCACCGAATGCCACCAGGGAGGCTAGACCTGGCGTCACTATGCGGGACGCTTCCGTCTGCCAGCCCAGTCTGTTAACAACAGAGCCTCTGGAAACTCGCCTCTGGAGAGGCATCAAGCTGAGGGACTGCGAACTGCCAGTGTCCGCCTCAGGCCGGAACTCAGAGACGGGCTATCCTGGAGAACAGCGCTCAGCGTAATGCTTTCCCACCCTTGCTAGCGAGGGGAGTCAGCTGCTCAATCCTAGGATCTACCGAGCACATACATTACAGGGGTGCTCAGGAGGCCTGAGAAGGCCTACAGGCTGATCTCACAGGGAGGCCCCGAGGGGCCTACGACCAACTGACCAGGCCCAGGCGGCCGTAAGCTCACAGACAACCCTCCTAAGAGGGGAGCTCTTAAGCCTGCCTGGTAGGTACCATGCTGTAGGCAACCTATGCAGGTCCCTGTCCTGTAAGGACCGCATAGCAGCAGTGTAAACTCGTCGTGCTAGAGTATGCACCTGCCATCAGGTGCTGCCGGCTAGGACCGAAGCCTGACGGCAGGAACCACTAGCTGTCAGCTTGAGTTCCAGTTCTGTGTCTCCTTCCAAGGAACTCGTTCCCCCAGGGAGGCCCCGCAGGGCCTACTACCTGCCAGGCTACTCGTAGCCGGCACTTCGGCCGGGGAACGACCTCAGGGCGGCCTGGTGAGGCCTGCTACCTGATAGCAGATCATGCTAACCGCCCCGGCTAGCAACCATGCTCCCTGCTCACCTTCCGGGGAGGCCTAGCGAGGCCTAACCCCTGTCACCCAGAGGCCGAGGCCCTGGGCCACCCCCTCAGGGGAAGCCCGATGAGGCCTGCTGCAACCCAGCAGGCCCTCCGGGAGGCCTGGTGAGGCCTGCTACCTGCCATCTGGTGACTGGAGCCCGGGAGCTGTTATCCAGCGCTGGTTCCCTGGAGTACCCCCTCAGGGGAAGCCAGATGAGGCCTGCTGCATCCCAGCAGGCCCTCAGGGAGGCCCCGCGAGGCCTACTACCTATCATCCAGTGACTGAAGCCCAGGAACGACCCCTTGGGGGAAGCCAGACGAGGCTTACTGTTACCACAGCAGGCCCTCAGGGAGGCCTGGTGAGGCCTACTACCTGCCGTCTCGCACCTGAAGCACGGGAATACCCTCTCAAGGGAGGCCCGGCAAGGCCTGCTGCACCCCAGCAGGCCCTCAGGGAGGCCTAGGGAGGCCTACTAACTGGGCTTGTAGCCATGCCAGCGATGAATACTCGCTGGCGGGTCGGATGAATGCTGGCCGCTCCATGTCGGGCTAACCATGGCTGTCTGCTTAGCTGACGAAGCCTGTTGACGAGACAATACTGTTTGTGACAACAAAAGGGAGATTTTTTTTTTTTTTTTTTTTACCATCCCGCACACGGGCCCCGATGTCGTCACTCCAACTAGAAGGCCCGTCGAGGCCTCCTGTTCAGAGACTACTGCCTGGACTGTCCGGGCTGGCTGCTCACAGCTCACAGCTGGCTTCATTCGGAGGCTCACGGGGTCCTCCCTGCGAAGCCCAGTCCTCCGGCAGAACCTACAACACAGACCTAATTGCATCGCCAGAGCGGTGTACTCAACACATTGCTCTTACAACCCCTTTAAGTAAGGGGAGTTCATTCCTTACCACACCAGCCCCGGGGAGACCGCTGCTATTTCCAGCAACCCTATTTCCTCCAAGGCGTCGCCATGGTGATGCTTGGCTTCCCAGGGGAGCATCCAACGCTGGGCCCTCAAGAGGCACACAGGTTGTGCGTGTCGCTCACCCCGAGCCCTACGAAAGGTGGAGCAAAAAAACACAGGGCAAATTATTGCAATATGCGAATAATGGTTACCACAGTCCCACATCCCTTGGATGGGGTAAAAGTATTTGGCCCAGGTGACCCACAAACCTTACTTACCGCCTTACAGGCTAGGTTGCAAAACTATAATGCTCTCACCTTTTCCCATCTGTATTACCGCACCCCCGAGCGCAGACCCGGGGGCGGGCCCTGGCCAGGCGACTCTCACATGAGAGGGGGCTGAATAGGGGTTTTTAACATCCTGTAAAAACACAGCCTAAGCTATCTGCCTGTATACCAGTCTCTGCTAAGGCTGCCACCATAGCAACTTAACGTCCCAAGCCCATATCTCGAGGGTTGGGTACACATATCTTCGTTCGTGTGTTAGCCTACTCACCCTCGCGCTTACTTACGTCCGCAGGGGTTAATGCTACAACACTTGCCCTCCGGTGGCCCGGAGCTTTTAGCCGAACCGCTAGGGACACCCACACTCGCTTAGTTTCCCTCTTGAAACATATTTCCGCGAAAATGAGCGGTAACCGCTCTCAACGCACTGAGAGAACACACCAAGTAACATGTTTACTTTACTGGCTTAACGTGACGGCTACTCTCCACTAGCGAGGCTAGCTCTCACCAGCCGTCTCACGGCTTCCTTAAATAAATCGTTCCGGCCACCAAACGGGGACACCGTACAACACACCCTCGGCGGGGAGCACACAGCATTTTAAGAACATAAAACGTCCCTCATACTGAGGCTTACCCGCTGTCCACCGGCGCGTGATGACATCCGTGCACAGGCATATACTCACAGTATCCATTGCGCGGACCCCGAGGGTTGTTTCCCGATGAGGCGTCCAACGCTGAATCTTCCTCCTCATGCCCACTCAGGGAAGCGGTCGAGTTTACTCAGACGACTCCTTTCACACAAGGAAAACGCCACTTTTCCGCTTCTAGTGCTTATGATAACTTCTCTATAAGCTCATAAACGAAAGCACCCCAAACCTGACGGGGGCGCCTCCTCACCAGACCAGACGGGCCGTCAGAGTCTCACGTCCGCTCATCATTGGCCCCGCCCGGCCTGATGTCAAGCGCCAAGGAAAAGGGTGGAAGGAAGGGCTCACCTACTACCTCCGCTTCGCCCTCGTAGGCGGAGTTTCCCCCCGCCTACGCTGGTTCCGGTCTTCGGCACCGGCACCCTTCCTCCAGTTCCGGGTGTCCCGCCTCTTTTGCGCCCTACTCCGCCATGGAGGGGGCGCCCGAGAGGCCACGCTCGCTCGTTGGTCTTGTCTCCGGTCCTCAGACCGTGACGTACCAGGGACACCCGCCTGCCTGGGCGCGGCCCCGGACCTCAGTGGGATGCAGGTTTTAAAAGCCGCTGAGCGCGCCTTCGCCTCTCTAAACCTTCCCACCACCGCCTCGACGGAGGTGCCGAAGAGCTCAGAGGGCGAAACCGGGGCATCGAGGAGAAAGGACCTCTCTTTCCCCCCGATGTCCGCAAGGTTCAGCCACAGATGTCTCTCCCTGGCCACCATAGCCGCCATCGACCGTCCGATGGCGACTGCTGTTTGCTTGGTGGCCCGGAGAGCTAAATCTGTGGTGCGGCGGAGCTCAGCCATCGCCTCAGGGGGTAGGCCACCCTGGCGTTCCCCCTGATCGAGGTCCCTCAGCAGGTCGGCTTGGTAAGCCTGCAACACCGCCATGGTGTGCAGCGCCGCCGCCGCCTGACCTGCTGACGTGTACGCCCTGCCGTTTAACCGTGAGGTCGTTCTCAACGGCTTAGACGGCAGGGTGGGAGTTCTCAATGTCGATGCCCGGCCGGATGCGAGATAGTTCGCAAACGTCTCATCAACCGGCGGCATCGACACGTACCCCGCCTCGGCCACTCCCTCCACATCAGCGAAATTCGCCCGCTGATGGCGGAATAAGCGAGCCGAGAACGGGGTTCTCCATGCCCCCGCGATCTGCTCGTGGAGATCGGGGAGGAATGGAAGGCTCCCAAGAGCCGGGGGGTTATGGCCGGAGAGAAACCGATCGTCCAGGCGATTTGGACGAGCGGCTTCTCCCCTAGCGCGCCGCCACGGCAACTGTAGCCGCCCGGCGGCCCGCTCCACAACCTCCAACAGCTCCCCGTACACGGGGCAGGATGGCTGGGAGGGTTCGGCCTCGGCCGCTTCACCACCCTCCACTTCCATCCCTTGCTGATGCGGGAGCTCCTCGGCCGACGATAAGGAGGAGTTATCACCCAACTCCTCCTCCGGCGGCCGCCCCTCGTGATCTGGCCCTTCGCCGAGCACAACCTCCGTCTCTAGACGGCGGGCCAGATCCAGCTGGGAGCCCCAGGACATAAGTCGCCGCTCGGCCTCAGCCGAAGCGGGACCACTCCCAGCCGCTGGACCCTCTTCCCTCGAGAAGAGGGCCAGACGAGAGCGGAGCGTCTTCAGTGACAGACGCTCACAGTTCGCACAGGAGGCACTTTCCTCCAGAACCTCCCGTGCGTGCTCCTCACCCAGGCAGAACACGCAGAGTGTGTGTGTGTCCTCAGGTGTGAGGAACCTGGGACACGGGTCTGCACACTTTCTGAAGCCGTGCTTTGACTTGTGCGTGCGCTTAGACATGATGCTTTTTTTCTCGAATCAGACAAACAGTCCCTGAAGACGAATTGGATGCGGTTGTGTTTGCAAGGCGCCCTTTTATACTTCCTGGTCGCACGTCTATGACGTCAGAGGCTGTCGCCGGTCAGTAGGACTGATGTGATTGGATAAACGTTTCAGACACCGGTCACGCTGGAGGCGTTCCCCATAGCGTCAGCTGACGCAGCTCGAGTTCCCTTTCGAAAGGGAACTATTTTTTACTTTCTTTATCTTCTTTATCACAAAATCACTCAATATTACTAATATACAATACTAATGCCATAAATGAGTCCTACCTATCGCAGCGTTAGCATTAGCCGTTACACTGCTTTGGCTAAAGGTTGCAGGCTTGCCTTCTAGTGCTTTTTTTCGTTTAAAAGTCTACTCTTTTTTAGCCTTTGAGATCTGTTTTGAACTTCTTCTTTTTTAATGAAAATCGGTATGTTTGCTTTCAGTCTACCATGGGATCTTTTGGAGTCTGACACATATCGAGTCTCCCTGTACTTTCCACAAACAAACTGATTTGTAGCAGTTATTATTTCTCAGATAAATCTCAAAGAGACACAGCCTCCCTGCTGTTAGTTTAAGGGCTCTGCCTGCCTGGATCGCACAGAGCTAAAATTAAGTTCATTAAATTGAATCGCTGTAGTAAACTCCAGATTTGCCAATACTTTCCAGGAATATTTGAGTGTATAGACTTTACATAGTGTTAGCAAAAGAAAGCATGACCAGGTTGCCTGTTCTGCAAATACTACATACGTAGTCTGAAATTTTGTTTCAGGGTCGTAAACAATAGACACATTTTACTGTGAAAAGCGCTCAGCTGCTACATTGTGGGTTTTTCATAACACCTCTGAAATCACAATAGAGTAAATGGAGGCAAGACAAATGGAACAGGTGCCTGCTGATTAACACAGCAAGATGTTCACAACAACATGCTTTAGAGAAGAGAAGGTCCATGTGTCCTTAACCTAGATTGCTTAATCTTTAATAATATCATGGGTAGTACAAGTTTTATTTACTTATTTCACCCTAAGAGAAAGATTTCTTTAAAGAAGATGCTTTGAAAACATGCCAGATTTAAGTCAGGCTTAAATTGAATGGTAACACTTTACAATACGGGTGCACTAATATGGCACATGACTATTAACTAATTCAAAATTAATTCAAAACCCATAACCACAATTACGTATTACTTAATCAATTAGTTAATAGTCATGTGTCCCAATAAGTAAAGTCATAACATAATGATACCTTTATATATCATTATGATTCATTAAAGCAGACAACTGGAAGTTGAAATAGATGGCTTTGACCCGTTGTGGTAATTAACACATTAAAGCAGCACTAGGTAACTTTTCAACCTTCATAATATATTTTTTAAGACTCTTGTGATGATACATTGACTTACAATAGGTTGAATGACACGTCTGCCATAGCCTGATGGGGTCTGTATCGTTTTTAATCGTACTTTTAAACTTCGGGTTTCGGGTAGTAACCCGAGAAAAAAAAGAACTACAAAATTCGACTGCTTTGCGGCATATACGTCATTTCCACCACCACCCACACTTCCTTAAATTCGGACGTGCGAGCCCAACTTTGTTCGTCGGATAATATAGTCATGTCCGAAGCAGCACAGACAAATAAGAAAGAAAAGGTTTTGTTGGAGGAAAGCAATAAGAGGAAACGAAAAAGTGATGGGATTAAAGGCAGGGCGAGGATCAACATGTGACCAGCGTTTGCTCGTCGGCGTGAGCTGAAGGAGGCGTGCCCGACCGATGCTTGTTACGATGAGCTACCACTCAAACATTGAACTGAAGTATCATATAGATTCTGTAAAACGGTAACCAATAGACTACTATAATGACGCTGGCTTGTAAACGTGAGCATCGTGATTATTTGGCGTTTGAAAAAAATAAAACCCATGAAATTATATTCATGACATGCTGAAACATATGCCACTGACTGTAACGTTACCTGGGATGAAGACATTTCACACGCGACGCCAGAAGAACTCTGAACTCCTCTTGCAGTGTTCAACGACCCGCGGCGCCACTTTTATGAAGTTATTTGGCCCGCACCGCACCACTGTATATATTTTTACAACCCGCCGCGCACCCGCGACCATTAAATAGACGGGTTATGAGACGACCTACGCATCACTAGTTCAGGGCTATCAGGGTTGTCATGTCAACAAATGCACGCGCGATGGCATCCCCTGTTGTAGGATGACAGCTCTTACGACAGTAGTTGAGGACATTATTTTTTCCAAACTGTAGGGGACCCCGAGTGCAAAACTAGCCAAGTGCGGCTTTAATTTACATTATTAGTTAATATAATATGTTATTAAGGAATTAATACATTATGACACATTTAACTAATAACAATTTAATGATAACTTAATCTATTAATCATGTAGACTCTTCATTAGTTGCTGATGCAGTAATCATTAATAAATGGGTTAGTTCAGCATTAATAATACATTAACTCATGATTATCTGTGCATTAGTTAAGCATGAATTAATGCATTAGTGTACCCGTATTGTAAAGTGTTACCAATTTAATTCATGAATCGAATTTATAATCAATCAAAATATCAGGTAAACATAATCAGGTAGGTCTTAGCACTACAAAAAATGTAACCAAACCTTTTCTTAGAGAGGTTAGAGAAGCCTTTTCTTCTTTTTCTTATGTTGTTTATGTCATCATTTACTTAAACCTTTCTTCTCTAGAGCACAAAATAAGACATTTTAGGTATTGTCCTGGACTGCGTTTCTCAAAAGCATAGGCCACCAATGCTCTCTACGATCAACTTAGCTTACGATGCTGTTGAGAAGCACAGCCCTGTTTTTTTTTTTCTTCTTTTCCATGCAATGGTAATGAATGTGTGTGGAAATTTGCAAGGGAGGAAGGTTCAAATAGGATGCAATAAAAATCACTAAAGTATAAAAAGTAGTCTCACATTCCAATTGATTTTTTTTTTTTAAATCAAATAAGGGAACTGACTGTAATTCACCGAAAATCTTGACATTCATGTCCTTGCGAAGCAGCGATGTTTAATTTATGAACAAATTCATTCTTGAGCCTGATTGTTTGATCCAGTCCTCAAAACCAGTAATTCACACTTTTATAAATAATCTCTTTTTTTATTATTTAAATTCATTGACTCAATGATCTGTTTGTAGCATTTAATAGCTGAATGGAGAATGTAAGAAGGATTTTCAGAGAATATTAACTGAAATTTTAGATTTTACCAGTGCCACAACAGGAAGGGCTAACCTAGGCATTAGAGACAGTGTAAAACAAAATAAATACTCTTTAAACATTGACATTCTCAAACTTATTCCGTGCTTATCAATCGGAACCTCAGGGTGGGTTTCAAAACAAATGACTAATTAATTATTACATGTCTGGCAAATGCCATGTGGGGTGTTTCTAAAACCAAAAGCAACAAAGAGGCTTAATGTGCAATTCATGCTCTTGGCAAAACACTTCCATTTTCTCAACAACCAGTCACCGGGCCATCTCACAAAATTCAACTGAAACCAAGCAAAGAATTGTGACATTTTCTGTATTTCTCAGGGTGTATCAACAACTCCAGGTGTGGGTGAATTATAAATGTGTGTAGGTTAGTGTGTTATGCAGCAGATTTCAGCGTAAGCTGACATGGTTTCTTGCAGTCTTGTAGTCTGCCTGTTCGAAATGAAGTTAAAAACAGATACACAACCCCCAACAAAATCACTTTCAATGACAACACAGCAGAAACTCCCTGACTTAAAAATGCATGTTCAGTTTGACAGAAATGCGTTTTGAAATCGAATCATTGAGATTTTCTTCAACATAAGATTCATAACATCAAATGAAGTGGATCAAACTGGTTCTGCCCATGCTCAATGTATCAAAGCCATAATGTTGTGTGAAGTGGAGCAGTTTGTTTCTTTCCCTATGGGCCTGCTAACATGCTCAGTGTAGGTGGCTGGAACACACGCTGCACTTTACATAAAACTGAGGGGGAGGTGACTAGGAGTGCAGCTCATTTAACTGTGTAGGTGACTCCATCAGTGTATTCACTGTCATAAGGACAGCAGTAGATTATTAAGATGCAGGAATGTATCTTCTAATAAAAGCGAAGGATCTAATGTACTGTAATCAGGTCTGAACATAAAAGGTTGCAAACTAAATGTTGAGCATGTTGTTCATTATTATCAAAAAGCTTACAGAAAGACAGAAGAGATTGTTAAGACAGGATACACCGTTAAACCTTGCTGTAGATTTCTGGGTAAATAACTGTAAAATCGCCAGTATTTAGCTTTAACATCATTGGAAGGTATTTTACTGTAATATGAGGTGAGGTTTTGCTGCACTAATAATAAACTACAGTACATTATTTTAGCGCCCATGAAGGGAAATAACTGTAACATTTACTGGTAAATTACTGGTCTACATTCCCATGATGCATTACGTCACCGTTTTTTTCAGTCAGAAAACAAGGATTAATGCATTAACACACACATTCGCATGCAAGCATGCATGCATGTGAGAACACACATACATACACAAGGGCTGGATGTCTGAGCCCAAACGAGCAGTTGTCACCCGTTTGGAGTTTGCTTGCTACTGCTACGTGCTATGTTGAGAACTCCAATAGTAGATTTGTATGTTTTCAGACGGAAAATGAATCGCACAGATACAAGTAAGTAAACAATTCAAATATTTGTGTTTTTAAAATACATAATGTAAAGTTAGATGGTTTGCATGGTTTTAAATAGCTTCCTGATTTAGCCATTTTTTTTAGCCTCTCCTCACAACTCCTCACTAAGTAATATCCCTTTGTGTAGAATTTTGTTTTTCCTGGAGTAACTGCATTTATCAGCAATTGAACTCTTGTTGATAAACAACTTGTTTTATCATTGCTTTCAGTTTTCTTAGTTAGTCAGGATTTGCCACAATGTACAGATGCAAACTTTGCAATTTGCCTTTACACCAACTAACTTTTTTATACAAAACAACTCCAACATAGGGCAAATTTCTTTCCAAAGAAAACTTCAACCCGAATGTCAGTGGAAAATGATCTACATCTACCAGTCACACCAAGGCTCATCATGCATGGTAAGTAATATATCATACAGAATTATTGTGTTTGGGTAGTTTTTTATGGTGAGAACAAATTTCACGAGATAGCCTTCTAAATTCATCTAAGTGGATAAAAGTGACAATCATTGCATTGATGAGCAGTTGGATTTCTCAGTGGCACTGCATGTGTTTTCAGTGTCTTCTATGTATTTAACATTGAATACCAATAAGAGTCAGCCAGTGCCACATTAGAACTCATTGAAAGGTGCATGTGCAATAAAGTAAAATGAATTTGCCACAGTTGTGCATTTTATTTTTATTTATGTTGTTTCATAGTATGTTTCTTCTGAACTGTTTATTTGTTACTCCGTTTCTGAAATAGCTGTTGTCTGATTCACTCAACAGGTTTTTAGTGAGGATTAATCCTGAGGGACAAAGTGTGCTTCCAAAGCTGGAACTATAGCCGTAAAAACTGTCATCTAAGAAAGATTCAAAACATAAATACACATGTACATACATTTTTCTAGTGGCTCACTGAATTTGAGCGGAAAATATACAACTAACTGAAAGCATTTTTGTTAATGTTTTACTTGTACAGATATAAGAAGGTCATTTAATTTGTGTTAGCATAAATAACTTGAGGGTCATTAGTGGCTGAGATGTAGGTTTGGGTGTTGCATCCAAGTTATTTTTTATTTGGTTGGAGGCAGGATTTGACATGTCTTGAAAATATTTGTGTGTTTTCATATTATGTTTGTTTATATCATTGTTATGAAGGAGCAAATTATTATTATTGTTATTATTTTTTCATTAGTTTTTTGTAATTCTGTTATGTTGAGCAATAGATAAACATCTAAGTAATACATTCAATTTGTGTAAAGGTTTAAATGTTCTTTATATTTTTTATTAAAGTAACATGACAGAATTGTTCATAAGTTTAAGAGTACCACAATGAGTACTGAATTATGAATTATTTTAATGTATATGCAGTACAGTAATTAACTGAAACCACTGCTCCCAGTTGTCAACTATAATGCCTGATTTACGGTATAAAACTGGCAACACTGTTGCCAGTTAGTCACTGTATTGGTATAGACACAGTATTATACTGGCAACACTGCTGCCAGTTAGTCACTGTATGGGTATAGACACAGTATTATACTGGCAACTGCTGCCAGTTAGTCACTGTAACAGATTCTTTACAGTAACTAGCTGGCAACAGTGTTGCCAGTATTTTACTTATAAAAAACCTGGTAAGGTTTAACAGTGTACTGTGAATTTAGTGACTAAGCAATAGTTTATGAACCTTCATTCTGAATCTTTAATGTTGCTATGTTGGCATAAGCATAAAAGTGTACTGCAGAGTTTAATGAAAATATTCTTCTGAAGAGTGTCTCTGTGGATAATTTTGCCTCAAACTTGGTGTCTGCAATCCTGCCTAAACCAAAAGCCTTCAAACTAACTCAACTCATTGATGTTTCTTACAACTTTAGGGATAGTTAACCCAAAAGTGAAAGTTCTGTCATCATACTCACTCTTATGTCGATCCATGACTTTCTTCTTTTTTCTTCTTCTTTCTTCTGTGAATGTAAACTTTCTGCACAGTTGTAAAGTCGAAGTGCACGAAAAAGGCACTGTCTCCCAAAAGAAAGAATCGACTTTGAACCGTCTAAACGAGTCGTCAGGAATTCGAATCCCAATAAGTTATGGCAACACGTAACTGGGTAAGATATTTGCATATTGCATTTCGCCTATGTTCTGCATTGTCCACTTGCCAACAACTTTGCCAGGCCTTTAACGCAGGATTCACAAGACACTTGCTCTTGAAAGATGGGTCAGTACCCAGTTTATTTGGACCAGCTTACTCCTCAGAATCACAACCTGTAAGTAATTATTGATGTATATATTTGCTACCTGGTGTTCAAAATACAGAGTTTTAAATTTTATATTGTGTAGGTCTCTGACAAACTCACATAACTGTCTTACTGAAATAATTAATGCTAAGCAGCTGTGTGGGCGACTATTGTCTAAAACTGTCAGATTGTCTGTTGTTCTTACAACTTTGAGAAATGATGAAGGATTGAGCAAGATTTGTTTAACAAGCTTTCATGTTACATCAGTGATTCACATTAGTTCAACCTGAAAGACTCAGGAGGTGAGAATAACATTTGAATAAGATTTATTTACAGTTTGTATACAATGAGTATCAAATAGATTAAATTATTTTATATGCTACAGATGATGATTAATAATTGGCTAGATAGATAAATAAAGGAAGTGTATGTAAGATTGTGGCCAAAACTGGTACTGCAATCACTTTCAAATGACTGTAGAGCGGTGTATCCCCTCTCCCCCTCCCCCTGACTCGAGATTGCCAGATAGGCTCCAGGATCAGCAGGAACGTTTGTAGCTGCAGCTGTGGTAACTAGAGCAGAGCTGGCAACCCGGATGCCCAAACACTACTGACTTTGTGATTGGTCGATAGGTGGAGGGTGAACCTTCAGGCCAAACACAACATGACAAAATCAACATCAGTTGAGGGCTGCAACAACAACTTTTAAATAACAATATCCTGGCCGGACTACTGTTGTCTGTGATATAAGTATTTGAAATTAACATGATTTCTTAATGCCTAGTGACATATCAGGGCCCTTTTATGATTAACTGAAATACATTTCTTGCATACAGTTCTTTTAATAGATGACATGACTTTTGAGTCTTCCAGTTAGAACAACACTGAGAAACATCCTGCTTAAGTCCATGTGATGGAGGATCGCGTTGAATATCTAGTTTTTCTATCGGACTCACGCTCCGAATAAAATTGTAAAATGCTTTTACAGTGTGTGTTCAATTGTAAGCGATAGACCAATCACAACAGACTGGGCTGTCTGGCCAATCAGAGCAGAGTAGCTTGTGTAGAAGGGAGTAATTCATCTAATGAAATCAGTGAAATGGTTCAAAACTGTGATGATGTGCTAAGGATTTTATGAGAATATATAAGGTTTTGTTTTAACCTTTGATACATGTAAACTTGTAGAAGACCTACAAAACAAAATCAGAACCTTAAATATAGCTTAATAGGGGTAAAGTGGTTAAGTTAAAAATTGTGTTGGTACATTCATTCCACACTTGGGGAAAAATGCCCAAGTAACAAAGTATCAAAGTAAAAAATGGAAAAGACAAACGTTAAAGTGTCTACAACTTTTTTTAATCATGTCTCACCATAAGATAGTCGTAAAAACAATTTCCCAGCTGTCACCTGAATCCAACACTTTCATCAAAACCCAATCATTTTTGACACTTTAATCCTAACCTGAAATAAACCTCTAGCAAAGACACAGGGTACTACATGGCTAAAGCAACCCCTGAGGTAAAAGGTCTTCTTGATTTTATTTGCTCCTAAAACACTAAAATAAGCAACAAAATATCACCACAGGACTGTGCGGCATGCATGTCTGTCGCTATATAATAATATAATTGTAAGATGACATTTTAAATTGTTTTATATTTTTTCTTTTTTTTTTTAATGTCAGGCTATGTAAAATCCTTTAAATGGTCATGACATAAGTTCAATGATCAGTTTGGTGAAAGATAACACTGAATAAACAGGAAATAATTGAATCAGTTACATCATTTTTTTATTATTATTAAGAAATTTAAAGTTTAAAAGCAAAAGTTGCAGATATTTATTTTGTACTCATAAATTTGTATTGCTCTTAACTTCTTAAGCTATTTCATACATTAAAATTAAAATGATCAACTTAAATATTCTCAAACTAAGCTCATGCTCGACTCGTCACCATGATGGTAATCCTACAAAACGGAAAGTCTTCTAAACTAACATAGTAAAACATTAAACACCTACTTAAGCTCCACCTTAACATTACTCTTGCACACACACACACACACACACACACACACACACACACACACACACACACACACACACGCACATGTCTGGTTCACGATCTTTGTGGTCGACTCTCCATAGGCGTAATGTTTTTTATACTGTACAGATTGTACATTCTATCCCCATACACTGCCCCTGCCCCTAAACCTACGCATCACAGGAAACATTCTGCATTTTTACTTTTTTAAGCCTTTTGAAAGTGGGGACCGCTGTCTGGTCCCCACAATGTAGGTGATCTCAGGTATTACTATCCAATGTAATATAAGAACACACACACACATACACACACAAACATTATATAATGCCTATTTTGCATTTACTCTCTCTTTTGAGTGTCATGGTAAAGCATGCTGGGAAACAGAAATCCCAGCCCAGTTTCAGTTACATTTAAATGTGTCTAAATTAAAATAAACAATTTCATAAAACTCAAACCAGTGAAACAATTCAGATTACTTAAAATGTGTCAGTTTTATGACCTCAAAAGAAAAAGAAAGTTCTAGATACTCATAAAAGATTATTTGACTGAAGTAATGTGTTCATTGTGAGTTGGCTCTACTTAACTAATTATTATTTTGAGCTTTAGGGTTTACAGTAAATAAAACCAAAGGAGTCAAATGTGGCTAGGGAAGGTCAGAAAACGTTTCAGGTTATGTATGTAACCTATGTTCCCTGAGAAAAGAGAATGAGACACTGCGTCCTAGAACGCTTTGGGGAACACCTCCAGCATGACAGGTGTCTGAAGCTACTATCGAATCACGTCAATCCCATGACATCAGCAATGTGCGACCAGAAAGTATATATGGGCGCCTTGCAAACATCTTTAGTCTTGAAGGGACTGTTTGGCAGGCAGGCCCCGACCCATGGCAACGAGACGCAGTGTCTCGTTCCCTGTTCTCAGGGAACATAGGTTACATACGTAACCTGAGACGTTCCCTTTCGAAAGGGAATTCGCACTGTGTCCTAGAACGCTTCGGGGAACGATATACCAATGCCGCCATGCTGAGGGGAGTGCATGCCCACTGGCAGTGATAACTGTCAGGACAAGCAAATTAAACTTGAAAAGCCTACACCACTCCCACATTGGGCTGTCAATGACAGCACTCCCTACGGTCATAGCCCAAGCTATAAGCCTCAACAGAAACCTTAATGCATACGCATGAGGTCCTACCCAGACTGCTCAAAGGCCTGGGACCAACTTCTTCAACAGAAGGGTCCCTTCAAGGGAATTTGGCCAGGGGGCCCGAGGGCACCCCAGCCAGTCACTATTCGGGAAACCTTTCCCGCATGCCACCAGGGAGACCTGACCTGGTGTCGCTTCTGTGGAACACTTCGGCCTGGCCAACCCTGTCTGTTTGAAACAGAGCCTCTGGAAAGTCGCCTTCTGGTGAGGCATCCAGGCTAAGGAACTGCGAACTGGCAGTATCCTCCTCAGACCGGATCTCAGAGACAGGTATTCTAGAGAGCAGTACTCAGCATAGCGCTTTCCTAACCCTTGCTAGCGAGAGGAGTTACCTGATCGATCTTAGGATCTACCTAGCACTTATCTTACAGAAGTGCTCAGGAGGCCAGACAGGCTTACGGACTGATCTAACAGGGAGGCCACGCGAGGGGCCTATGACCGTCTGATCAAACTCAGGCGGCTGTGTGCTCATAGACGACCCTCAAAGAGGGGAGCACCTGAGCCTGACTGGTGGGTAACCCCCAGCTGTAGGCCAAACTACCAAAGGTTCTATTCTACAAAGAACTGGTAAAGAAGACCTAATCTTGGGAACTTTGCCTTCAAGGAGGCCTACAACCTGATAACAATATTGATGACTGCCAGAGCATCCAGACTCACCTTTATGGAGGCCTAGAGAAGCTTGCCACCTCAAAGCAAGCCCTCAGGGAGGCCTGGTGAGGCCTACTACCTGCCGGCAATGCATGCTTAATCACCAATCAGCTGAGTTCACCTTCAGGGAGGCCTGATGAGGCGACAAACTGATAGCCTGTGATGAGGCATTATGGATACTTCACCTTCAAGGAGGCCCAGAGAGGGGTATAGCAAGTTGATAGCAAGTTTTTCAAGGAGGCCTACGGGAGGCCTACAACTACCTGATTGCAATACATGATAGCCAGTCAGGCTATCTGTCCAGTTGCCCTGCATAGGAACTGGCCTTCAGGGAGGCCTGATCAGGCCTACTACCTGATAGAAAGCCTTCAGGGAGGCCTGGTGAGGCCTGCCACCTGCCAGCAATATATTACTTAACTGCCAAGGTGACTGAGTTCAACCTCAGGGAGGCCTGGTGTGGCCTACTACCTGATAGCCTGTAAGGCTAGGTGTCCAGATGTCATATGTCTGACTTTGCCTTCAGGGAGGCCTGGCGAGGCCTACTACCTGATAGTCAAGTGTTAGGGGTTAACAGCTTATGATCCAGGACCAGTAGTGAAGAAATGAAGACAGATTCAGGATTGCAATTACTTAAAAGAAAAATGTACTTAAGAATAGTTTGCAGTTTCAAAAGCAGAAGCCAGCTTCAAGTCTCACAAGGAGTTCGTAGGCCGCGCTCCCTCTCTCACCGTCTCGTTGCCTCGCCCTATCGTACATACAATTGTCCCAACAGTTATATTGTTTTCAAGGTCTTATCCACGTCATTACTGCAATGTGGATGGTTCTGATTGGCTCAGAGACAATGCACAGTCATGGTAAATTTCCACTCAAGTCAGTTAATCTGATACACGTTTCCACTGACGTGTCACTTGTTGATGCTTTCACCCAGAATTAGGCCTGTAGTGACCTTCCAGATCTGGAGCAGGTGCCAGCTTGCCCAGAACAACAAGTCCACCCATCTCTTAGGGTGCCCATTGAACACCATTCTGATCTGTAACATAGAATATTGCGCACATACACAGATACACAGTCTCTCCAAGGTTGGAGCTGATTAAGCTCCAGTTCTAACTAGTTCTTACCAAAACATACTGATAACATGTGCTTTCTTTTAGTGAGAGGGACACACAATAGTACAGGCAATATTCATCTTGAGTCTTTAGTGTTTCAGTAAAAGGAAATATAAAAGGAATAAAACATAATAAATTAAATGAAAGACAAATCCATATTCCATATCTGGAAGCCGGGCTAAGTGAGCAAACGCTGTTACTGCACTCCTGACATGTAAGGGTTTGTGATACCTCCAAAATCCAAACACATGACCTTGTTGCCAGTGTTTAGTGACACATCACACATCTCTAGGCCAGACCCTCAGTCACTCCTCAGAGACCAAATACACACTTTAGAAAACAAGAAACTAAAACAAAATCATAACTGGATAGAATCATTATAATAATACAGGATAAATATTGATTAAAGTTTTGATTATGAAGTTAATTAGGATATAAATATATACAGGTATATTGAAGCGGCAGTGGATTTCAGAATCCCCCCTTCACAAGTCTCCAAGCAGGCCTGGTGAGGCCTACTACCTGATAGCAAGTCAAGCTAGCTGCTTGTACAGACTCGAGAACTCGCCTTCAGGGAGGCCTGGTGAGGCCTACTATCTGGTGTTGCATCTATAGAGAATCCCTGCTCTGTATCTCACCTTCAGAGAGGCCTTGTGAGGCCTACTACCTAATAGCAAGTACCATCTGGCTGCAAATTAACGACGCTGCTGTTCATCATCAGGGAGGCCCGGGAGGGTCTAGCTGATGACAAACATTCTGTACAAACCAACATCACTGGAAGCAAAACTAGGGCCCACAGGAGGCCTCTCGAGGCTATCTCCTGTTGCAGCTGCCAATATTGCTCAAGTGTTGGGACTCTATCCCAGGGAGGCCTGCTAAGGCCTACTACCTGTCAGGAGTCTCCTAAAAAACACACACCCCTAAACTCTATACAGGGAACGAAGGTCTGTAGAGAAATACATTTTAGTGTTATCAACACAAAAAAATGACAGACCATCTCACCTACGGCATGTAGAGCGAAGACTCACCGCACAGTTCTCATAGGACCACGGTGTCTACCACCCTTGCATACCTGAACGAGATGCTCTCACTGATCAAGCAAAGGCAGGCCGATATCTTTCCACCCAGTCTCAGACCTGATGTAAGAAGCACCTGGGAAAACAATGAAGAAAAAAACATGAAGGTCAGGCTTCTTCTTATAGGAGTCTCATCTCTCATGCCACCTATTCCTCCTCAGAGGGGGCCCATGAGAAGTGATACTCTCGCCTGCCTGGGTGCGGATCCTGGCCTGGTATGCCTGAAACACCACCATGGTGTGCAAGGCTTTAACAGCCTGACCTGCTGTTGTGTATGCCCTGCCATTAATCTACAACGTCGTAAGGGAGGACATGGCAGAGTTGGAGCTCTGTGTTGATGCATACTCATATGCAAGATAGTTCGCAAACATCTCGTCAATCGGCAGCATCAACACACACCCATATTCCCTCTAAATCAGTGAAAATAAAATCACTGATGACGATGAACATCAGGCCAAATATTGGTTCTTCTGTGCCCTCTCGATCTCTGTAAGAAGATCAGGAAGGAACGGAAGGCTCAACTGAGCCAATCTAGCACGAGCGATCTCTCCTCTAATGCGCCAACATGGCAACTGCAGACTGCCTGCAGCGCGTTCCATAACATCCATCAGCTCAGCATACACGGTCAGGGACACAAAATGCCAGTACTGTAATAAGCTGTTTTCCAAAAATGACTTACTTTTGACTGCTTCATTTATTTGTGAGGTATGCCTGTTAATTCACTATAGTAGTTTATTTGCACTTCCTAAAGGCAAAGTAATGCTGGAGTTCTTATAAGACTTCAGGGGTTATTAAATGTGATTAAATAAACAGAAAATTAGTAAAAAAAAAAAAAAAAAAAACATATAGGTAAGTGGTTGCCATGTCGCAGGGGCATTTTACCACAAGTGTGGAGTGGATGTACCCAACACAATCTGTTAAATTCAAAGGAAAAGGTCTCCCTCTATCAAGCAACATTGTCCATTGGCAAATCAGATGCAAACAGGAGTTCTCTGAATATATTTTGTGATTTATTAGATGGCATGCCAGGAATTAAAATATTTTTGAGCAAGTTTCCACTCCATTACCTCTTGAACTCTTGACACATTATACACTCTAAAAAATGCTGGGTTAAAAACAACCCAAGTTGGGTTGAAAATGCACCGACCCAACAATTGGGTTGTTTTAACCCAATGGTTGAGTTGTTCTTACCCAGCAATTGGGTTGTCTTAAGCAACATTTAACCCAACCACTGGGTTAAAACAACTCAACCACTGGGTTAAAACAACTCAACCGTTGGGTTAAAACAACTCAATTGTTGGGTTGGTGCATTTTCAACCCAACTTGGGTTGTTTTTAACCCAGCATTTTTTAGAGTGTATAAATTTTGATAACTTTGTTTAAATCTGTGTAAAATAAATGACCATAAGGTGGACACATCAAGATCCCTGTTATGTAACAGATAAAGGTTGCATGGGGTGTTATTATACTTCCCACCATTTGGGGACCCTATGGAATTTTTTTTCCCTAGGGTTACAGTTTTTTCTGATGGCTTAAGCTCATTTTTTTGTAACTATTGGCTATTTTGGCAAAACTCTACAAATAAGAAAACCCTTCACCAATTTAGCAAAACAATGTAGTTCTCTTGCAAAAGCTAATAAACCTTGCTTAACTCTTCAAACCTTCGTAAAAATTGTATTTTGTATCAAACAGTTTAAACAAGTTATCACATAAATAAACACCCAATGGGCCTCATGCATGAATTTTTCGTAAATATATGAGCAAATTTGAAAAATATATGAGTAATTTGCGCGTAAAATGGACCTTTACGAAAACTCTCCTGTAGATTCACAAACGCTTCGTATACCATGGATTCGTTAGTTAAACGTGTGTATATTAGTGAATTCCAAACATGTGTAAATAAGAAACGCGTGCACGCTCATTCATAATGAGCATAATCCCCGCCCATGAGTTACAACTGCACATGACGTGACCAGGAACGCTGTGGACTCCTCTGGACTTCTTCTCTGGTTTGGCTCCAGGATTTTGCATAAATGTTGAAGAGACTAATTGGCCATATGACTAGCAATAAATATTAAATTATCGTGTGTCCACCAAAGCATGTTTTAGCCAGCTAAACAACTGGTGCTCTTCTGCAAACGGCCAGCTGGTGGCGCTTGAAAGCACTTTGCAAGGGCAGCGTTTTTCCAGCTAATACTTTGATACAGAATATCCATGGCAGTAATGTGTTACTACTAGTATCTCATTTTAAAGAATATTACTGAATTTAGAAATGCAATAAAAAGCAGTAACTTCTCTATTATTGTTGTTCGGTCGGTGTACAAGTAGGATGATTGGTCGGCGTAGTTTTTGTCCCGCCCCTCCTCCACTGTGATTGGACGGCCTGGAAAAAATGACAGTGACGACCGCTGCCTATTGCCCAACGTTAAACAGTACAAACAAAACAATAAAGATGGGGCAAATCAACTCTTGAAATATTATTAGGCCTGCCCTACATAGTGCATCAAATTGCAATGTCATCAGTTTGCCTAAATTAGAACACAGAACGTTAAAATGTTTCACGCACCATTTACACGTGGTAGGGAGCAGGTGTAAATTTCTTTCGTACCAACTAACATTTTGAAAATACAAACATTTTCGTGAATCCGAACATTTATGTCAGAGCAGCTTTATGAACGATTTACACTCAAATTCGTTCTGCTCGTTTTTCATGAATGAGGCCCAATGTGCCAACTACACACTGATGGAGTGAATAAAAAACACATCTGACTTTTCCTGTGCACAAGGTAGGCTATGTCAGTTTAAGGTCATACTTTTGTCATAGTTCTGTAAAAATACAGGGATCCAAATTCAAGTATTGGTGTTTATTTACACACATCAAAACATACACAAGTGTTTTTTTTCCAAGTCAAAACAAAAAAATAGTAATTTTCATCAGATGCATCAGTCTGCATCGTGTCATCTCTCTGGGTCCGGCCACAAAATTTCGTCTATATCACATGCAATGTCCTATAGTCCAAGGCACTGGGGAAAATATCTTCTGGAAATCCGTATCCAGGCCTGACATGATAAATATCATGGTCAATTTCCCCACATGCCTCCTCCATTGCCTGTACGAGCTATGCGTTGATGGGGATGCAGAGAGAACCAGCAGGCAGAGAAGAACTCTTCAATTGGATTCAAGAATGGGGGGAGGTTAAGTACAGTGAAGTGTTGATGTTTCTCATAGCCTTATGGAATTATTTGCAATCACCATATTGACTTTTTGGGTCTCTTGTTCTACAGTGAACATTCTTCCTCTGCCCCCAGCATCTGGACGTCTAGCAATTCTGTAAAGTAACAATTTCAGTATTTTTACATGTATTGTTGTGTTTCTCATTAGAGTATGGCAGTGCTACAAAATTTAGTGTAAAGTGACTGTACTAACAGATTCTCATTTCGAAATGTCCTTACGATGCTTGCTCCAGTGTAGCGGCTCAAGTTAGGCTGAACCCGTTGGCCAACTTCCGGTCATTCCATTGTGGATTACATGGTCCAATATTGTAGCTCTGATGTTATCAGTAATTCTATTTCTTCCTCTTCTTACCTTTCTTCTTCCCCCTCCTCATCCTCCTCTTGCTTCTCCTTGTCCTTTTTCTCTAACTTCACCTCCTTGTCCTTGTCGTCCTCACCCTCTGGCTTCTTCACCTCTGCGTCCTCTTCTTTCTCCTCTTCCTCCTCTTCACCTTCACGTCCTCTTCCTCTGCCTCCTCTAATTCTCACTCTTCTCACTCATCCTGCTCCTTCCATTGTATTCCACACGTACAGCTTACCTGGCTTGGTAGATATCTTGGTAGATAGTGCTTATGCTGATTGCAAAGTGAACAAATGATCTAAAACACTTGTGACAGTGTGCCAGACAGTTGGCAAAATAGTATAAATAATAGCAATACATGTGTATAGTTTTACTAGGAGTGTGTTGATCATTTAGAAAGTGAGTGTAAAGCAGTGTGCTGTGTTAACTGTTCCGCAAAAAGAGTCCTGTGCAGTGGATTGTACCTACAGTTTTGCAAAGTGTGTGTTACAAAATTGCAAACTGAGTACAAAGCAGTGTTTGTGCTTTTAGTTTTGCAAACTCAGTGAGTGGTTTTGCTATAAGTAATAATAGTTTTAGAAATTGTGCTATGAGAATCATGGTTAGGGTTTAAGCATTCTGAAAAAAACTGTAAATACCGGTAGATAGCAGAAGAAGAGAGAGCAGTTTGGTAAGAGGAAAGCATGGCTTCCCTTTGGTAACCTTATCTTTAATGATGTCCTAATTGGTAAACGTACTGTTTGATGCTCAAACAAAGTAAGGTTTTCCCCCATATGTAAAGAGTGTCTGTATTAATTGTATGTCATTTTTGTTGAATTTTATATTAATGTTTGTAATACCTAATTAATACTTTGTTTGTAGAAGGACTCCTTCTGCAGACTCATTAGTGGTACCAATGGTGCATTGGCTATTGCATGACCTGTGTGAAATAGAAAGGTCTAATTTACATTCATTGAACCTCATTGGTGTGGGCTTTCAAATATGGACCATAGTTAAAAGGATACAAATGTGTTCTGCTTGCTTTTGGAATTGCGGTGTGGAGTATTGAATCCGGTCTGGACTTTTACCAAGGTGGAAGAACTATGTCTGTCTTCATTCGTTACATCTATGGACTGTGACTTATAAGTATTACCACACTTATTGCATCCAAACTCTCGCATTCATATCGCATTCATTTTTCTATATATATTTTTTGTATGGGTTTGGGGGTTATTTGGGGAAATTATGATCCACATTATTCAACTAAAAATACAAATAAAATTAACTATGTCTAATTTAATTCCATAAACTATAATATCTGCCAACATTGTCGCTATATGATAAATTAAAATAAGCTGATAACATCACTTTTTTCTCCAGAACGACTGTACAGCCAAATCTAATTTTGTTATCAATATTGTCCTGTTTAACACTGTGAAGCTGCTTTGAAACAATCATCATTGTAAAAGTGCTATAGAACTAATGTTTATTGATTGATTGATTGATTGATTGATTGATTGATTGATTGATTGATTGATTGATTGATTGATTGATTGATTGATTGATTGATTGATTGATTGATTGATTGATTATTTGTAAAATTGGTTTATGTTATGTTTCTTTGCTATGGGGTTATCATTGTTTATTTCAGTTGTTACTTTTCATATTATATCTCTAAGAAAATCAGTTTTGTTACATTTGATTTCTTGACCTCAACCAGTTTAAAAATAATGAGAAGTTATGTAGAACCCTCCCAAAACTATTTTCAGATATCATAGTAAACAAGTTTGTTATATAACTATTTTGTCAAAAAAAAGAAAGAAAAAAAATTGACCCAAGGATATTTTTATTAATCATCGCCAATATTTAATATATATCAAATACTTAATCAAAATACAGATCCACATATTTGGTACTAGAAAGGTTGATGTTCACAACTGTGGACATTTTTTTAATTGCTTTCACAGTTATTTGAGAAAAGTGACAGCCCACAAAATCTAAACTCGAAACTGTTCAAAGACAAGGTAGAAAAGACCATCTGCGCTGTCAAAGCTTCATAGTATTTAACTGCTGCGCTGCTTGATCTTCTCCAATTTCTCCCATGCAGTCTGGCCGGTGGAACCTGCCACAGAGAGCCAGTTCCAGTTCTATGCCAGTCCCATGAGATCAACCAACTTAACTCCTCATCTGATGGAACTGCCAGGACCTGCCTGTTCCCATCAGACCCTTTCAGAACACACTTGATTGCAAAGGCAGCTCTAGACAGTGCAAAATATTTCACAGCACTTTCACCTTCCACATCTGAAGAAAAGGGTTACAGTGCAAAAAGGGACAATAAACCAAATGTATAACTGCTACAGGTTGTGTGATTTCGGCAATCCAATAAAATCATTACAAATCACACAGCACAACATGGATATAAGAGTGTGACATCTATGTAGAGTAGAGTGTACGATGGTGACTTGATTATCGACGTTAGTATAGAGGCATAAAAGGTCATCAGCATGTGATAGTAGTAAACAAATAGAGCAAGATTGTGGTAGATTGGCAATTGTGGTTTTTATGTGTGCTGAAAAAAAGGAGGAAGAGAAAGGAGAATATGGATGTGGTCATGCCTAGGGAAAAGAAGTCAACTTGGCACCGCAATTTTGCAAATGGAGCTTGAGGTAAGTATTTTAGTGTCACGTTGTGTTGATCAGTATGCCATTTTTAAATCTAAAATTAATACATATTTTTTTTAACATAAATTAATACGTTTGTTTTTTAATTAACTATATTGATATTTTTCTGTGATAATTACCATTAAAACACTTAAACACATTGTATATATATATATATATATATATATATATATATATATATATATATATATATATATATATATATACAATTACCTCCAAATTAATGTAGAAACAACATAAATATTTGTTTAATGAAACCTTTTTATCTTTTTAGGCCAGTATCACGTAATACAGCTTATAATGTCTCGATGAAAATAATATTAAGCTTCAAAAATATATCTTTTAATTTAAGTGAATGAAAAAAAATCCTCACATAAACTCATAATACATTTAATTTGTACCTGTGCTCAAGAACTTAACAAGTAGGAAATATAAATTGTTATCTATAAGTTATGAATTCTATATAGATTATTCCTTATTAAAGGTACTAAAGTTATTTAGTTAAGAGCAGAGCATATTTAGTGAGAAATTACTTTTGTTCTTGTGGTTACTGTCATTTTAAAAGATGTTCCGCTGTCTGTCACATGATGCGTATCTCGCACCTCTTTAAACTCATTTAAGACCTTATTTAACTTTTTTAAGGCTGCTCTTATGAAGAAACTTAACCAAACTGGCATCTTGGCATACTTGTGTGTGTTATGTAAGGGATAATGTACACCCAGCCGGTTGTTATCGCAGAATAAACCCAGACAGAGTGATCAGGACCCCGACGCGAAGCGGAGGGGTCTTGCATCACTCTGAAGGGGTTTATTCTGCGATAAAAACCGGCTGGGTGTACATTATCCCGCTTATTACATGGCTACTAGTCTCAAATAAATAATGATTAGACACAAAATATTGTCTCGAGATTAAATAGTTTATTAGCTCTTACGCAAAGCTTCCGCGAAGGAAAACAGTTCCAACCTGCTTTAAGCCTTTATCTATTGCTGAATATTTGCCATTTGCCCTTGCTAAATGTTAAAATGAATGCTGAAAGGGTTAGTTCACCCGAAAATGAAGCCAAGCCTATGATTTACTCACCCTCAAGTTATCGTAGGTGTATATGACATTCTTCTTTCAGAAAAAATATATCGGAGTTATATTTAAAAAGTCCAGGCTAACGTTAATCCCAGCAGTTGTTGTAGTGTTTGAAGTCCATAAAAAATGCAGCTGTCCGTCAAATAACGTGCTCCACACGGCTCCGATGGGTAATAGAGGCCTTCTGATTCCAATCGATGCGTTTGTGTAAGAAAAATATCTATATTAAAAACGTTATAAAGGAAACCTGCCTTGAAGTCTTCTATTGTAACCCACGGCTGTTTAAGCCACAAGATGGCGCCAGCGTTAAGCATAGAAGTAGTACCGGTCAAGATAACTCGTAGTACCCGTATGAGCGGGTGTTACCTGGAAATAACATACCTCTGGAATGCGCGATTGACCAATCAGAATCAAGTATTTCACAGAGCCGTGTAATAATGTTCGTTAAAGCGCGAAGTAGAACTTGAATCTGGCGTTGTGAGATTTTTCATTGCAGCACGTTCTCTTTGTCTTGTCACTCTTAAATGGTTTTAAAGCATTTGCATGAATAAACTCGTCGATTCGCACTTCGTATTCGGACCGGAAATAGTAGACCATCAGGATATCTTTGGAATACTCTTTTCAGCATACTACGATTTGGGACATACTAATTCTATTTTCAAATACTATTTAGTATGGATGTGCGAATTGGGATGCAGGGCGTGACAACGGCTGTCTTTGAACTTCTCTTGCTGTATGAAGTAGGACCACCATTTAGGAGCCACGACCACAGAAACTGGTCATCGTTCTGCCAGGACAGCCCAAAACTGTACACAGGTATACAATACTTTGCTGCTCTATGGCCAGATTTATGTGTTTGAAACACATAATTGCAAGTTACTTGTGAAGAAATGTTTTGGAGTGTTGTGCTTCAGCACTGCTCCTCTGCGCGGATGAATCTGCGATCGCCACATCACAGCGGATCTGTCATTGTACATCCACATTAATCAACATTTGAGAGTTGTAGGTTTTCAACAGCACCTTGTTTGTGTGGGCGGTCCTCAAAGCCCACACATAGTATTCTTGCTGTCCCTGGAATCATGGAACGTGTCTGATATGCAAACAAAGTCACATCATGAGACCACACCACATAATGCACGGTAGGCCTATCTTTAATTCAAAGCTTTTGCATTACTTTCAATGAGTCTCACTAAAAGAGCTGCTGACCTTAAAGGTACGGTGTGTAGTATTTATGAGACTCTATTGACATAAATGCAATATAATATACATAACTATGTTTTCCGTTATGTTTTCAATAACTTTGAATAAGCCATTTCTATCTACACCGGCTCCCCTTTACAGTAAAGTCCCCATTATGCACTGCCAAGTTTCTACAGTAGCCCTAAACGGACAAACTGCTCTACAGAGCACTAGTCACTCTCTGCTCTCTCAGACAACGATGTCTTTGTTGTGTGTCGGCCACCGTAGCTTATCTATGTGCTTCGAAAGGGAGGGGTGAGTGTTTCATATAGATTTTTGACATAATATTAGGCAGCCCAACCTATTCTTGTGTGCATTAATGAATAATTATAATGAATAAACTTATTTACATATTATTTAATAACTTTGGTGAATCAAGTTGGTCTCTATCAAATCTGTTTAATTCCATGTGAAAATAGCCGTTTTGAAAAGCATGTTTTAATTTGTCAGCCATTTATATGCTTGACTATGCGTGTCATTGCTTCTAAGGTCTGAATCTGTGCTTTTTAAAATTGACTTGTCAGTAAAGCCACAGGGGCCACTCAAGGAAGTCCATTTGAAAGTGTTCATTCATAAAGTCAGACTGAGCTTGACTGAAAATGAGTCTTTAAATTATGACAGGCCATTAATTCAAGCATATTCATGTTTGTGAACTAAAATTCACAAAGAGGTAAAAACGATATAAATACTGTTCGTTTTCTCACACAAACCACTCGTTTCGTGTCTTTGTCCATCAGTGGTTACTTACGATGGGGGATTGTTTAATTTGGACTTCTCTGTGTATGCTCTTTGAGGTGGATGTGAGGTGGAAAAAATATCACAGGTGGATGTGATAGAAATCATTGTGTTTGTTTGATAAATACGTTGTGAGAGCCCTATAAGATAATTATTCCGGTTGCCGCTTTCAAAACAATATCTCCTAATGAACTGAAGGGAGTTAAATATAATAAAAGAAAAAAATGAAATATGCAAATCTTCTCCAATCATATCCATGGGCGTTTACTTCCAAGTCTCCAGTGCCCATCAAAACCGAGCATTCAGGATAGAGCCTCAAAACCACTGTAAAAATAGCCTATTACTTATTAGTTATGATGTTTTTAAATGTAAAAACAATGCGAAAGTCATAAGTTGACCTCAGAAAACAGTATAAAAAATAAAAAGCCAGTTCATGACACCTTTAAAATTGCACTATAAATATACCTGACTTATACTGACAAAAATGTCTAAGTACAGAGGGTACATAAAGTAATTCAGACCCCCTTACATTTTTCACTCTTTGTTATATTGCAGCCATTTTCTAAAATCATTTAAGTTCATTTTTTTCTCTAATTGCGACTAATTGCAATTGAAGGAAAGATGAATGTGGCCAAGCACAGGGATATCCTGGACGAAGACCTTCTCCAGAGTGCTCAAGATCTCAGACGGGGCCAAAGTTTCACCTTCCAACAAGACAATGACCCTAAGCGCACAGCTAAAATAATGGAGTTGCTTCACAACAACTCTGTGACTGTTCTTTAATAGCCCAGCAAGATCCCTGACTTAAACCCATTTGAGCATCTCTGAAGAGACCTAAATAGGGCTGTCCATCAACGTTTACTCATGTCATTCCAAACCATTCATTTAAGACTTTCGTTCATCTTTGGAACACAATTTAAGATCATTTTGATGAAATTACACAACTACCACTTTGTTAAAGAGTTCATAAAGAGACTGTAAAACTAGTCCATGTTTTGAGTGGTTTAGTCAAAAATGTATTAAGAGACACGGTCACTTTATATGATGAACAGATTGAATGTAGGCTTTTATTAACATGGGTTTGGATTGACATGAGGGTGAGTAATTAAGGACAGAATTGTTTCTTGAGGGAATTATCTGCAGGACATGAGTTATACACTTTCAAAAATTAATTTATAACCAAAAATAAAATTAAAAAGCAATAAAAAAGCACAGTTTGAAAGAATTTCTATGAATTTCGGACTCACAAAAAGTGGAGAGAGGAAACCCATTTAATCAAAATATGAAAAGAGAAACCATTTCAATGGCCAAAAAGCAATTAACGGACCACATATAGTCTACAGTCTGCTGCTCTTGCCATTCAATGAGTCAAAAACAGCCCCAGTCTCAGTCTCATAGTCATAATCATAACTCAAAGCTGGGCTATTTTGTGCCAAAGGCACATGATTTTTTTCTGCTTCATATTCTGTCAACTGTGGCAGATCCTCGGGAGATGTACGGCTCTGATCACTGTTCCGGGCTTTCCTGCAGCACAATGTGATTCTTGTGATGATGTTATCCATTGGTTTGAGTGAGTGCATCCAGAGAGGTAGGTGGTTCCAGGTTTGCAGCCACCAAGGCAGGAGGTGAGGCTTTTGTGATTGAAGTCTATTCACAACAACAATGCAGAGGAGGACAGCAAGACATGGCACACAGATACCCACCAGCACCTGCCATCCAGCCATGGAGAGGGCGAAGACAATGGATGGCAGAAGAAGGAAGCACAGAATCAGGTACAGCACCGCAAACCACCGATATTTTGCTGTCCGCTCACCTAAAAAGCGTGCCATGCGGATGGGGAGACGGCTGAGAGGAACTGGGTACCAAAGCAATATTCCCAGAATGTTGAAGATGAAATGGCATAGAGCAACCTGAGAGAGAATGTGCGGAGCTACATGAGTGAGGGGACATGGTTTTATATTTTCTTAACAAACAAAGTCCTCTATGAAAGAGCAATACAAATTATTTCCTACCCCTTGAACTATCAAGGCTAGTAGCGCCATCTCTAATACATCTCTTTCTTCTTATGAATTTCTTCTGTTGAACACAAAAGAAGAGATTTTGAAGAATGTCGGTAAACAGTTGATGAGCCACACTGACGTCCATAGCATGGAGAAAAAGTCAATGGGGTCCATCAACTGTTTGGTTCCCGACATTCTTCAAAATATCATCTTTTCCTTTCAGCAAAAGAAAGAAACTCATACAGGTTTGGAACAACTTGAGGGTGAGTAAATAATGACAGGATTTTCATATTTGGATGAACTATCCCTTTAAAGTTGACATGAAAGAGGCTTCTTTTCTTCCCTATTTTGACAATCTGAGTGAACTTCTTGAACAAGGAAAGCATTACTTGATTTTGTCCATTAGGAATTGATTGAACAGTTGGATTGCTGTTGTTTGATAATTAATGTAATATCATGTAAGTGACAGGATCTATATGTGTTATTGGAAGCTGAAATATTCTAAGATCAATCCACCATTCCTAGAGTTCTCTAACTGAGTCATTGATTAATGAAGTGAGAATGTTCAGTTCTCAAATGGCATCACCTGAAAGGCTGCAGCTAGCTTGTCTCCTGGGCTAGCTAATGCGGCTAAGATGGCTGTAGTGGTTGTTCCGATATTGGATCCTAGGGTCAGAGGGTAGGCCCGCTCAATACTTATCACACCAATCCCTGAAAGCACAATGAACGTGAGAGTTTACCAGAGCATATGTTTTCTGTTACTAATGAGACCTTCCCGTAAGGTGAATTTAGCCTTATTAAGAGCAAATTGAATGACCATGTTCGGAACTGACATTGACTTTATGGAAATGGCCCTGTTCTAAATTGTTCTAAGAGTCTACACAATGCTGCCAGTCAAACATGTCTTGGTATCCTAGAGAAGAGAAGCCTCATTAGAATAATGAAATTATTATATTATCATTACAGTCATTTTAAATCAATATTTTTATTAGAAAGGACTCATAAAAGGTGCAGTGTGTAATATTGAAAGCTAGTGGTTGAAATGGGTACTGCAGTCCAAATATTTGAGAGGGTTGTTTCTCCCGCCCCCTTCTCCTCAGACTCGTTTTTGATGTTGGTTTCAAGATTGAGGACATCCAAAGACGCTGAGGAATTTTAGGTTGGGTAGAATCTGCAATCTCTGACCTATAGGCTGCATCTGAAATCGCATACTTCCCTACTATACAGTAGGTGAAAATCAATATGTGACAAAAGAAGTCTGAATTCACAGTACTCATAAAAGTGTAGACAAAAAGTACCCCGATGACTTACTACTTCGGGTGACATTCTGAAGTTTGCATATGATGGACACTTTACAATCCCATGAGGCGGGATAGGATAAGTAAGTGGCGGTGATGTGATGCAACTGACGTGATTATGACAACATGGCGAATGCAGTACATCCAGATTGCATTCATACTACACACATTCATACAACATACTTTTTTAGCGGCCGTGAAGAAATTAAAGGGTTACTTCAGCGATTAGCATATGACTTTGTATCAGTAGAAACCCTGGAGTATATTCAAATGATTGTGCTTTCCCCCCTCATATCCCCCTGAGACAAGAGATTTATGCATTTTATTTCTGGAAAAATTCCTCCTATGATGCAAATTGATGATATTTTTGCATCATAGGAGGAATGTTTGGCCAAAGGCTAAAGACTACAGCCAGCAGAGGGAGACATTTCCACATGTTCTGAACCCTTGCATGTGGGATGGGAGATTACACTCACAGCACACCTCGCAGCTACAGGCACTCATCTAGACGGAGCTATGGTGAGCAATGTAAGTCTTTTAACTTCTCAAATTAATTTCTATGAACGTTAAGCTTGCAAAGGCATGAACTGAAACGCGCCAGACTGAATTCGCGTTGTGAATGTATGCCGCGAGTGTAGTTGCGATTACCTCAGCTCTCATCACGAGACCTCATCAGCTCATTTATCTGACTCCTGCAGTTAGTGCTCAGTGCTGTGATACTCGCGCGGTGACTCACTCATTATATTGAACAGACACGTTCAGTTTTTAATTGTAGTGTCTTTCCTAACTCAGTCACAGTAATCCAGTAGGTGGCTTTGGGAATGGCCTCATTGGGCAGCGAAGCATTCTGGGAATTGTAGTCTTTCATCCCCATGAGACAAAAATACATTTTCTGTCTTTTCTCAGTCTAGAAGGCACCACATACAAAAATAATTTCACATTTCTACTACATTGATGACCCAGTTTAAATACAGATTCATCTTCCCAGCGCTGAAGTACCCCTTTAACTATTCAAAAAAGTTCCTAAGAAAGTATGCAATTTCGGACGCAGCCCTAGTTTGTTTGCTGATGTTTTCCGTCACATGCCAACTGTCAATACTACTGGGTAAATTTTGATTTCATGAGGACTTCGTAGCAGTAGTAATAGTAATAGTAGTAGCTGAAGTGTTAATGTAGTACTAAGTCCTTCATTACTCATTGTAGCAAAGTTCGATATGATAAGGAAGGAAGAGGACAAGGGGTCGGCTGGACGGTTGATGCTGTATCTTTATTAAACTCAATATCTTTTCCAACACACACTGTGGTGTGGTATCTCAATGAACAACGATCGCTCAGTCACTTCCGGGTCGGCACTTCCGGCTTCCGGTAACTCAGTCTCTGTAAGGGGGGTTTGGCATCAACCGTCCGGGCTCTCTCTCTCCTCGATCTCCGGTTCCACTGATGTTTTATCCCCTCTCCGCGCTCATTACTAGAACAAGAGACAGGTGTTATTAATCTGCTTCCAACCCACTCACGTACCGCTTGTCCCGCGGCTCTCTCTCCCGCTGCAGACCTCGCTGAACCACGCCCCCCTTGCCACATACCCCCACCGCCCGACTCAGGCCGGGGAGCCGTCCGGCCTGCAGCCCCCCCCCCCCCCCATTTCTGGAGAGGAAGTCGGCCACAGCCATCTGAGCACCCGGCCTGTGGACCACCTGGAACTTAAAAGGCTGAAGAGCTAGATACCAACGAGTGATCCGCGCGTTGGTATCCTTCATGCGGTGGAGCCATTGGAGAGGAGCGTGGTCCGAACAGAGGGTGAACTCCCGCCCCAGAAGGTAGTAGCGGAGGGTGAGAACGGCCCACCTGATGGCAAGGCACTCTTTTTCGATGGTGCTGTACTTAGCCTCTCTCTTCGAGAGCTTACGGCTAATGTACAGCACCGGCCGCTCTCCCCCCTCCACCTCCTGGGCCAGGACTGCGCCCAGCCCCCTGTCCGACGCGTCAGTCTGCAACAGAAAAGGGAGAGAAAAGTCAGGGGAGTGTAACAGCGGCCCGCCACATAGAGCAGCCTTAACTCGGGTGAAGGCCTGCTGGCACGGCTCCGTCCATTGGACCGTATCTGGTAGCCCCTTTTTAGTAAGGTCAGTCAGAGGGCTGGTGAGGTCCGAATAATTTGGAATAAACCGTCTATAATATCCCGCCAGCCCCAAGAACTGCCTTACCTCCTTTTTGGTCTTGGGCCTCGGACAGGTTGCAATTGCGGCGGTCTTATCAATTTGGGGACGCACCTGCCCATGACCCAAGTGGAAGCCCAGATACCTTACCTCCACCCGCCCAATTGCACACTTCTTCGGGTTGGCCGTGAGCCCCGCTCCCCTCTACGACCTCAAGACCGCCCGGACATGCTGCATATGCCGCTGCCAATCGTGACTGTCAATCACGATATCGTCCAGGTAGGCAGCAGCATATGCGGCATGGGGACGCAAAATCCTGTCCATGAGTCGCTGAAAGGTAGCGGGTGCCCCGAACAAGCCGAAGGGAAGCGTGACGAATTGGTGCAATCCGAACGGCGTGGTGAAGGCCGTCTTTTCTTTGGACAATGGAGACAAGGGGATCTGCCAATAGCCCTTCGTTAAGTCCAATGTCGAATAAAATCGAGCCGTGCCCAGCCGATCAAGCAACTCGTCAACCCGCGGCATTGGATACGCGTCGAATTTCGACACTGCGTTCACCTTGCGGTAGTCCACACAGAACCTGACCGAGCCGTCGGTTTTAGGAACTAAAACGATCGGGCTCGCCCAGTCACTGTTGGACTCCTCTATTACTCCCATATCGAGCATTGCCCCTAATTCTTCCTGAACTACTTTTTTCTTGTGTTCAGGTAAGCGATACGGCCGGCTGCGAACTACCACGCCCGGCTCGGTCTCGATATGGTGCTGAATTAAGTCGGTACGTCCCGGTAGGGGCGAGAACACGTCGGCGAATTCCGCCTGTAGCTTTGAGAGATCAGTGAGTTGGGACGGTGAGAGGTGATCTCCCCCAGGGGCCAATGCGACCGATTGTGCTTTGATGCTCGCCTCTGGCCCGAGATCATCCTCTCCCCCGATCACCGTCGCCAACAACACTGATTCCACCTCATTCCATTTTTTCAGGAGGTTGAGGTGATAAATTTGCCGTGCCCCGTTCCTATCGGACCGTATCACTTCATAATCGAGGTCTCCCACCTGTCGTGCGACCTCAAACGGCCCCTGCCACTTCGACATTAATTTAGAGCTCGATGTAGGGAGTAATACGAGCACTTTCTCTCCCGGTGTAAATTTGCGTAGTCTCGTACCCCTGTTATACGACCGGCTTTGGCGGTCCTGGGCTTGCAACAAATTCTCCCTAGATAGCCGCCCCAAGGTGTGGAGTTTTGTTCGCAAGTCCAGCACATATTGAATTTCGTTTTTGGCCAAAGAAGGTCCCTCCTCCCAAGTTTCTCGTAGGACGTCCAGCACCCCCCGGGGCTGTCGTCCGTAGAGAAGCTCGAAGGGGGAAAACCCCGTGGAGGCTTGTGGGACCTCCCGCACAGCGAATAAGAGGGGTTCTAACCACCGATCCCAATTTTTGGCGTCTTCCTGTACGAATTTACGGATCATGGATTTAAGAGTGCGATTAAATCGTTCGACCAAGCCGTCTGTTTGTGGGTGATAGACGCTTGTCCGAATCGATTTGATGCCCAATAACCCGTATAATTCGCTTAGCGTGCGTGACATAAACGCCGTGCCTTGATCAGTGAGGATTTCCTTCGGAATCCCCACTCGGGAGATTAAACGAAACAGTGCGTCCGCAACACTCTTCGCCGAGATGTTGCGGAGAGCCACTGCTTCCGGATATCGCGTTGCGTAGTCCACGATAACTAGCGCAAAACGATGTCCGCGTGCGGATCGCTCTAATGGCCCGATGAGGTCCATCGCAATTCTCTCGAAGGGGACCTGCATTAATGGAAGGGGGCGCAATGGCGCTTTTGGGGAGGCCAGTGGATTCACCAACTGACATTCAGGACAAGACGCGCACCACCTGCGCACATTGTCGTGAATGCCTGGCCAAAAAAATCGGGTCATTAAACGATTCAGCGTGGCCGCCTGTCCCAGGTGGCCCGCCATTGGGTTAGAATGAGCCGCCTGGAAAAGCATTTCCCGGCGGCTCTTTGGTACTAACAACTGGGTTGTATCTACCTTTGTCTGAGCGTCTTGGGTCACTCGATACAACCTGTCCTTAATTATGGCAAAATAAGGATACGTGACGGGCAGGGCGGGTTGAAGGAACTGACCGTCGATAGTGCGGACCTGTTGGAAAGCATGTTTTAGGGTATCGTCCTGAGACTGCTCCAGAGGAAAGTCATCGCGGTCCGAGAGAATCAGTCTCTCGACCCCGCTCGGTTCCTCTGAAGCCGTTTCCGAGGGCCCCGTATCAGTCTCGCCAACCTGCACCCGCACCGCCCCGTTCCTAGCCTGGCTCCCCCAAGCGGCATCCGCGCATATCGACCCCAATAACGCCGGAAAGGCGGGCCAATTCGTCCCCAGAATTAGCGGATGCCGGAGGTGGGGACTAACCGCCACCTCAACACTATGATTTTCTCCCCTGAACTGAATCGTGACTGGTACAAGCGGATATTCCACCACATCCCCGTGCACACACCGCACCTTAACCATGCGGCTTGTATCCAATGCCCCAGGCTGCATCAGGCTTTGATGGATCGAGGTTTGGTTACATCCTGAATCCACCAAGGCCTGATATGTACCCCCCTTGATACTCACAGGAACTTGGTACTCTCCTGCTTGATCAGGGGTGGTCCGCTGGACGTCCGGGACCCGGATCATTGTCCCGATATCCATCATTGGACATCGGTCCACAAAATGGTCCGGGTCACCGCACCGCCAGCAGGCCAGCCCAGGCCTGCCCGCCGCCCCTGCGGCGGGGAGTGGGTTGGAATATGAGCGCGGAGGGGGGGTGGAACCGGAACCGATATCCCCGCCCGACCCCAGCAGCCCCGCCCCCCTGGGCGGGGCCCTCGAACTCCCGTATTGCCCTGGGCCCATTCCACCCCGACCTCTGGGGGGAATACGAGGGGGCCCTGGAGGGCGGGACCTAGGGAGAGGGACAGGAGGAGAAGGAGAGACAGAGGGGGGAGAGAAAGAGGGAGAAGTTAAACGGGGTTCGCCGACCCCTGGGCACGCCACCAGATGGTCCTCCGCCAGGTTGATGGCCGTCGTCAGCGACGTGGGCCGGTGGCACTGGACCCACTCGGCGGTCTTCTTGGGAAGCCGAGCGATGAACTGTTCCAGTACCACCAGATCGACGATGTGGTCCACGTCGCTTCCACCGGCCAATAGCCATTTGCGGCAGGCGTCCCGGAGCTGGTGGGCCATCGCGAAGGGCCGGCCGGTCTCCCCCCACTCAAGCGAGCGGAAACGCTGACGGTGTTGTTCGGGGGTCCGACCGACCCGCTGAATGATGGCCCTCTTCAGATCGTCGTAATCCAGGAGGTTCGCCACCGGCAGTTGTTGGGCGGCCGCCTGGGCTTCTCCGCTGAGCAATGGAATAAGGCGCACCGGCCACTGTGCCCGGGGCCACCCGCAGGCCTCCGCCGCTTTCTGAAAAAGGTCTATGAAGGCCTCGGGATCGTCCTGTGGCCCCATCTTGTGTAGGGGCACGTGGACCGGTGCGCTGGCGAGCCCGGCGGCTTCGGTGTGAACCTCCCGGTCTATCCAGCTCCGGAACCTCTCGCGGTCCTCTTGCTGGCCGCGGACGATGGCCTCGAATCGACGCTCCTGGTCCGCCCGCAGCTCCAGCATGGCCTGATGTTGATTCTGGTGGAGGGCCGCGAGAGAGGTGATAATGTCCGCAAACGGCGTGGCGGAGGGCGTTGGAGTAGTCATGGCGGCGGCGCGGTCCTACTTCCTTCCCGGGTTTTCGGCACCACTGTAGCAAAGTTCGATATGATAAGGAAGGAAGAGGACAAGGGGTCGGCTGGACGGTTGATGCTGTATCTTTATTAAACTCAATATCTTTTCCAACACACACTGTGGTGTGGTATCTCAATGAACAACGATCGCTCAGTCACTTCCGGGTCGGCACTTCCGGCTTCCGGTAACTCAGTCTCTGTAAGGGGGGTTTGGCATCAACCGTCCGGGCTCTCTCTCTCCTCGATCTCCGGTTCCACTGATGTTTTATCCCCTCTCCGCGCTCATTACTAGAACAAGAGACAGGTGTTATTAATCTGCTTCCAACCCACTCACGTACCGCTTGTCCCGCGGCTCTCTCTCCCGCTGCAGACCTCGCTGAACCACGCCCCCCTTGCCACACTCATGTATAGTAATGACGGAACATTATTCTAAAGTGTGTTACCCTAGATTAGTATCAATCATGGACACTCTTATTTGTCATTGTCCCCTAAAAGTCTGCACCTGTTTGGAAAGACTCACTGTGTGTTTGCCTTTGAGAAGAAGAAATCTTTGGAAAAATATAGTCTGCAGGCATTATGGCTTCTGTGGCAGCTCTAAAGCTCCTTGGGATTAGTGGTCTCCCAGGCAGTGTAATTAGAATGCTGTGGATCCATAATCTGTCATGGCTCACTAGGAAGTCTAATCACTGTGTAGCTAATTACAATAAATCCAGGAGCAAAGTTTGACTATCACTCATCTATCAATCAAAAGGGCAGGTGGATTAGAGAGGGTTGAGAGCATCAAGTGAGCATCTCTCTTCTATTGGCACTCTTTCTCCGTTCCTCTATTTCATTTCTCTCTCCCTCGATCTTATTTGTTGAAGCACAACAACTTATGTCTGTGATTTCACTGGGAAATCGAGTGCATTCTGAGTTACTGCATTGAGTAAATCCTTCACATTATTCATTGGCCTGAACAGACCATTTATTCCCAGAGCACAAAGCTCATAGTGAATACAAATGAGTGGAAGTCAACAGTCAACCCTGTGAGGGCTAAAGATTAACACTTCTGAGGCTCAGCGGTGTCTAAATGCAAATATTAGTGCATTACTCAGAGGTGATCTTGGGTGTAATTAATTTCTCTGGTCATCTGGATGCACAGCTAAATTATACAGGAGAAAGCCAAAGACTTTGCTAAAATTCATTGCTCATAGGTTGAGCCGATCATTTTAGGGAGGAAGGACTCACCTATCAAAGGAGTGATGGCAGAAGTGAACACCGAACTGCTCTGAACAACAAAGGTCATGCCAGCACCAACGAGAATGGCCAGGTAGCCAGTCAACCAGCCAAATGGAAAAGGAAAGTCTGCAGGAAAAGGCTTTGTTTACATCTCCTGAAAATGTTTTAAAAATGACAAGATACTTGAGGCTCCCTTCAGGGTTCCTCAGACTAAAACACTTGATGAACTTCTTAGCACACTTTTGAAAAGGGCAACACTCTTAGAGACTGAGAAAGTGCTTATTGGAGCCTATAAACCTCAAGCTAAACATGTTCCTGGGTCAATATATTTTGTTGATCCTGGTACAGCATTCACATCCGAGCATTTAATCCTATCCCTACCTAAACCTAATCCTACCCATAAATTAAACCTAAAATCAGAGGCTTTTATATACAGGGCTTGACATTAACTCCCGGCAACCCGCCAAATGCGGGTAAATTTCAGCAGTGGCGGGTAAGGCAGCCACTCCCACTAGCCACTTTGGCGGGTTGAATATAATTTCAGCCTACAGCCAAATGAAATGCGAAGACCGTCGAATCATAAAATAAAAATTGTATTACAATTCTTTATCGATCAACTTGCAGTAAATGAAGGGATAGGCAGAATCGTGCTGCACACAACAGAAGCGTGCAGAAGCTCTGTCACATGCGCAATCAGTTCTCCTTGTCAGTGTTGGGCAGTAGCATCGCTAAATTTCTGAAGATCAAGCTCAAATTGTAAACTCAACTGTCAAGTCGCAGATATAATTCACTTTCTACGTTCCTATTTGCCTCACGCAAGCACGCACAGATGCGCGCAAGCCTTTCAAATGACTGTTTTGGAAATGAGCGCGGAAAGACGGGTTCGGAAAAACGTCAACGTTTGTTTCCGAGCACTTAGTTCGCTGTTGCACACGCGTAATCCGCGCCGTGATAAAAGAGAAATCGTCTTTAAGTTTTAAAGGAATTTATTGTGTCGCTTGAATAAACACCTCTTATTAAAAGCATCGGGGTCCAGCTTGGCCACCTCTTAATATGAATGAATGAAAGTTTTCCATGGAGAACACACACACACACACATACACACACACGGCATGTGTATGCAGCAGTCCTGTGGGCGAAAATGCCTTGTTGATGCTAGAGGTCAGAGGAGAATGGGCCGACTGATTCAAGCTGATAGAAGAGCAACTTTGACTGAAATAACCACACAACCGAGGTATGCAGCAAAGCAATTGTGAAGCCACAACCGGCAGATGGGCTTCAACAGCAGAAGACCCGACTGGGTACCACTCATCTCCACTACAAATAGGAATTAGGGTCCAATAGCACTAGCTCATCAAATTGGACAGTTGAAGACTGGGAAAATGTTGCCTGGTCTGATGAGTCTCAATTTCTGTTGAGTTATTCAGATTCAGAAGAGTCAGAATATGGCATAAACAGAATGAAAACATGGATCCATCATGCCTTGTTACCACTGTGCCGGCTGGTGGTGCTGGTGTAATGGTGTGGGGGATGTTTTCTTGGCAAACTTTAAGCCAATTGGACATTGTTTAAATGCCACTACCTACCTGAGCATTGTTTCTGACCATGTCCATCCCTTTATGACCACCATGTACCCATCCTCTGATGGCTACTTCCAGCAGGATAATGCACCAGGTCACAAAGCTTGAATCATTTCAAAATGTTTTTTTGAACATGACAATGAGTTCACTGTACTAAAATGGCCCCACAGTCACCAGATCTCAACCCAATAGAGCATCTTTGGGATGTGGTGGAACGGGAGCTTCGTGCCCTGGATGTGCATCCCACAAATCTCCATCAACTGCAAGATGCTATCCTATCAATATGGGCCAACATTTCTAAAGAATGCTTTCAGCACCTTGTTGAATCCGTGCCACATAGAATTAAGGCAGTTCTGAAGGTGAAAGGGCGTCAAACACAGTATTAGTATGGTGTTCCTAATAATCCTTTAGGTAATATATATATATACATATATATTTGGCCAGTGTACAGAACTACACATTTTGTGTTTGTCTTCTTTTCAAGGTCTTCTATGTAGCACCCATTTCTGAAAATTGCATTATCAGTCTATATTTAGAAACTGGTCATACATTTTTTTTTTTCAACGTGAAAAAATGTGTACATGCCCCCTCACTTTGTGCACTCTGCTGCCATCCCTGGATCAATATTACTGTATATAATAATATAATAATAATAATAATAATAATAATAATAATAATAATAATTTGTTACATTTATATAGCAGTTTTCTGGGTATTCAAACCACTTTACATGGAAGGGGGGAATCTCCTTAACCACCACCAATGTGCAACATCCACCTGGATGATGTGACGGCAGCCATATTGTGTCTGAATGGTCCCCTTATGGTGGAGAGGAGAGCGAGCGATGAAGCCAATCAGTATTGGGATGATTAGGAGGCTATGATAGACAAGGGCCAATTGGCAAATTTGGCCACGATGCCAGGGTTTTTTTAATGACCACAGAAAGTCAGGGTCTCGTTTTAACGTCTCATCTGAAGGACGGTGCTCTTTGACAGTATTGTCCCCATCACTAGTGGGGTGTTTGGACCCACTCAGACCACAGGGTGAGCGTCCCCCACACTAACACCGCTACCAGCAGCAATAGTCCTAGGCTTCAGGGATATATGGCTGCTAGCATCATTATGACAATTCAAAAATAAATGTTGTTCTGATCTTGATGTTCTGATCTGAATCTTTTAAAGAATTTCACTTGGCTCCTCACAATCACATTAACTGTATTAACTGGTAGTTCCCACCTGTGTTGAGGATTTTCTGGATAGCTTTGGCCACTTGTCCCTGGAGGAGGGAGTTGAGAAGCTTAACCAGCAGCAGGAGGCATGTGCAAAGCACCAGCAGTGAGGAAGACAGCAGAATCAAGCCCACAGCCAGATCAGACAATCCCGTCTCCACAAATAGATGAGCGCCTGCGCCAACACACACATGCATTTACATCTCCAGTCTCCTGTGGAAATGAGCCCGTCAGTCACGGATTGACAGGCATGTGTTCATATTAACAGTGATTAGCCCATCAGCTGCTGATTATGGCATGTGTTAGTAGAAAGAGCATTTCCGATTCCTGCTAAATGCATTATTTATGCACCACGAAAAAGTGGCTCACAGTTATAATTAAGAGCTTAAGCCAGACTGTCCCATGATAAATATAGATATATAACCTTTCTTTTTTTCTCTCATTATGATGGCTCAAGAAATGATTTGCCTCAAAGTCATTACATTTGGCAGGATGACTCAAAAGCTTATTAAAAGTTTTAAAACGTCCTAATACAACATGTAAACTGTTGCTGATGTTGAACATTCCTGTACGAAAATTGTATCTTATGCACCCATAATGTTTAAATCAAAGGGAAATGACAAATTTGCAAATGTTGAAACAGAATCCCAGTCAAAAAGGCTGTTTACCATCTGAAAGATTCCTACAAAAAAACATTATGCAAAAAAAGAAAAAAGTGGCTTTTGCGAGGTCCATAACTGAGGGTTTGCGCCTTAGACTGTCCACTGATAAAAATGGACATATAACCTATATTTTTTTTCTCATTTGCCTCAATCAACATATGAGGCAGAATGACTCAAAAGCTCATTGAAAGTTTAAAAACATCTTGTTAGTCTTTTATGAGTAAGTCATATACAAGCATATGACTCAGTGGCTGTATCTCTCACAATATGTCTAATACAGAATAAATGACAGTTATTAGCCCAGACGGAGCTCAGAGTAAATGCAGAACGGCCAGCCAGCTAAGGGAATGCAAAATTAGTTTAAAAATTAGAAGAAAGGGTTGCATTGTTTGAATAAGGCATTTCTCTGTATTAAAAATCTTGAAGTTGGAAACCAGATAGAATGGATAATACTGACTAAAGGCTGATCGATCAATGGAAGGCTCTTTGCTGTGTTTTGTCCTTTTCGTTCGCTATTCCTTTGAAATTTGATGGTTTCAACTCACATTTTTCGGCATTCATGTGAAGTGATGTAGTTGGTACTGTTGAGTTTTCTGAAGACACATAAGAAACATTCTCTTGGATCTGTGGGTAAATAATTTAGATTAAGTTATGTACTGTGAAAGTACATCAAAGATCTTCAACTGTAGGCAAACAGAAATGTGTCGCTCACCGTGATCCGTGTCTGGCACCAAACTTTTATCAGGCTCTTATTGCGCAGCACCTCTTGCCCTGTTGCTATACCTACGATTACAGTCTTATCTAGCTGAAAGGGAAAAAATTACATTTTCTTTTAACTCTAAAAAAATTAAGATTAACGACAGACAGAAGAGTACCGGAGGGCAAACAGAGTGATATTTAATTAGGCTTCACAAGTTTTAATAAGCTCCAAAGCATTTCAAAAGAAAACGAATGACCAGTTTTCCTTTTATTTATAATGACACACAATTGGCCGCATACTTTATTAAATAAATCACCCAAAATGAAAAATGTGTAATTATACTAATCTCATTCCTAACCTTCTTGCTTCCATGGAAAACAAAATGAGTTGTTTTAAAAAACAGTTATGCTGATCTGTTCTATACAATGAAAGTGGATGGTTATAAAGGGCTGTCAAGCTCCAAAAAGGTTTAAAAAAAAAAGCACAATAAAAGTTGCTAAGAGCAACATTCTAAAGGTGCCGTCACAAAAAAGGTCCATTGTCTGTTGTCTATTATAATGATTCTGTAGATTACATAGAAGTTACTTTCAAACTGTAACAAGGTTTGTGTTAAGGAAAGAAGGAGGCAGGACCAGGCAAACATTAGAGGGTTATTTCACCCAAAAATGTTAATTATTTGTCATTGATTACTCACGCTCATGTCATTCCAAACCTATAAGACTTTCATTCATCTTAAGAAAACAAATGAAGATCTTTGTAAGAAAATCTGAGAGCTTTCTGTCCCTCCATTGACAGCTACGCAACTACCACTTTGACTATTCAAAAAGTTCATAAAGAGATTGTAAAACCAATTTTGTCCAAATTTTATGAAGACACACAATTGCTAATTGAGGCTTTTATTCACATATAAACATTCATCAATCCACATCAGTAAACAGAAGCTCAAGCATGATGCTTGACGTGCAAGAACTAATGAGGTTCAAGACTTGTGTTACGCAGCACGTTTGAGCTTCATATTTGATTCTTGTGTTACGCAGCACGTTTGAGCTTCAGCAAGAACCAATGAGGTTCATTCTTGTGTGTTACGCAGCACGTTTGAACTTCTACAAGAACCAATGAGGTTAATTCTCATGTTACGCAGCACGTTTGAGCTTCAGCAAGAACCAATGAGGTTCATTCTTGTGTGTTACGCAGCACATTTGAACTTTTACAAGAACCAATGAGGTTTATTCTCGTGTTACGCAGCATTTTTTAAACTTCTACAAGAACTGATGAGGTTCATTCTTGTGTTACGCTTACGCAGCACGTTTGAACTTCTACAAGAACTGATGAGATTCATTCTTGTGTTACGCAGCACGTTTGAACTTCTACAAGAACTAATGAGGTTCATTCTTGTGTTACGCTTATGCAGCACGTTTGAACTTCTACAAAAACTAATGAGGTTCATTCTTGTGTTACGCAGCACGTTTGAGCTTCTACAAGAACCAATGAGGTTCATTCTTGTGTTACGCTTATGCAGCACGTTTGAACTTCTACAAGAACAAATGAGTTTCATTCTTGTGTTACGCAGCACCTTTGAACTTCTACAAGAACCAATGAGGTTTATTCTTGTTATGCAACACCTTTGAACTTCTACAAAAACCATTGAGGTTCATTCTCGTGTTACACAACACATTTGAACTTCTACAAGAACCAATGAGGTTCATTCTCGTGTTATGCAGCACCTTTGAACTTCTACAAAAACCACTGAGGTTCATTCTCATGTGTTATGCAGCACATTTGAACTTCTACAAGAACCAATGAGGTTCATTTTCGTGTGTTACGCAACACGTTTGAGCTTCCACAATAATATAGACCAGTTTTAAGATATGTCCCAAACTTTTCTTTTGCTTTTCACAAAAGAAAGATAGGTATCCTTGTTGGTCCTTGAACAAATATTTCAACAAATGAGATGTTATTGCAGAATAATGCTGTACCTGTATAATCCTGTTGGTGAGGGGTTCTGTGATGACTTTCAAGAGCTCTGGACCATCCTCTCCAGTCACGATGTTGAAACTTTCAACCACCGCCTCCGACGCAAGCCTCATCATGCCAGTGATGGCTTCTAGCGGCAGCAACACCAACACTGACAGCCAGTTAAAGCAATCGTGTACCGTGGCACCTGCAAAGGCTCTGAAACAGTCCCACACAGAAAGTGTCATTGAAGAGCTCCAAACTTTTTATTGATGGTTGAATGCTGACAGTGTGAGGTACTCCTCTCTACCGTTTGAACTCCTCTCTCTCCCCTGCCTGCATCAGAGCCACAATGGTGTTGGTGACAGATGTGCCAATGTTTGATCCCATGATGATGGGAATGGCAGATCCTACATCCAACACTGCATGAAACACAGAATGCAGAAACCTGATCGATAAATGTGAGACTGCTATTGCGCATGTGCACACAATGTTCATTTACAGGAAATAAGTATTAGATTGCTACTCTATTATTTTAGAATGTACCTGTATATATTATCCTAAAGCATAAGCTAAGAGAAAAATGTGCTGCGTTCACAGCACGCCATGTCATAATTGCTGTAATTACGAGATGACAACAAATGACATTCTACTCTGAGCTGTTCGGAATTATGCATATTTATGGCAACAGTATCAAAGTCAAAATGAATCTACAGCGCCCAGGTGGTACAGTGGTCACGTGGTGCATGTTGGAGCAGTTTAATTTCTACATGAATGTGCGTATAATTTACATAATTACGACATGGAGTGAACACGCCTATAGCTTGTTGCCATATATGTATATACAGCTCTGGAAAAAAATTAAGAGACCTTTAACAATATATACATATATACATATACAATATATATATATATATATATATATATATATATATATATATATATATATATATATACTCACCTAAAGGATTATTAGAAACAGCATACTAATACTGTGTTTGACCCCCTTTCACCTTCAGAACTGCCTTAATTCTACGTGGCATTGATTCAACAAGGTGCTGAAAGCATTCTTTAGAAATGTTGGCCCATATTGATAGGATAGCATCTTGCAGTTGATGGAGATTTGTGGGATGCACATCCAGGGCACGAATCTCCTGTTCCACCACATCCCAAAGATGCTCTATTGGGTTGAGATCTGGTGACTGTGAGGGCAATTTTAGTACATTGAACTCATTGTCATGTTCAAGAAACCAATTTGAAATGATTCGAGCTTTGTGACATGGTCCATTATCCTGCTGAAAGTAGCCATCAGAGGATGGGTACATGGTGGCCATAAATGGATGGACATGGTTAGAAACAATGCTCCGGTAGGCCGTGGCATTTAAACGATGGCCAATTGGCACTAAGGGGCCTAAAGTGTGCCAAGAAAACATCCCCCACACCATTACACCACCACCACCAGCCTGCACAGTGGTAACAAGGCATGATGGATCCATGTTGTCATTCTGTTTACGCTAAATTCTGACTCTACCATCTGAATATCTCAACAGAAATCGAGACTCATCAGACCAGGCAACATTTTTCCAGTCTTCAATTGTCTAATTTTGGTGAGCTTGTGCAAATTATAGCCTCTTTTTCCTATATGTAGTGGAGATGAGTGGTATCCGGTGGGGTCTTCTGCTGTTGTAGCCCATTCACCTCAAGGTCGTGTGTGTTGTGGCTTCACAAATGCTTTGCTGCATACCTCGATTGTGTGGTTATTTCATTCAAAGTTGCTCTTCTATCAGCTTGAATCAGTCGGCCCATTCTCCTCTGACCTCGAGCATCCATAAGGCATTTTCGCCCACAGGACTGCCGCATACTGGATGTTTTTCCCTTTTCACACCATTCTTTGTAAACCCTAGAAATTGTTGTGCGTCAAAATCCCAGTAACTGAGCAGATTGTGAAATACTCAGACCGGTCGGTCTGGCACCAACAACCATGCCACACTCAAAATGGCTTAAATCACCTTTCCCATTCTGACAATTAGTTTGGAGTTCAGGAGATTGTCTTGACCAGGATCACACCCCTAAATGCATTGAAGCAACTGCCATGTGATTGGTTGATTAGATAATTGCATTAATGAGAAATTGAACAGGTGTTCCTAATAATCCTTTAGGTGAGTATATATATACATACACTTATCAAGTATAACATTATGATTTATTTATTTATTTATTTTACATTTAACATTCCTAATATTGTGTTGGTCTATACATCCCACAGATGCTCAATTGAATTGAGATTTGGGGAATTTGGTGGTCAAGTCAACACCTCAAACTCATGCTTCTCAAACCATTCCTGAACCATTTTTGCTTTGTGGCAAGGCGCATTCTGTTCATTAACCGCTAGAGCACAAAAAGTTATGGACTACAGCTTTAATATTTAGATATATTTAAATATTTAGATATAATTTTGCATGTGATGCATCAGCCAATGTGTCATTATAGTAAATAAATATAAACATTTGCTAATTTCGTTTTTATAGCACAACATGTCAATTATTAAAAGAGGGGTAAGAAGCATGATACACTTTTACAGAATGTATAAATAAATAAATATTTTGATATTAATAAATAAATAATATTTTGATATAAATAAATAACATTTGGATATAAATAAATAAATATTTTGATAAATATTCCGTATTCAAGTATTCCAGAGTGCTGTGTAAAACTATTTAGGAATAATCATTTTCTATATGGATATTTGGATTATGCTGAGCAATACTGCGTTTGTAATGCCTGCTTCTGACTTACATCCAGAGGAGACCAAACTGACAACAATGGAGGTGGAAGTGCTGGAACTTTGGACCAGGACAGTAACCAGTATTCCCACCACCAGTCCCGCCACAGGGTTAGAAAAGACTGCATTGTCCTTGAATATGTCCCCAGCAACCTTACCTATCCAAAGATACAACACATCTCACTCAAAGCTTTTATTTCCACTCTAAGGATGTGTTGTCGAGATTAGTTGTTAGTGGTCACAAAGTAACTAGCTTTACACATTTAATTTGGAAATAGGGTGCTTACAATAGTTACTATATCAGCGAACAGTTGAAAATACAAAACAAATGGTGTTAAAGGTTACCTCCAGCTAACTGAAAGGCAGAGCTCAGGATGTCCAAAGAACAGATGAACATGTACAGAAAGAGAAGAAGAAGAGGTATCTTGCAAATACTGATGAAGATGTCTTTTCCCATCGTCCTGATTATATGGTTCTGGATAAAAAAGTCTGTTTTAAAGAATGTTTTGATGAAACAATTTTATCAGAAAGGTTATATTTTTAAATCCCCTACTATTTAATAGATACTTGTTGTAAGATAGGTACAACAGGCTAGCTTTTATTGTTCTGTATGCCTCAGATGAGGTTATTAGGCATTTTGCCATAGGTCACTGCTGGGGGAAAAAATATTACATTAATTTATATTTATCTTACTAAAACATTTTATATATATACACACACACACACACACACACACACACACACACACACACACACACACACCAATCAGGCAGGCATAATATTATGACCATAATATTTTGTTGATCCCCCTTTTGCTGCCAACACAGCCCTGACCCTGTTCAGCACATCCCACAGATACTCAATTTGACTGAGATCTGGGAAATTTGAAGGCCAAGTCAATACCTCAAACTCGTGCTCCTTAAACCTTTCCTGAACCATTTTTTTTGTGTGTGTGTTATGCTGCTGAAAGAGGCCACATGGTCTGCAACAATGCTTAGGTAAGTGGTACCTGTCAAAGTAACATCCACATGGATGGCAAAACCCAAGGCATCCCAGCAGAACATTTCCTTAAGCATCACACTGCCTCTGCTGGCTTGCCTTCTTCCCATAGTGCATCCTGGTGCCATGTGTTCCCCAGGTAAGGGAGGCACACCCACCCGGCCATCCGCTTAATGTAAAAGAAAATGTGATTCATCAGACCAGGCCACATTCTTCCATCACTCTGTGGTCCAGTTCTGATGTTCACTTGCCCTATGTTGGCACTTTTGACCGTGGACAGGGGTCAGCATAGGCACCCTGACTGCTCTGTGGCTATGCAACCCCATACGCAGCAAACTGTGATGCATTGTGTATTCTGACATCTTTCTATCAGTACCAGTATTAAAGGAAGTGTATGTAAGATTGTGGCCAAAACTGGTATTGCAATCACTATCCCCTCTCCCCGCCACCCTGACTCGAGGTTGCCAGATAGGCTCCAGGATCAGCAGGAATGTTTGCAGCTTCAGCTGTTGTAGAGCAGAGCTGGCAACCCGGATGCTGAAACACTACTGACTTGTTCGATAGGTGGAGGGTGGAGCTTCAGGCCAAACACAACATGACAACATCAACATCAGTTGAGGGCTGCAACAACAACTTTTAAATGACAATATCCTGGCCGGACTACTGTCGTCAGTGATAGAAGTATTTGAAATTAACATGATTTCTTAATGCTACAGTAGCTTGTCTGTTTGATCGGATAACCACACAGGCCAGCCTTCGCTCCCCACGTGCATCAATGAGCCTTGGCCGCCTATACCCTGTCACCGGTTCACCACTGTTCCTTCCTTGAACCACTTTTGATAGAGACTGACCACTTCAGACTGGGAACATACCACAAGAGCTGCAGTTTTGGAGATGCTCTGACTTAGCCATCTAGCCATCACAATGCCCTTGTCAAACTCGCTCAAATCCTTACGCTCGCCCATTTCCTTCTTACACATCAACTTTGAAGACAAAATGTTCACTTGCTGTCTAATATATCCCACCCACTAACAGGTCCCGTGGTGTTATTGACCTCATAATGTTATGCCTGATCTGTGTACCGACTTGTACTTGAATTCAATTACTTTTTTTCAAATTAGCCGTAATTTCATCCCCCTTGGCAAAATCCATTTTCACTTATCCAGGATTCACAAAGGCAGAAACTCAGTTGATTTGATTCTCCTAATTAATACCATCATTTAACATACACATCATTGTAAGGTAATGTATTATTTTTGCTTTATTACCATTCTGAGGCATTTTACCATCATTTCATTTAGTGACTCTTTATGAAAAAATGTGTCTTACTCAGATGTCCATGACTGCTTGAAAACTGAACATTGATAACTATAAAGTTCATTCTGTTCCTGAACATTAAAAGCTCATTCACCTGAAACAGTAGAAAGTTTCTGATTAATTCCTTTCTCTTTTTCTTTCTTAATCTTTTTTTTTTTTTTTTTTTTTTTAAGAATTATTCTGTTGACAACCAGGTCTTGATTGTAAAGCAATCACGCACAACACATATAAGATAAAAAGAAAACGGCATGGTCAATATACGTACCTCACCATAAAGTGATGCTCTGCATGTGTATTCCTTTATCAGCCAGCATTTATACATGCCATCTCAGTTTGGGGGATAAAGTCACTCATTATGCAGTGCATAGTTAAAAAGTAAATAGGCAAACATGGGGAAATAAAAGTTGTACATTTACTAAAGCCTGGTTTTCTTTAGAATGCTTTAGCTATGACAGAGCACTTTGATATGCAGAGCTTGATAATTGTGTTGATGTATCTTTGAGGGCCTACATAATGGACAGTGGGACACCAAGTGGTGAGACATTGATAAATGGTTTGTATATTTCCAGGCTTGCTATGCTTTTCAATTATATCGCCTGATTGCGGAAACCAGAATGCATGACGTGTGCATAATGCATAAAGAAACAAATTATTTATATGTTCAGATTTATAGAATGCATGCAGAGTTAAGAGTCAAGTAATCAGTTGCACTATAATTCACTGCAAACTCTAAGATGCACGAATGAATAACATGCCTTCAAACTCTCGTGAAGCGTAAAACCCCTGATGTGTTCAATCCTGCCACTCACTCTTCTGGAATGAGCGACCCCTGCAATTAAATGACCTCACAGGCCCCATTTAAATGGTCCCGTTATAGTTAATGCATTAACTCTCATTAACAAACAATGACCAATGCATTTGTTACAGTTTTTGTTCATTTTGTTAATGTTTGTTAGCTCATGTTAGCTCACGTTACATCATCTTTACGGTGACACTTTATTTCAGTGGTCCACTTTAGACATTCTAACTATAAGTAACTTTGCAACTACATGTCAGCTCTCATATTATTAGACAGTCTGATCAGTTTTGTTCAGTATAATTAACTACATATGTAGGGTTAGGATTTTTAGTTTAATTTATAGTTATTACTATAATAACTACATGTAATGTGTAACAAGGACAGTAAAATAGTGTTACCCACTATAAGTCTCTTTGCTATACTATAATTATACATTTACTGAGTAATATTAAGTAAGTACATACTTAAAGGGTTAGGATTAGGGGTTGGTTTGGTTTAGGGTTAGTTGCATGTGATTATGCGTAATTTATAATTATAACTATAGTAACTGCATTTAACAATTATACTGTAAAACAAAGTGTTAACCAACCCAACCCGAACCCTAACACCTAAACAAACCTATACAAGTCTGCTAAAACTAATGAGAGTTAGTTGACATGAAGTTACAAAGTTACTTATAATAAAATATCTAAAGTGAACCATCTTAATAAAGTGTAACCATATTGATAAATAATATTAACAGATACATATTTTTATTTTAAAGGCACGCTATGTAGTTTTTCGCCGCTAGAGGGTGCCTATTAAAAAACAAAGGCATAGCTGACGCAGAGATTGAGCGCGGAATCTTGGGAGTTGTTATCTTCACCTCAGCAGGTGGAAAACAATTTGGACGGGACGCGGGCATAAATCATGTTCATGGGTGAGATTATTAACAATGTTACTGTATGAAGCAGAGCAGGGCTGAGTGCTGTGGGAGCTGAATGAGGACGCTGAAACGTTTGCTAATGACAGCCGCAGAACTTTTATTATGTTACAGCCGTTGCTTCCGCTTCTACCGGTCAAAGATAACGCGGCGCTGTTTTATCATATTTGATACATTTGAAAATGATGTTATAAATTTACTCTGCATGTGCATTCGCTCCATGGCTATTATGAGACACTTGTTGCACACTGCAGTATAAGCTAGATCGATATTACAATATCGAGAGAAGCAATCTAGCAACAGAAGACAGCAACTGTAAGTGTTTCGAATCTTTATCTCATTTGATTTTAGCACAGTTGTCATTACTAAGAAAGTTTGTTTATGTCACATGCAGTGGTCACGTTGTGCCTTTATTAATTTATTAGTAAATGATGAAATTAATATTAACAACAATTAATAAATGCTGTATTAGTATTTTTCATTGTTGGTTCATGTTGGCTAATGTAGTTATATGTTTACGGAACCTTACTGAAAGTGTTATTATCCCAGTGCTATAACTCTTTCCCCGCAAGCGTTTAAAAAATAGTTGCCAGCCACCGCCAGGGTTTTTGACCATTTTCACCAAAATTTAATAGCCCATAAAATATTTTTGTTTTATGACTATTTGCACTCTAAAAAGTGCTGGGTTAAAAACAACCCAAGTTGGGTTGAAAATGGACAAGCCCAGAAATTTGGTTGTTGGAATGGGTCCATTTACTGGGTTCAAACAACCCAATTTCAGGGTTTGTCCATTTTCAACCCAACATGGGTTGTTTTTAACCCAGCAATTTTTAGAGTGTGAGCATGCAATATATCAAAAGAAAGAGCTGACCCTTTTTTTTTAAACAAAAACAAAAAAAACTGCATGGAATGTTGCATTCCTATTTTATCAACACTTGAATATGGGTAAGTTTCATAAAAAATAAAAAAAAAGCTAACCTTTTAAAGGGTTACTTCAGCGATTAGCATATGGCTTTGTATCAGTAGAAACCCTGGAGTATTTTCAAATGATTGTGCTCCTCCTCCTTCCCCCCCCCCCCCCCCCCCCCCCCCCCATATCCCCCTGAGACAAGAGATTTATGCATTTTATTTCTGGAAAAATTGCTCCTATGATGCAAATTGACAATATTTGCATCATAGGAGGAATGTTTGGCCAAAGGCTAAAGATTACAGCCAGCAGAAGGAGACATTTCCACATGTTCTGAACCCGTGCATGGGGGATGGGAGATTACACTCACAGCACACCTCGCAGCTACAGGCACTCATCTAGACGGAGCTATGGTGAGCAATGTAAGTCTTTTAACTTCTCAAATTAATTTCTATGAAAGTTAAGCTTGCAAAGGCATGAACTGAAATGCGCCAGACTGAATTCGCGTTGTGAATGTATGCCGCGAGTGTAGTCGCGATTACCTCCGCTCTCATCACGAGACCTCATCAGCTCATTTATCTGACTCCTGCAGTTAGTGCTCAGTGCTGTGATACTCGCGCGGTAACTCACTCATTATATTGAACAGACACGTTCAGTTTTTAATTGTAGTGTCTTCTCCAACTCAGTCACAGTAATCCAGTAGGTGGCTTTGGGAATGGCCTCACAGGGCAGCGAAGCATTCTGGGAATTGTAGTCTTTCATCCCCATGAGACAAAAAATACATTTTCTGTCTTTTCTCAGTCTAGAAGGCACCAAAGTTTAAAAAAAAATCACATTTCTACTACATTGATGACCCTGTTTAAATACAGATTCATCTTCCCAGCACTGAAGTAACTCCTTTAACAAAAAGCTGAGAAAATTAAGTTTTTTTGTGTGTGTTTTTTCAAAAACTGCATTCATATCAGATTCAGAGCGATGATCAAACACAGATGGAGAAGATCGAGTACATCAACACCTCTAATGCTTGCACAGTCCTGTAGCTCGTCCTGGGTGCATATTTCATCCAGTAGCATTAGGCAGTTATGATTCATATGATGATGATCACGTTATTTTTCATATATGCATGTGCTTGCACACGATCGCTTATTTTACTCGTGTGTGTTTTGATCAGGAGATTCAGTACTCATTCAGAAGATGCGTAATCGCACCCCCTAGCACCTGTCAAAGTCAAAACGGAATTCCGTTTTTGGCCGGGAAGCGTTTTCTCACAAATAGCGTAAAATTCCGTGTTTGGCGAGAAAAGAGTTAAGGTAGGGTAGGCAGTTTTTGGAGAGGCTTAGCAATAGCGAGCTAGATTTGAAAGTGTGAGATCCCACCCTCCATTCAGCGCGTCTCCAAAAACACGCCTCCTTCAAAACACATGAAGGCATACAGCAAACAAAAGCCATGAGAGACAGTGTTAAACTACCTCATATCTCAAAGCACATACCATTACAATAATAATGAACATAATCAACTTAAAGAGCACTGGCCTGTACCACCTGAATGCTGCAGATTCATTTCCCCGTTGATAGTATTGCTGTCACGTTTCCAAATTACAGTAGGTATGGTGTGAAAGCACCATAAGGTTTTTATTTTGATTCAGGAGGAATGTTTAATGTTTGTACGTATAATACGCCATAAGGTGTGTATCATATGCAGGCAAAAAATGTGTACCATATGCACGCCAAAATGAGTTTTGGCATATACATTCCATGAGATTACATAGTCGTACTATTTATACACATTTTCGTGAGAACGGGCTCGTAAAAACATACATTGACAGGCAGGTAGGACATCCTATTGTTACCCTCGGAATGAGTTCTATGATTGGACAGACATTTAATGGTCCTGCGCCTTCCACAGATGATAGCATATATATATATATATATATATATATATATATATATATATATATATAGAGAGAGAGAGAGAGAGAGAGAGAGAGAGAGAGAGAGAGAGAGAGAGAGAGAGAGAGAGAGAGAGAGCACTTAACTAAATGATTGCTTTATCGGGATGTGAAGACACTTTCAACCCTGCCTTTTCTAAATCTCTCAAGATGTTTCTCATTAGTTTTATTGTATTTTTTTCCCTATATTTGTTTTCCCAGAAACTAGTCGGACATTCACAATAATCAAATAACAACAGTGGTGCATTCAATAAAAATAACTTTCACCCCAAACATTCTTGGCCAGCTGGCAAACATGAACACCCACAAGCAATGAAATTAAAGCTTGACATAATTGATTTGTTTCCTCATAAAGTGTCAGTGTGAGCACATTATTTCCTGAAACTCTAATTTTCAAACCCTGGTACTCTGCTTCAGGTAACCTGCCCTTCAGGATCATTCCGTACTCATGCGGTGAGCTGACTGTGGTGATGTGACAATGGAACAACAGCACTAATGATCCGGCCCCCAGTCATTTTCTGTGCCAAATAAGCAGAAATAATTTAGAGTGGGTGAAAGCTCATGATGTGAACTCTCTGCATCTGTCTGTCTGTCTGTTATCTGCCAGGGGACACTGGCATGGTTGTTAGCAATAGAAATGAGGTGGTACCCTTTGACTGCAAAGGATACTTTTGGAAATACAAGGCTGATCATTTGGTGTTTTGAATAGAAGACTTTTGGTTCAAGTCAGTCATTTAATCACCAGCTTCCCTATATTTGTTTCTTCTCCGCCTCACACTGTTAAAATCATGTAAATCAGCATTTTTGTTTTGTTTCCAGTACATTAAAAGTATATTTAGTTGATTTGCAAAACTGCATTAGATAAGAGTTGTTTTTATTGAATAGGCTGGGATAGTCCACCCAAAAATGCAAATTCTGTCATTATTTACTCACCCTCAATTTGTTCCAAACCTGTTTGAGTTTCTTTGTTCTGCTGAACACAAAAGAATATATTTTAAAGAATGTTTGTAACCAAGCAGAGATAGCAACCATTGACTATCATAGTAGGGGGGGAAATGCTATGGTAGTCGATCTGCTTGGTTACAAACATTCTTCAAAATATCTTCTTTTGTGTTCAGCAGAACAAAGGAACTCATACAGGTTTGGATCAACTTGAGGGAGAGTAAATGATGACAGAATTAGCATTTTTGGGTGAACTATCCCTTGTTTTAAAAGCATGACATGAGAAACCAAATTTGTCTTGATCTTTTGATATGTGGGTCTTTGTACCATTAAAATATCCAGCAAGTTTAATAGCTTCAAGACCCTCTGTCGTGATTTTTTTTTTTCATTTCTGTTGATATCATAAATTATGATGTATGCTACGTTATGATGAAAGTTGCGAATAAATTGATAAATCAAAATTATTCCAACCCCTGGAGACTGTAAAAATGTACAAGTGTAGGCTTTTCTAAAGATACAGTGTTTTTTTATTTATTTTTTTATTTGTATCTAGTTTAGTGGTAAATTAAATGCGACAATGTCAATATATAATGTAATGCTTATGGGAGTTATGGGATTTTTTTAAATACAGCTATGTCATTATTATTCAACCACTATTCAAAGCTGCTGTTTTCAAGTCACTTATTTGTATGGTATGGTGCAAAATTGTGTTAAAATGCAATTAAGCCTTTGGAAACTCTATAAAAAAAACTGAATTAGCTTGTGCTGTTACACGTATATTTAGCTCATTCATGTGCTAAAGTTGAGAAGCAAATATGGCAGCCCCACTTTATATTAGGTGGCCTTTTTGTTAACTATCATAAATACTTATTGTTTTCATATTGTATTGCAAAACACTTTTGCTGGTATTGAAATGGGAAAGGGATAGATTTAGGGACAGGTGTGGTTTGTGGGTCAGATTAAGGGTAGGGTTATGGGTAAGGGAAGTGTCAAAAGTGTAATTACAAATATAACTACAAAAATTAATTACAGATGTAATTACATGCAGGTATTTTTAAAAATGTAAGTACAATGTAAAAACATGTATGTAAACAAGAAGTGCATCGTATCAAGTTATTAATTTAAATTTTAGAACATAGTTAAGGCCACCTAATATAAAGTGGGTCCAATATGGCCAAATCAAAAGAGTTCTCACAAAAGCTATTATAAAAGTCTATGGCTACAAGAAGATTTCCAAAGCATTGATGGTATTGTAGAAAAAGCACAAAATCATTAAGGGGAACAAAATATATGATGACAGCAACTAAGAAAAACCCTCTATTTACTCCCAAAGACTTGCTAGATGATCTGGTGAAAAGAGGAAAAAGATTTCAATGCATAAGAACAAATCTAGACAAGCATGGCCTTGATGTGGAGGCATCTTGCTGAATACCACTCCAGAACATAAAAATCGAACTTGAATATGCTCAAAATCATTTGGATAGACCTGTGGAGTTCTGGAACAATGTTTTATGGAGTGAACTTTTTGGACACTTGGATCATATGTCTGGTTCAAAAAAGGCAAAGCGTAAAAGAACCCCATCTCCATGGTCAAACGCAGAGGCTGTCCAGTCTTATTATGGGGCTGCTTTGCTGTTGCAGGAAGTGAAAATCTTGAATTATTTGAAGAATCAAGCCATTTTGGCAAAGATGGCAATGCCTTCGGTGCAGAGGCGGAAGCTTGATGATCAAAGGACTTTCCTGAAGGACAGCCATCCCAAAGTATACATCCAAATCTACTGTAGCTTGGTTCAGGGATCAGCCGTAGGATGTGGAAATTTGAAGAAAGCAGTGGTAACGTGAAAACCAAAGATTCTCAGTGATATGGAGGCTTTTTCAAGCGAGGAATGGGCCAAGATTGCATGTGACAGAAGCCTCTAAGCACTTACAGGCAGCGTTTATTGGAGGTTAGAAAGAATATGAAATATTCTGCACAAAATTGCTTTTTGGGGTGTTGAATAATTTTGAACATGAATGTTTAGAGCCAATTAGATTTTTTTCTTTCTCATTTCTTATCAACTTTATGTTCTCAGAATCACTCTGATGCCTTTGTTGAATATAGTTTTCATAAAATGTTGTTCTTTCTCAGCAAAATGCCTCGAGGTCAAGGGGGTTGAATAATTTCGATTGCAATTGTATATGCCTTTCTCCACTGACGTCCTGTTCAAAGCCTTTCTAAGGATGCTGGTTTTTAGAAGGCAGCTTGCTCTGGGATGGTGAGCGGGAACACGGTTCGTGTAACATTAGCAACACATTATTAGTCAAGCCAAAGGCTAATCAAAATAATTACCGACATTGTAGAGAGCCATACATTAAATGCATTGCCATTCTGATACTCTGCAGATGCATATTTGTAGATACTTGTAGACGAGCCTGTATGAGGAAGTGGAGACGGGGCTCATGAATTACACACACACACTGTTCTGCAGTTCTGCATTTACTTCACAAACATCATCAGACTCATACAAATTCAAGAAGCTACATGGTTATTGTTGGTTTTCTTCTATGCTAACTAAGCTAAGTAATATCACAATTCCATAAACAGAGACACAGAGTCATCCTCTTGTTATTACCCATAATTCCAGTTGATCTGTCTAAATCTCAAAGCCCTGAAGTTTGAATCATTTGAATTCCTCCAATGAGGCACTCAGTTCTGAGGTCTCCTATAAAATAAACAAACCATTAGACACAATGTAATCGCGGACATCAAACACGAACATAAAGCACATAGCCTAATAAAGCGGCTCTGACAGCACAAGCACGGACTGGGCTTGGGACTAATCTTTGATCTCATTTGTTCAAAGTTAAACTCTAAAGCTTTCCATAATCCATCATTTCATGTTTACCTCTAGTTGTTCGGTTTCTGGTTTAGCCGGAAGAGATTTTTGTGGCGTATGAAAAGCCTGTGGAAGGAGCGCAAAAGCGAAAGACTTTAGAATGCAGTAAGAGGATTTATGACTAAATGACGACATATACTGTCCAAAAATGTGCAAAATCATTTTTTATTTTTTTTGCATGCGACATGGGCAAAATTTGAATACACATTTTAATAACTTATCTTCCCTTAGCATATACCTTGAGAAATCAGTTGCATTTATAAAGATATATTTCCTGTAAAAAAAAAAAATAACAAAGGGGCATTCGATGACCCAATTAAGTATGAAAAGGTTATTACATTTCTATTATTATTATTATTATTATTATTATTATTATTATTATTATTATTATTATTATTATTATTATTATTATTAATTATTAATTATTAATTAATCAATTGTTAATCATTGTGTTTTTTATACTTTTTCTATGCACCCAAAGAAAGATATAGATATACTTTGTATATTCAAAAAGTATAATAATAATAATAATAATAATAATAATAATAATAATAATAATAATAAGTATTGTTAAAATGTCAAATAAGTAATACGTATTTTAAAATATTAAATGCATAATAAGTATTTAATATTTGTTTTTAACAATGTTAAAATATTAAAAGGTTATTATTATTATTATTATTATTATTATTATTATTATTATTATTATTATTATTATAAATATATTTTTTCTATCCACTCAAAGAAAGGTAGATATTATTTGTATATTTAAAATATAATAATAATTATAATAATTATAATACAATTATTAAAGTTATTTAAATGTAATAATTATATAGTTATAATTATAATTATAATTATTGTTGTTACTTGTTTATTTATTTATTTATTTGTATGTGTTGCACCCAAAGAAAGATAGATATACTTTCTATATTAAAATATAATAATAATAATAATAATAATAATAATAATAATAATAATAATAATAATAATAATAATAATAATAATACGATTTTTAAAGTATATTTAAATATATTATTATTATTATTATTATTATTATTATTATTATTATTATTATTATTATTATTATTATTATTTGTTTATGATTATGATTATTATGTTTTTAATTATTGTTTATTTAATTATTCATTTGTTGCACTCAAAGAAAGGTAGATATACTTTGTATATAATAATAATAATAATAATAATAATAATAATAATAATAATAATAATAATAATAATAATAATAATAATAATAAGTATTGTTAAAATGTCAAATAAGTAATACGTATTTTAAAATATTAAATGCATAATAAGTATTTAATATTTGTTTTTAACAATGTTAAAATATTAAAAGGTTATTATTATTATTATTATTATTATTATTATTATTATTATTATTATTATTATTATTATTATAAATATATTTTTTCTATCCACTCAAAGAAAGGTAGATATTATTTGTATATTTAAAATATAATAATAATTATAATAATTATAATACAATTATTAAAGTTATTTAAATGTAATAATTATATAGTTATAATTATAATTATAATTATTGTTGTTACTTGTTTATTTATTTATTTATTTATTTGTATGTGTTGCACCCAAAGAAAGATAGATATACTTTCTATATTAAAATATAATAATAATAATAATAATAATAATAATAATAATAATAATAATAATAATAATAATAATAATAATACGATTTTTAAAGTATATTTAAATATATTATTATTATTATTATTATTATTATTATTATTATTATTATTATTATTATTATTTGTTTATGATTATGATTATTATGTTTTTAATTATTGTTTATTTAATTATTCATTTGTTGCACTCAAAGAAAGGTAGATATACTTTGTATATAATAATAATAATAATAATAATAATAATAATAATAATAATAATAATAATAATAATAATTATAATTATTATTATAATAATAATAATTATAATGTATTAAGTATTTAAATGTTAAATAATTAAGTTTTAAAATATTAGAAAAGTTATTTTTTAAAGTATTATTATTATTATTATTATTATTATTATTATTATTATTATTATTATTATTATTATTATTATTATTGATAGGACCATTTTCCCAATGAGGACACCATCATGGACAGAGAATAGAGGTAGTGATACTTTCTCTCCAAGTAAACACACACACACACACACACACACACACACACAGAGTGAGAGAGATTATTAGACCACATCACTAGATGGTGCTGGACAGCTGCTGAAATCTTTAGTAAGGTGACAATGCTTGTAAAAACTGAAAATTGAGACAGATCCCTGCCAATTGAATCATCATCTTATTTGATGTACAAATGCCACGCACGGCACATTAGAGATGCGTCAGAGGTAAGCGTCAAATTAAATGGAAATGTGTGGGACATAGCATTCTGCGGAGCCTTTACCTTTTTGGCTTGCTGTACCTCTTCTGTGGACTTGGATCTATTTTTCACAGTTTGTTTTTGTGGGGAGATGGTGGAAACCTTGGGGGAAGGAAAATAAGATCATCAGCTTTCACCAATGAAAAATGTGTTTCAATTAGAACATTTCCGCTCTACTCTGTGGTTTAACATTATGGTTCTGTCTCCACTCACTTTATTCTCTGTCCTTTCCATGTCTAGGCTTGAGGAAATCAGCTAACGCTTTTGCTTATCTGAAAATATAAAAGAAATGGAGAATAACAACATTATCTTTGACAATACTTCACAAAGAGGATAACATCTCTGAATGTCACTCTTTTATTTAATAGGATGATAACCGTAATTGGTCCACAGAGATTATGGCTCTCCTTTATAAGCTTGCTTCACTTTCACAACTTTTTGTGCCATGTCTCTGGGGAATATTTGTTACTGAACAAACCAATTCCAAATTGCTCCTGGCAGGAATCCCATGACAAGGTACTGTAGGCGTAGCTGAGAATGAGACATGGTTTTTGAGGTAAAGAGAAGCAGTAAAGGCACCCTTGAAAGCGCATGTCAACAAAAGCCTAATTTGATTGTCAACATTTTTACATTTTCTGAAGAATGTGACTGCTGTGCATGTCACTACCAATATATAAAAGCCTAAATTCAATCTGTTCATATTATAAAGTGTCCATCTCTTCTGAAAATTTGGACCAAACCACTCGATTCATATGGATTAGTTTCACAATCTCTTTATGAACTTTTTGAAGCGTCAAAGTGGTAGCGTCAATCGAGGCACAGAAAACTCTCGTATTTCATCGAAAATATCTTCATTTGTGTTCTGAAGATAAAGGAAAGTCTTACAGGTTTGGAATGACATGAGGGTGAGTAATTGATGACAGAATTTTTATTGTTGGTTGAACCAGCCCTTTAACTTTCCTTGCTGTGTAATATTTGAGCATGAAAAAGGTCTGCATTGTTACAAAGCACAAAGTCACTCCAAAAGGAGTTAGTCTCTAGCATTAAGCATGGTTTCTGAACTCCCTGAAACAACTCGATGATAGTCTTTAGTATTCTTCTGGGAATGTAGGCCCACATGTCACAAAATCCCTCATTTAAATAACTAGCACCCAACAAATACCCAAAAAAAGGGGGTGGAGTCCCGTTAGTAGTGTATTGTCGCCATGTCCAAGAGGTGTGGTTTTTCTCAGCCTGGGTCTAACACAGTTATGGTAAATGAAGTAACAATTCCTCCAAAACGCTAAAAGCGTTTGACCAATCACAGCACATTGTTCCAGCCGACCAATCAGAGCGCACTGTGCTTTTCGAAAGGAACGGGCTTCATAGAGACAGAAACTAAGCAGAGTATTACTGACTGGGAAGAGAGGTGCTGCAACAAATGATGTTTTATTAACACATTTCGGGAGGAGCACATTCAAATAATTAACACAAGAGGATCGCATTCAGTTCAGCTCAGTTATTGAGATAAGAGGTATACACTCAAACCAAACTTTATTCAGACACCAGATGTATTTTTTTTACTTCAAATTTGGGATTGTTTTTTCTTTAATGCGCTAATGTGACCTTTTACACCACAGACTGAAGTAAAAATGAAGCATTTCTTAGTCATTTGTTGGCCAAAACTGGTATTATCTAATTGTGTAAATAAATTGAACATCTTATTGGTTGATTGTAATCCATTGCACCTTTCTATCGAAGTTATCCGACATTATCAAAATGAATTTGTTCTAACACAGTTTCACTCCATTTTCTAAACTACATTTACCAGCAAATAAACTTTGATAATGTGAGAAAATGTTGAAGGTGACTGAATACATTTTGGTTTGAATGTATAGCAGACTTACCTCTGTTCATTGACAGTTTATCAGCATTCATCAACCTCCCCCATCTCCTCACTTCTAGGTCTAACCTGGGGGGAGCATTCTGGTTTCGAGCCAAATATATGAAAGTGTGAACTTGTGAATGTAAAATATGTGGGGGAAAATGTGTTTTTTATTAGAAAATCCCAAAACAAAATCAAGCCTTTGTAAAAGGGCATACTATGGCCTCTTTAAGAAACCATTTTCTCCACTAAAGTTCTCAGAATCTGGAGCAGAACAGTGAAGTCAATATCTTCATGCTGTGACACTGAATCATCTCAGCACAAAGGACCCATGGTGCCAAGCTTTTGAAGCAGAAATAAGCCTCCGACTGGCTTAGGTACTTATTTCTTTTTCTGCACTCATCATATCTGAAACTGCTTGTGTAGAAATATTGATGTTTGCTAAATGCATTCATGAGTGCCAACTCTGCTTCAAATAAATAATCTCTGTCCTCATTCTGTTTATGTAAAATGATTCAAACCTCTATTGTTATTGACTGCTCAGAACCTTGACTGCATAAATGCTTTTAATAATCACAGGCTTTGGCAAACTAAACCCAGGCGGACTGCACTTGCTGCTAGTCTTTCCTTTAGCTGATATGACTCATCAACACCTTTCAAGCTCATTACAAACACATGGTATCTCAAATACTGACCAGTGCATAGAGACAAAGCAGTCGAGATACAATAGAATATGACTAATAAACGAAGCAGTTTATAAAACAATGAATCATTTAAATAAAATAAACTGAAACAAATTAATTTACATTTTTACTCAATTTTATTACGTTGAATGAACTCAAATTTGTAAAATGTTAAGTTAACCTAAACCATTTGTGTTGGGACTACATGAATCATTTATGTTGCGCTGACTGAACTGGGCAGTGTATTTCTAGCATGCTTTGCATATGGATGGACCAGGAGAGTAAATGTTGAACTTAAGTGTTGTTTAATGTGTTTTTTTAGTGAAGGGAAAGACCTGTTAATGTTTGATGTTATATTTGACATTTAAAAGTTGTGTTATGTTGTGTCGATTTCTTGAGGTTACCATTATCGTGAACTGCAGACCTTGTGGTTAGGCTGTGCTGTTCTCAGTGAGCTGTAACTGTGCTAATACCAATGATGAGAAAAAGATTTTCTTGATCATTACTGATTAGCAAGTAATCAAGTGTTGTTGACTAATAGTTTTATAGAAATAAAGAAAATAAATGAACGTGACACAGTTCCCATAGACTACATATGGTCATCAGTTCTACCACTCTTTATCTAGTTAAAACGACATGATTTTAAGTAGTTTTGACTAAATGATTTTAAGTTCATACAACAAGATTACAACAAATTATTACAAACCAATTCGATTTTGTTAGAAAAGCATAATTCAATTTCATGGAAAAGTTTTCCTTAATTTAGTTTGTTCAACATTTTCTTTTATACTAGATTTAACTCAGTCAGTTTATAGTAATTTAAGTTGAAATTAATTAAAAATCCAAGTTGATTGTACTTAAAAATGTAAGGCAGCAACTTTTTTTAACAATATTGTATAATTCAGTCACAGCTCGTCTGTAAAGGAAGCCGATATCAGAATATTAATCCAAACCATAGACTAAATAAACTGAATCAACAATAAATTGTAAATGTGTTACACATTCTGTAACAAATATTTTCAGATTTTCTAGAATATTTTAAATCGTAAAGTAAGTAGGATACATTAAAATTTAACATTTAAATTTAAATTGCTTCAGTTAAGCGAGTGCCTCAGCCCTACCCAGCTCTTCAGCGCCCCACCGTTTTCCAAGGTAAATCTGTGGTGAAAAATGGAACTGCAGCGCAGCCTAATTGAGAGCCATTGGGGAGATTTTAGACTGCTCTCTCCACTTATGTATGTTCACGTTACATTACGTAAATCTTGCTCCAGACCAAGATGATATCAATCCGCGTCAGCTATTTTAACATTTCTTCGTACTAAATTAAATGAATGAACATTTAAACATGCTAATGTGAATAGTCTTCATAGTTCTGTTGTGTTTGCTCTGACAATAGAAATTACCCTTTCACTTTTCACCAGAATTCTTCCTTGTAGCTAACATTCTAAAACAACATTCAGAGGCAATAAATACTACATATTAGAATATAACGCTCACAAAATGTTTATTACAAATTAAAGCTACACTGTGTAACTTTTTTTGTTTATTCGTAGCTAAAACCACCTAGTTATTTCAAAAAATATATGTGCTCATTAATGTATATTTACTTCTTTCAAGTAATAAAGTATTCTCGTAAGTTTATAATATGCCATTAAAAATACATACGGGTGAGGGGTTCAAATGCTGGTCGCCATGTTGCCCCTCCATCTTGAAAGTACATTAGCCAAAGAGGGACATACCCGTAAATTCAAGCTTCGCCTTTCGCGTTTTAACACTCGATGGCACCGTGTCGAATGTGAAGAGGGGGATTGCCGTGTTAATCTTGGACTAAATTGGCCACAGTAGGAGTTGAAACCAAATCAGAATTGAAAGGAACAGAAACTATTTTTCACTGGATGGTCATATACCTTTTCACCGCTAGATGGGGGAAAATATCACACAGTGTAGCTTTAACGCTAAGACCCAGAATCTACCCTATATAGATTTATGGTCAAGCGCCGCTACTAGTAGGCCTATAATTCCTTTTAACATATGCACATAAAACACATGAATCAATGATGATAGGAAAATATAGATGGAATGAAGAATACATGCGCAATACTGGTGTATTTAATTCATATGAGGTTGGCAGCATGTATAAAAAGTGTCAATAATTTATCATTTATTTATTTATTTTTCTTTGTATTATTTAATACTATAAATGTATATTATATACATAATAATAATAAATTAATTATAATGGATTTAATTGTTTATAATATAATCAATTAATTGTATCGTCCTTTGTTGTTGTTGTTAGTAGTAGTAGTATTATTAGAGAAACATACTTTTAGAGAAACTAGTTTTACACAGCAGGACACTTGAAATGTCATGTCAACTGGAAGAAGGCCACCAGCTGAGTCGAGTCTGACATCGAGCTGAGTCGAGTCTCAAACATAAGATTGGTGCACATGTCTGCACCTAAAAGACAGCAGACGGTGACTCATCAAACCATTAGCCCTGCGTGTATGTGTGTTAGCTGGCAGGAGTGAGAGTATGAGGGTGAGATAGAGCTATAAAGATGGATAGATAGATAAAACAGCCCTCCCTTAAACAGCATTCTTAATCAGTATTCAATATTCCAAACAAAAGCGCGGCATGGAAGCAGCCATTCAAAATCTCACTCAGTACTGAGTCCAATGAGGACTCTACAGCTCCAGACGTATTACCATGGCAACAAGCCAGTACCAGCCTGACAGATGAAGGACTGATGGGCAAATGTGTCCTTCCAGGGTAGGTTTAGATTATAGGGACCCCTGTCTCAAAATGTGATTCAAAGCAGAGAAGGGTAAACTTTGTGCACAGTGTTCTGAACATTCAGAACGGTTACAATATTATTGAGTTTGCTGTTGAGTAATGGAAAATGATTAGCTTGACTCATTCAAGTTGCTTGATCTCACCTTTTGATGACTGGATGATTCACACTGTTTAAAACTTTCTTTGTTGTGTTCTCTGTTAAGGCGGATCAATATCCATCAAAATAATTATGTTGCATAAACCAAGCCAACTAAATCTAATGATTCATCTCAGATGCACAAACATTTAAAAAGTGTTTCAAATTTTGTAAACAGATAAAAGACATTAAAATAGGAAAGTCAGGAAGTATCATCATCTATATCTATTACAACTATGGAAATCAGTGAAGGAGTCACTTCTTGAAATTGATCTCGATTCGTGTAAAGTAGTTTCGACTGTGCGTTAAAGTCAGTCTATTTTCAGTTATAGATCATGAACAACTGATTCATTCATAATTTTCTTTTCTCAACTGGTCATGCAAGACTAATGTCGTTCCACACCTGTAAGACCTCCGTTCATCTTCAGAACACAGTTTAAGATATTTAAATTTAGTCCAAGAGCGTATGCAAGTGTATTCACACTATACTGTCCATGTCCAGAAAAGTAATAAAAACATCATCAAAGTAGTCTATATGTGACATCAGTTGGTTAATTAGAATCTCTTGAAGCAAAAAAACATTTCGAAAAAACATTTTGGTCTAAAAATAACAATGCTTTATTCAGCATTGTCTTCTCTTCCGTGTTTGTTTTCAAACCTCAAATAAAGATTCAAACGGTCATGAATCAGCTTATTGATTCATGATTTGGATCGCGTGTCAAACTGCTGAAATCTCGTGCCGTTTGTGATTCGAATCATGAATCAATCCGCTGATTCATGACCGTTTGATTCTTTATTTGAGGGTTGAAAACAAATGCGGAAAAGAAGACAATGCTGAATAAAGTCGTAGTTTTTGATATTTTTGGAAATATCTTTTTTAAATATCTTAAACTGAGTGCTGAAGATAAATGGAGGTCTTACGGGTGTGGAACGACATTAGGGTGAGTCATTAATGACATAAATTTCCTTTTTGGGTAAACTAACCCTTTAACAGTGCTTCACATTTTCCACATTTTGTTATATTGCATCCATACACCAAAATGGAGTATGGATTTATTTTCCCCTCAGCTCTACAAACAATACCCCATAATGAAAAAATTTTGTTTGAAACCTTTGCAAATTTATATTTTAAAAAATCACGTTATATAAGTATTCACAGACTCTGCCTTGCAAATTGAGCTCAGTTGCATCCTGTTTCCACTGATCATTCTTGAGATATTTCTACAACTTGATTGGAGTCCACCTGTGGTAAATTCAGTATATTGGACATCATTTGGAAAGGCACACACCTGTCACACACACCTGTTTATATAAGGTCCCGTAGTTAACAGTGCATGTTAGAGCACAAACCAAGCCATGAGGTTTTTTAATTATCTGTAGACCTCAGAAACGGGATTGTATCAAGGCACAGATTTGGGGAAGGATACAGAAAAGTGTTTGGAGCATTGAAGAGACCAAGGAGCACAGTGGTCTCCATCATATGTAAATGGAAGAAGTTTGGAACCACCCGGACTCTTCCTAGAGCTGGCCGCCTGGCCAAACTGAGCAATCGAGGGAGAAGGGCCTCAGTCAGAGAGGTGACCAAGAACATGATGGTCACTCTGAGTATTAGCGTTTCTCTGTGGAGGGAGGAGATCCTTCCAAAAAAAAAAAAAAACATCTCTACAGCACTCCAACAATCAGGCCTGTATGGTAGAGTGGCCAGATGGCACATGACAGCCTCCCTGGAGTTTGCCAAAAGGCACCTGAAGGACTCTCAGAACCTGAAAATCAAAATCATCTGGTCTAATGGAACAAAGATTGAAATCTTTGGCCTGAATGGCAAGTGTAATGTCTGGAGGAAACCAGGCACTGCTCATCACCTGGACAATACCATCCGTACAGTGAAGTATGGTGGTGGCAGCATCATGCTGTGGGGATGTTTTTCAATGGCAGGAACTGGGAGACTAGTCAGTATTGAGGGAAAGATGAATGCAGCAATGTGCAGAGACATCCTTGATGAAAACCTGTTCCAGGGTGCTTTGGACTTCAGACTGGGGCAAAGGTACATCTTCCAACAGGACAATGACCCTAAGCACACAGCCAAGATAACAAAGGAGAGGCTACAGGATGACTCTGTGAATGTCCTTGTGTGTCCAGCCAGATCCAAGACTTGAACCCGACTGAACATCTCTTGAGAGATCTGAAAATGGCTGTGCACCGACGCCCCCCATTGAACCCGATGGAGCTTGAGAGGTCCTAAGAATGGAGAGGTTTCAAAGAATGGGAGAAACTGCCCAAAATTAGGTATGCCAAGCTTGTAGCATCATATTCAAAAATACTTTTAAGCTTTGCTGGCTGAAGACCCAAGTTTGGTTTGAAGAAGAAAAACATACCAAGCACTATGTCCTCTCGCCATTCCTGATTTCTAACACAGTCACAGTGTTCTATGTGGTCTTGCGTCCATCAGGGCAGATACTTAAAAAATAATCTACGGCTGCATTCATATGTAAATTATGTGAGCTTACTTCATCCATTAGATCTAAAGATCTGAAAAAGCCAGTATAGTTACCCCTCATAGACCCTTCCCTCAAAGAAATCAGGACAGAAGTGGTTAAAAATGGACAGAAGAGACAGATTAAAACACCAGGTATAAACAGAATGTTTTTCTCTCTTCTACCTGTGATCCAACTGACCAAAACGGATCTAAATACCAGGTGTAAACAAAAAATGTTTTATGCAAAATAATGTCTTAATGAAAGTGGAAATTGGGGTATAGAAAATAGAATTAGGTCAGTATTAAAAACAACAGAAATTGGTGGAAATTCATGAAACATGAAAGAAAAACTGTGTGTGTGTGTGTGTGTGTGTGTGTGTGTGTGTGTGTGTGTGTGTGTGTGTGTGTGTGTGTGTGTGTGTGTGTGTGTGTGTGTGTGTGTGTGTGTGTGTGTGTGTGTGTGTGTTCCAGGTAAACCCAACATTATGAGGACAAGATGTCCCCACAAATATTTTTTAGTAGGTTGGGATAGAATACATAGATTGTACAAAAATCATGATGTCTATGGAAAGTCCATAAAACATGCAAACACAACTTGTGCAGGTTAAGATGACATCAACATTCCAGACTAAGAAAATTTTTTATTCTTTAATAAATACATTAATATAAAAATATGATGTATAAACGGTAGAGTTGGTTAGAATGGTCTTACCTTGTAAAACCTGTTGATATTTCAGTGTCTGCTCATTGAGGACACACAGTCGTGCGGCACTGTTCTGTTAGAAACAACACAAAACGGACCTCTGCCAACGGGTTAGAGAACAGTAACAATTGTATCCTCATAAAGACACGCTCAGTGATTTAAGGCAGAATCCTCACCTCTAGATTCGCCTCCCTCCCTTCACTCTTCTTTCACTCTCCCTGCCTTCCCATCCCTCCTCTCGTTCTCTCTCTTTTTCTCGTTATTTCTTTCCGTGCCTCAGCTTGAGGGCTGGTCACCAGAATGAGCCTGATTACTTCATAACATGCTGTCCATTCAGAGACCATAAATATAACGTCCCTGATGAAGACGTTCCCGAGAACACGGTGCACTAGGTGAAAATGTGTGTGTGTGTGTGTGTGTTTGGTCTCTCTAGCCAAGGGAACCTTCAACATCCAGCTTACGAGCAGAATACACTCCATGCATTAGCTCCATCTCCCTCCCTGCCTCTGTTTTACCTCTTTCATTTTCTGTCATTCTCTTTTTATTCACCCCGGGGCAGTTGCACTTCTGGAAGACACGCCATGAGTGAAACTCAACAAATCTTGAATCTTCACACAGAACCCCAGTCATTATCAATATTTTAGGCCATTAAATCATCATGAAAATGTAAACTAATAGTAGCTTTATGTCTTTTTGTGGACAATTCATCAGTAGATGTTATTGTAAACAAAAATAATAACATCTTAATCACTTAAAACAACCTCTGAAATGTTTCCCTATTCACAGTTGATGCTCACACAGTCTATTGGCTTATGGTACGCTATGTCATTTTTTTGCTGTTGTCAAAAAACTTAAATGATTCATTACAACAAAAATCCTTATTCCATGGGTTTTTGTCTTACCTAGATTCACTATGGGAAGCCTATTATACATGTTAATATTTTAGACCTGACAGGATGGTTTACGGAGGAAATTACGTGCACACAAAAACATACATGCTGTCCTGTTATGGTTACTCCGGTTACATTGGCGCGTGTGTGGGATTAGGGGTGTAAACCTGAAAGTATACTTTTTTTATGCAGACCTGAGCGTATTCTCACAGTCGAATGTGCAGCCTTGATTCGTACACGTACACGTACACAGACGTTTGACGAATGCGCAGTTGTGAGCAAAAAATACTGCAAAAAAAATTTAATGTGCGAAATCCGCATCACACCCACTGTGCACTGACCCTTGTGTACGCCTACAAAATGTATACTTTGGGCTTAAAGGGGGGATGAAACAGTTTCAGTCAATCTTGAGTACCTATAGAGTAGTATTGCACCCTTCATATCTCCGAAAAGTCTTTAGTTTTATTATATTTATAAAAGAAATATGGGCTGTACCGAGTCTTTCCGGAAAAAAACGAGCGGCTGGAGGCGTAACGAGTGGGCGGAGCTAAAGAATGACGATCACAAAGCGGTGACGTCCTCAAGCGTGGAGAAGAAAACGCTACCTTAAATCAGTTTCAACTAATACAGATATGATCCAGAATCATTCTGAGGCTGAAATAAATTGAACAGGGGAAGCAACAACAGCAGGACGTCCGTCTCTGTGGTATGTACTGTATTTAGTGGCATGTCAACATTTGAGTGTGTTTACTCGCAGTTTATGAGGACATGATTCGGTTTATGGACTATTGTATGCGACTAAACCTTAGCAGTAACGAGCAAAACGGTTTTGCACGTCAGACTAGTGTAACGTTATACATAGAACAACAATGGAGTAAGCGTAAGCGCATTTGAATGACGAAGCACGCTTTGTGAGAACGCTAGGTTAATGTTTGGGTGGTTTTACAATAAACAAACTGACACCTATATTGGTCAGCTAAACAAATGTATTTAAACACACACCATAGATTGTATGCTCCATTGAAAAATTAACTAACATTATACGCGATCATGTCATTTACTGATGTTTACTCAAGCGATGATAGCCAACAACATAGACATTTGAAGCAGTTTTACTCACCGGCTGCTTCTAAAGCAGGACTTTGAACCTTTAATCGTTTGGACCGCTCTGTCAAAAACACACTTCTTTGGTAACTGTTAATTTCCTGAAGTCCTGTGACAGCAGTGACCGTGGAGATCCACTTTTGCGACACAATTGAAGCCTGATGTCGTGACGCTTCTCATCATTTCTGCGTTCAAATCGGTTCAAATGCAGCGCTGCCTTCCCGGAATGTGTGCTGAAGCGTTGAAGTCGCTTGATGTCACGCATAGGAATAAAGTGCAGCGCGGTGCAACAGAAGTGTTGCATGGACGAGTGGATCTGCAGCTGAGCGAGTGTTTATGGGCATGCATTTCCTCTCTCGCTCTTGTCACGCGCACGCGCATCCTACCGGGAGAAGAGCCCGTACGGCCCATACAAGGACCTTCCGCTCTAACGACGTCAAGCCGACCCATACTCGGAAAAAACTCTCCAAAACTTGTGAGAAACCGGAAGGAGTATTTTTAAAACAAAAATACTCCATCAAATGTCCAACTTAGTTTTTGAAACTTTGCCAAGGGAATCCATGGGATTATGGGAATCCAAGTCTTTAACAGTGAAAAAAGCTCATTATGCATGAAACAGCATTTCACCCCCCCTTTAACGTTATGGTCCAGTGCATGCAGTAATACGACGAATACAGTCAGGCGACCCACACTCCAATTCATAAGGGATTTAATTTCATACGGTGTGTTTGCTACCAGTTAAAATCGCAGAAGAAGAGACGATGTATTGAAATGTTTACATGTAATCTCTTTCCCAGTATTTTAACTGCGGAAAGCTGCTCGTAATAATACAAGAATCAGCATTGGTTTGGCTTTTCAGAGATGAGAACTGAAGGATTTGAAATGTTGTAAAAGCGATGTGGCGGTTTATTACTTTTGAGTATTTTGAAAAGATCAGTTGCCACATAAAGTTCACTGTAAAGCATTATCTATTGTAAAGGATCGTTTCATTGTGGTTGTTGTAGAGCTGTGCTGGAATTTATTTTCAGGGGAAAACCGTGTCTATTAATGTGTCTCGCTACAGAAACATATTCAGCTAGTCAACACGAGACCCATTTCCATCTAAACTGCTGATATATATTAAGCCTAGTAGTGACTGTTTTATGAGATGTAGGATAACCATATTCATTTTCACAGTCACGCAGAGCTAAAACAACTAAAACAACGTTCCCTATATCGAGGGAACTCAACACTGCGTCGTCGAGTGACGACATTCTGGGAACGCCCCCAGCGTGACGGCTCTGAAGTATGAATGCAATCAGCCACCAATCCGATTGGTGCAACGTCTTGACGTAACCGGCGACGGCGTACGCGGAAGCTATAAGAAGGCGCCGCCCCAAACAACAGACAGTCTTTGCTTTTCAGCGAGGCGCTCTGTGTGAATATTGTTTGTCTATTTACTGTTGTCTGTCTGAAATATCAGTCCCTTTTTCGCAAGCATGGCAAGTGAGCAGTTTAGGAGGTGTGTTCATCCGTGCCCGCATTTCATTACGGGCTCGGACACACACCAGCTGTGTGTGCAGTGTCTCGGAGCACAGCACGCTCAGGCGGCGCTTGAGGGTGCCGCCTGCAGCGAGTGTGAGAGGCTGCCGCTCCGGGTGCTGCGCTCACGGCTGGCCGTTTTCACTGAAGGCGGCCAGGCTCGCGAGCCCCGTGGTTCTGGTCCCGCGTCTGTCGAGGCAGCGCGGCGGCGTAGATCCTGGGGCTCACAACTGGATCTCGCGACGGGAGGCGGGCATGCTGAGGCATCTTCCCAATCCTCGTCCGATGATTCAGACGCTCTTCCGCCTCGTGAGGAAGCCCGCGCTGCGGCTTCTTCCCACGAGGTCGATAACCCAGTGCTGATGCTGTCTGATTCCGAGGGATCAGATCAGTTCAGCCTGGAGGCGGGCGGAGTGCAGGTGAATTCACCTCTTCACTCTCCCGCTCAAGAAGAGCTTGTGGACGTGCTGACACGTGCTGTGGCCAAACTCAGTATCGACTGGCCACAGGAAGAGGTGGAAGTCCAGCCTGTGAGCAGGTTGGATGGACGCTTCTTCAAAAAGCGTGTTCAGCCGCCACGCAGGGGCTTGCCGTTTTTCCCAGATTTGCACAACGAGTTGTGCAAATCCTGGGGAAAACCGTACTCGTCGCGCCTATCGACACCCCCAGTTCTCGACTTCGGGTGTGTTGTGGGCGTGGCTGAGGCTGGCTATGGGACGCTGCCTCGCGTCGAGGAGGCGTTAGCGAGCTATCTGTCTCCCGAGGCAGCAGCGTCCCTGAAAGCCCCTGTCCTGCCCACCAAGCCATGCAGGGACACGTCGTCCCTGGTGGGCAGGGCATATCGAGCGGCCGGAAGAGCTGGTAGTTGCCTGCACACCATGGCGGTACTGCAGGCCTACCAAGCTGAGCTCCTCAAAGAGCTCGATGAGGGAGAAGGTCCGTCTCCGGACGATATCACTGAGCTGCGGAAAGCTACCGACTTGTCTCTCCGCGTCACCAAAGAGACGGCCCGTGCTATCGGCCGCTCTATGGCTGGCATGGTGTGCGTGGAGAGGCACCTCTGGTTAAATCTGTCGGGGATGAAAGAGAAGGAGAAATCCTTCCTTCTGGATTCCCCAATAGCTCCTGTGGGTCTCTTCGGCGACGCAGTCAACAGCGTTGTCGAGAGATTCCAGGAGGTGAGGAAGCAGTCGGCGGCTTTCCGGCAGTACCTCCCTCGCCGCCAGGGGCCTCCTGTAGCCAGCAGGGAGGTCTCTGGTGGCCAGTCCCGGCCCTCCACCAGCGCCCACAGGCAGGCGCAGAAGGAGAGCGTCGCTTCCCGCGCCCCTCCCGAGGGAGCCTGGCAAAGGAGGCGACGTTCTCGCCAGAAGTCTTCTAAGCCGAAGGGCGACTTGAGGGAAGTCCTTCAGGCGAAGAAGGCTTCTGGCAAGCGGTCCTAGCTGCGGCAGGATCGCTCAGAGCTGGCCCTCCCGGGGGCGGACGACCGAGGTCGTTCCGAGCCCGCAGCTCTGGGGAAATCGATGCTGTGTTCCCGCCGTTAACAACGCTTCGGGCCTCATCGGTTTCCCGCGTACGTGCGCCGTCCCAGCCGCCTCGAATTCGACCTGCGGCGGGGCAGCGAATGCGTGCGCACACCGAAAATCCTCCCCGACTAAGCTCTGCCGGGTGGCCGCTTCAGGGGGTCGGGCAGGGGGTTCGGTGGGTACCAGAGACCAGCCTCGAGAGGCTGGTTCCCCTAGTAGAATATATCGCCGCATGGATGTGCCTCCCGAATATTTCTGCTTGGGTCCTGAGTACAGTGGGAAGGGGGTACAGATTACAGTTCAGAGTTCCACCACCGAAGTTCAGCGGGGTGGTCTGGACTGTGGTCCCCCCGGCCCAGAGGCAGGTTATGGAACAAGAAGTTCAGTCTCTGCTGGTCAAGGGGGCGATAGAGAAAATCCCTCCACCAGACAGGGAGTCGGGCTTTTACAGCCGTTATTTCATTGTTCCCAAAAAGGGTGGAGGCTTACGTCCAATATTAGATCTGAGGTACTTAAATCGGTCTCTGAGGAGATTCAGGTTCAAGATGCTCACAATTCAAATGATCGTGAATCTGATCCAGTTCGAGGACTGGTTCGTCACGATAGATCTAAAGGACGCATATTTTCATGTCTCCATCCTTCCTGCCCACAGGAAGTTCCTGAGGTTCGCTTTTGGGGGCGAAGTGTACCAATATCGGGTACTTCCTTTCGGTCTAGCTCTTTCCCCTCGCACCTTCACGAAGTGCATGGATGCAGCTCTGGCCCCTATGAGGCTGCAGGGCATCCGTGTGCTGAATTACATCGACGACTGGCTCATTATGGCAAAGTCGCGCGAGATGGCGATTCGGCATCGAGATGTCGTTTTAGCCCATCTCAGGTGCTTGGGGCTGTGACTGAACACGGCCAAGAGCGTGTTAATACCCGCCCAGAGGACCACGTTCCTTGGGGTGGTATGGGACTCAACCTCGATGCGAGCGAGCATGTCTCCCGCACGGGTGGGTTCTATACTGGCGGAGGTCTCAGGGGTGAAGCTAGGCCACAGCCGCACTGTGAAGCAGTTTCAGAGACTGCTGGGACTCATGGCAGCAGCATCCAACGTGATTCCGTTGGGTCTGCTATACATGAGGCCCCTCCAGTGGTGGCTAGGAACCAAGGGGTTTTCCTCGAGGGGAAAACCTTTCCATATGATCAGGGTAACGCGCAGATGCCTTAGTTCCCTTGTTATATGGAAGGATCCGAGGTTCCTGTCCCAAGGGCCTGTGTTAGGAGCGTTATGTTGCAGGAAGATCCTTTCAACAGACGCTTCCCTCACGGGCTGGGGCGCGGTCAGGGAAGGCCGGTTCATGAGGGGTTCGTGGGGACCCCAACATTCCTCCTGGCACATAAATTGCTTGGAAATGTTGGCGGTTTACAAAGCTTTGAGGAGCTTTCTCCCAGACCTTCACGGCCACCATGTCCTGATACGATCCGACAATACGTCGGTGGTATCGTATCTGAATCACCAGGGGGTCTGAGGTCACGCCCACTATGCAGGTTGGCGCTTCAGATCCTCCTGTGGTCCCAGGGGAAACTGTCGTCTCTCAGAGCGATGTATGTCCCAGGGGACCAGAACCAGGGAGCGGATGTCCTGTCGAGGCAGGGGCTGAGGCCCGGGGAGTGGCGGCTCCACCCAGAGGTGGTGGAGGCCATGTGCGAGAGGTTCGGCCCAGTGGAAGTGGATCTGTTTGCTTCCGTAGAAACGACCCACTGCCCACTGTGGTTCAGCCTCAGGCCTCCGGCCCCGTTGGGGCTGGATGCCATGACACAGACGTGGCCGAGGCAGCGTCTGTACGCATTTCCCCCGATCATTCTGCTCCCGGGAGTTCTAGAGCGAGTCCGCCGGGAGGGCATCAGCCTCCTATTAGTGGCACCCCGGTGGCCGTCCCGAGCTTGGTTCTCCGACATTGTGGCACTTCTAGACGGAACCCCATGGCAGGTCCCTCTGAGGAGGGATTTGCTGTCTCAGGCAGGGGGTGTGATTTTCCACCCCAGGCCAGAGTTGTGGAACCTCTGGGTCTGGCCCCTGAGGGGGCATAGTACCTAGAGGAGGGTCTGCCACAAGAGGTCGTTGAGACCATTCTCAGCTCTAGGGCTCCCTCTACGAGGAAACTGTATAGCCTGAAGTGGAATGTCTTCACTAGCTGGTGTAGAGAAAGGGGGGTGGACCCAGTTGACTGCGCAGTCGCTTCAGTGCTGGAGTTCCTTCAAGACCGTTTCTCCGCCGGTTTGACCCCATCCACTCTGAAGGTGTATGTGGCTGCCATAGGGGCTTTCCACTCGCCTTTGGAAGGGGGCCCTTTGGGTAGACACCACTTGGTTGTACGTTTTCTCCGTGGGGCTAGGAGATTGAGGCCTGCGGCTCATCCCAGAGTCCCGGCTTAGGACCTGGCAGTGGTTCTGGAAGGGCTGGCTGAGGCCCCCTTCGAACCATTGGAGTCGGCTGAGGCGAGAAATCTGACCCTGAAGGTAGCCTTTCTCCTCGCCATCACTTCTCTGAGGAGAGTGGGGGACCTCCAGGCATTGGCGGTCACGCCTACATGCTTGGAGTTTGCCCCGGGCGGGGTGAAAGCTATCTTGCATCCCAGACCGGGCTACGTGCCCAGGGTCCCATCTTCAGGGATGGGGTCAGTATTTCTTCAGGCTTTTCATCCTCCGCCTCACGCGACGGCAGAGGAAGCTAGGCTGCACCTGCTCTGCCCGGTTAGGGCATTGAGGATCTATCTGGACAGGTCAGCTCAATGGAGGAAATCGGACCAGCTTGTGGTGTGCTTTGGCCCCCCTAAGAAAGGGTTGCCTGCGGCGAGACAGACTATTAGTAACTGGATCGTGCAGGCGATAGCCACGGCTTATCGGGTGCGCAATATGCCTTCACCCATGGCCGTGAGGGCTCACTCTACGAGGGGCTTGGCCTCCTCGGTGGCCCTCCTTTCGGGAGCCTCACTTATTGAGATTTGTGAGGCGGCGGGTTGGGCTAATCCACACACCTTCATAAGATTTTATAAGCTGGACCTCCCGGCTACGCCGGGTGCTAGAGTGCTTGCGTCCTGAGTGTGCCTGGGCTTCCAGCTTCACACCAGGATGGGCGTGTCTCGGTGTGGCATAGTGGGTATTGACGTTCCCAGAGTGTCGTCACTCGACGACGCAGTGTTGAGTTCCCTCGATATAGGGAACGTCTCGGGTTACTATTGTAACCCTTGTTCCCTGAGAGGGAACGAGACACTGCGTCTCGTCGCCACACCTACACGTAGAGCGCTCGCTTCATCGCAAAGGCTGTCTGTTGTTTGGGGCGGCGCCTTCTTATAGCTTCCACGTACGCCGTCACCGGTTACGTCAAGACGTTGCACCAATCGGATTGGTGGCTGATTGCATTAATACTTCAGAGCCGTCACGCTGGGGGCGTTCCCAGAGTGTCGTCACTCGACGACGCAGTGTCTCGTTCCCTCTCAGGGAACAAGGGTTACAATAGTAACCCGAGACGTTCTTCTGCTAAATGCATGCAGTTTTGTTTTTTGACCGCTAGAGGGCCAAACGTTAGTACCTTTAAATAATCTTGAAAAATCAATTTAAGCATTTTAGGCTACAGTCTGTAGGTAATGCAACGTTTCTAAAACCATACTGCCTTAAATGAATTCCAGTCAAGGTAATTAATACTGAGGCGATTGATACTACTAGAGGCGATTGTTCAGTTAAATTAAAAAAAACTGTATTTGGACAATCTGCATTCTCATATAGAGCAGCAGAAAGATGGAATTCATTGCCTGTTCATATTAGAGATTATACATCATTTAGTATTTTTAAAACGGAACTTAAATTATGGTGTAAGAAAAATCAGTTATGTGATCATTAATTATTTTTATTATTGCATATATGTATGTATGTGTATATGTATGTGTATATATGTATATGTATATATATGTATGTGTATATATGTATGTATGTGTATGTATATATGTATATGTGTGTATATATGTATATGTATGTATATGTATATATATAATATTATTATTATTTTTTTTGTTTATTTTATTTTATTTTTTATATGAATTTCTATCTGATTCAATATTTCTGATATTCTGATATTATTTGTTTCTTTTTTTTTCCTTCTTCTTTCTTTCTTGGATTGTAATTGATTGCTGTAATTGTATTGAACATCATCCTGCCCAGGGACTACAGATGCAAATTAGCTTTTTTAGCTAACTCTGGCACAACATTTGGGTTGTGTATGGTCCCTGTTAAATAAATAAATAAATAAACTAAAAAACTAAAATAAACTAAACTAAATGAATTAAACATGTCTGTCAAGCAGAAAAAAGCAAGCTTAGCATCTGTTTTCACCATAGACCGTAAAAAATATGGACGACTCGACATCATCCGTTTCCACTTGCCAGATCTGGAGCTTTCAGGCGGCCTGTACGGCGCTGACATCTTGGGACAGAGTCTGCGCAGTAGCGATTTCGGGAACGGAGTTGCGCAGTAGAGAGCAGGAAGTACAGTCGCGATATCAAAAGCCCGCCCACAGTCTCACAGATGCAGAACAATTAATTATGTTGGTGTGAAAAAAACAGTTATGGAAATGTAGAAATTAAAGTTAAAGCTCCTATCTGCTCCCAAAAATCCAGAAAAAAAGTCTGTTAGTGCCTCAGTGACAACTTCACTCAGAGAAGACGTCGATCTCAGCTGTCAGTCATGACGTCACCCCCCTGTGTTTATAGCATCAAATAACTGACTAAAACTAAACTTATTTTAAAAACGAATTGAAAAATTGAAATTTGAAATTCAATTTAAAAATTGAAATGAAATCATCTTGATGATAACTGTCTTCAATGACATAAACTAACTTTGGGGGAAAAATATTTGAAGTGTAATTTTATTGTTTAGTTTGCCTTGCGTCCATTAGAAAACACGGAGGTGCGGCTATACTGGGACCGGTCACCGGGGGGCGATCGAGGCACGAAAGCTTCAGTTCCCTTTCGAGAGAGGTTCCTCGTATTACGTATGGGAAAAACTCCTTTTCTCGAGAATGTGAAGCAAAATTTTATTAATAAAGGTATCTATGTAAAGCGCAGTGAGCTGCACGGCCATAGCCCAGCGCGAGGAGCGCTCTGATTGGCCGGGCCGCGGCAACTGCAGGAACCTATGGTGAGGCCGCTGAGAAGAACGAACCAATGGGGGGCGTTCCAGAAGCCCGCCGAAAAAGGTGCTTATATTTGCATACAGGAGGCTATATAAGACCCTAATTCGCCATAGGTGTCAGATTTTATCTCCTTCAGCGATACCTTCGCTGGTCTCCGGAAGAAGCACCGCCGTTGAAAAGGCACCAGCGGAACCTGCAGCTGAGGACGACGGACTCCCTCTCCGCCTTCTCTGCCGTTCCAGCTACGCCATCCGGCGTTATATATCCTTTAAACTGTGTCTATGTTGAGTGTTATATGTGTTTGTGTGTGTGTTGCCGCTGCAACGCCACTTCTAGAGCTTACAGGCTTGTTCTATTCGAGGACTCTCTCGTTCCGCCGCGTCGTTAAGCGCCGCGGAAAGACGTAGCTCTTCTCACTCTCCCTCTGCTCTCGTCCCGTCGCGCTGAATAGCGCCGCGGAAAGAGAGAATGTTAGAGGACATGAGCACACTCAAGCCGAAGCTCTCTTCACTCTGCCGCCGCCGCGGCTCTTCTTCCGCCGCTGCCGCAGAGTTGTCCTCACTGAATAGGCGAACTCGAGCCGAAGCTCTCGTCACTATACCGTCGCGCTGAGGAGGCGCCGCGGACAGACGGAGCTTTTCCTCACTCTTCCTCTTCTCTAGTTCAGTCGTGATATCGCCGCGGACAGAGAATACTAGAGTGAATAAACTTACTCGAGCCGAAGCTCTCGCCGTGCTGAAGAAGCGCCGCGGACAGAGTTTTTCCTCACGCTTCCAATTCTCGTTCAGTCGCGCTGTCGCCGTGGACAGAGAATACTAGAGTGAATAAACAAACTCGAGCCGAAGCTCTCGCCGTGCTAGAAGCGCCGCGGACAGAGTTTTTCCTCATGGTTCCAATTCTCTCGTTCTGTCGCTCTATCGCAGCGGACAGAGAATACTAGAGTGAATAAACAAACTCGAGCCGAAGCTCTCGCCGTGCTAGAAGCGCCGCGGACAGAGTTTTTCCTCACGCTTCCAATTCTCTCGTTCTGTCGCTCTATCGCCGCGGACAGAGAATACTAGAGTGAATAAACAAACTCGAGCCGAAGCTCTCGCCGTGCTAGAAGCGCCGCGGACAGAGTTTTTCCTCACGCTTCCAATTCTCTCGTTCTGTCGCTCTATCGCCGCGGACAGAGAATACTAGAATGAATAAACAAATTCGAGCTGAAGCTCTCGCCGTGCTAGAAGCGCCGCGGACAGAGTTTTTCCTCACGCTTCCAATTCTCTCGTTCTGTCGCTCTATCGCCGCGGACAGAGAATACTAGAGTGAATAAGCAAACTAGAGCTGAAGCTCTCGCCGTGCTAGAAGCGCCGCAGACAGAGTTTTTCCTCACGCTTCCAATTCTCTCGTTCTGTCGCTCTATCGCCGCGGACAGAGAATACTAGAGTGAATAAACTAACTCGAGCCGAAGCTCTCGCCGTGCTCATTCTACTGCCGTCGTGCTGAAGCGCTGCGGACAGAGAATACTAGAGTAAGTTAGACGAGCGAGCTCGGGCTGTTGGGTATGTCAAGAACAATGTCGCTGCAGCGCTCGCTTACTGCCAAGGAAGTTGTAATGGCTGCCTTGTCATGATAGCGTGCGCGCGCCCCTTCCACAGCGCGTTGCTGACTAGAGCGCGACTTACGTCATAGCACGCGCTCACTGTCAGAGCATAAGGGCGTCGGAAAACTCTTTTTCACTCTATCACTTCCAGTCCCCTTTATTCAGGCGGCTGGAAAGGTTTTTACACTGTAGACAAAGTGTCCACTACACAGTGTGCACCCCTACATAAGCACTGTTAATTCAGCCTCACAAAATCACAAATAAATCCCGCCGCGGCCGGATTACACCATATAAAGTCAACTAGCCTTATTGCAGTCAACTAGCCTGTGGTCAGACACGCTTGTCTGCATGCGCGCTTTCAGTCTAGACTAGAACATAACGGCATTGTGGAATGGCTCACATACCACCCGCACTTCCTTACATTCTCCCAGTTCCCTTAAGTTAAGTGACTGGAGATGAAATATTGCAGTCAACTAGCCTGTGTTAAACACGCTCGCCTGCACACTAATGCTGTGTGCGTTTACCCCTGTGGATTTGCTCACTGGTTTGCACCGTGGGTATTCTACGTAGTTTGTGCGCCACTACACATTGTTTACACTACACACAAAAGAGCTTTCTATGTAGGAAATGTGCCCACATTACAGTCTGCACTCCTGCACCCAAGCACTTTTCACAAAGTTCACTCTCGCACACACAATATAAATGTGAGGCGCGCGCCCACTGCAAGCCTGCACCGCCAAAACTAACACTATCCCCACAGTGTTACAAGCAGTGTTACAGCACAAGCAACCCGGCTAACAGGCCCCTATTACTAAGCGGCCAGCCCCCGAATCTAATTCAACCCCTGGCTTCATGAGCCCAGGCCTGGCAGGCCATTCCTGGTATATAATATTGGGTGTTGAACATATAAAACGAGGTTCTCGCTACAGTTTTGCTCGCAGACCCCGCGATTCAAGCCGTGGTCGAGCCCTCAGTAAGAAGCAGTGTCAGTCACGTGCTTTTCGCTGAGGCATTGAAATTGTTAAAGGAGAGAGCGGCGGAAACAGTACACCCGACGCTAGCGAGTCAGGTTTTTACTGTTGCTAATTCCTCATGCCGAAAATGGATGGCGGTCTCAGGCCCATTTTCCAGGCATCTGAACAAAGCACTTATGACACGCTCGTTTCAAGGTGCTGACGGTGAAACAAATCCTCGCGCACATTCGCCCCGGGGATTGGGTTTTCTCAATAGATCTGAAAAACGCATACTTCACGTTACGATAACCCCCTCTACAGGCCATTCTTGAGATTCGCCTTCGAGGGGCAGGCTTATCAGTACAGTCATTGTCATAGACTCAAGACTCAACGAGCGTCTTACGGCATAAGAACCACCACGTCTTGATAACGTACATAAAATCGCTAGGGCAGCCGAGATCTCTATTCACTGCATGGCTAAGCATCTCCTTTTATGGGCAGAGCACAATCTGAGCTCCCTAAGGGCGGCTTACGTGCCAGGTATTCTGAATCAGGGTCCGGACATGTTATCCAGAGGACCCATGTCCCCAGGGGGATGGTCCCTTTGCCCGCAAACGATTCAGCTCACACAGCACACGCTGCCCAATATTTTTTCTGCAAACGCAGGGTTGCCCTGGCCCATGTTGGCCCAGACTCCCTCTATATGCTCCCTCCGATCGCGATCCAGCTGCAAGCCTGTGCTTTTTAATAGCCCCATTTTGGAAGAACCGCACATGGTTCTCCAAACTGTTTCAGCTGTCAGACACAGCCCCATGGCCTATTCCGCCAACGAAAGGGAAGATCTGGCATCCCAATCCCGAGCTGTGGGCCCTCCACGTATGGCCCATCAACGGTATCCGGGAACCTCTCTGACAAGTTATGAACACTATTTCGGAAGCTAGAGCCCCTGCTATCTGGCAGCTCTGCTTTGAAGTGGTCAGTGGTTTTCTAACCAGTGTGCTACGCGAAACATCGACGCACACTCATGCGAACTGGCGGAACTGCTCGCTTTCTCCAAGAGCTAATGGATGCGGGTCGTCCCCCCTCCATACTCGGGGTGTGTGTCTCCGCCATAGCAGCTAGCCACGCTCCGATCGCGGCACATTCACTAGGGAAAAGTGATCTTATTGTGTGTTTTCTTAAAGGGGCCAGGAGATTCAGCCCGCCTTGCCCCTACCTCGGTCCCTATTTGGGACCTCGCCATGGTTTTGGAGGCCGTGAAGGGTTCCCCCTCCTAACCACTTCAGACCACGAGCTTGAAGCACATATCACTCAAAACCGTTTTTCTGCTGGCTGTGGCCTCGGTTAAGCGAGTGGGTGGCTTACCTGCACTCTCCGTGAGCCCTTCCTGTCTTGAGTTTGGGTCCAGCAACTTCAAGGTTGTGCTCAAACCGAGGCATGGTTTTATGCTGAAAGTGCTATCAACCCCTTCAGTATGCAGGTCTTTTCACTGCTTAACCCGCGTCTCAGAGAGAATAAGACGCAAACCTATTCTGCCCAGTCAGAGCATTGAGATTGTATCTAGAGCGCTCCGCCCCCTTCAGGCAGTCGGATCAGCTCTTCATTGCTTCGGTGGCCGCACTAAAGTTTGTGCTGTCATGAAACAGACTCTCACACTGGATAGTGGATGCAGTCCCACTAGCATATAGGTCTAGGACCTAACCTGTCCTACAGGCATTCAAGCCCACTCCTCTAGAGGCATGGCCTCATCTTGGGCTTGGTCGTGTGGCATTTCTTTGGAAGATATCTGTGCGGCGGCAGGCTGGGCCTCTCCGTCCACTTTTATCAGATTCTACAAGTTGGAGGTTCCAGCTCTACAAGCAGGGCTTCTCTCCATCTAGGCTCTTTCTAGACCCTGACAAACAGATTGCCTTATGTTTTGGCCTGTACACATTAGCCCTCAAGCACTTATTAATTCATCATAAGATCCGACTATGTCCGATCAGCTGTTCAAACGAACCGACTCTTCCGGTTCTTCATTCCCCTTATAAGCCGCCTCTGTCGGTCTATCGGGGGTTTATTAACATGTGCTTTGGGTATACTGGGTCAGTCAGCACACACGGCGCTTTACATTGTGTTCCCATACGTAATACGAGGAACCTCTCTCGAAAGGGAACGTACTCGGTTACTTTCGTAACCTCGGTTCCCTGAGAGAGAGGAACGAGTATTACGTTCCGTGCCGTGTTTATGCTTCTCAGGTATCGCTTCAGTCGATCTTAAAACCTGACACCTATGGCGAATTAGGGTCTTATATAGCCTCCTGTATGCAAATATAAGCACCTTTTTCGGCGGGCTTCTGGAACGCCCCCCATTGGTTCGTTCTTCTCAGCCGCCTCACCATAGGTTCCTGCAGTTGCCGCGGCCCGGCCAATCAGAGCGCTCCTCGCGCTGGGCTATGGCCGTGCAGCTCACTGCGCTTTACATAGATACCTTTATTAATAAAATTTTGCTTCACATTCTCGAGAAAAGGAGTTTCCCTTTCGAGAGAGGTTCCTCGTATTACGTATGGGAAAACTCCTTTTCTCGAGAATATGAAGCAAAACTTTAATAAAGGTATCCATGTAAAGCGCAGTGCCGCTGAACGGCCATAGCTCAGCGCGAGGAGCGCTCTGATTGGCCGGGCCACGGCAACTGCATGAACCTATGGTGAGGCGGCTGAGAGGAACGAGCCAATGGGGGGCGTTCCAGAAGCCCGCCGAAAAAAGGTGCTTATATTTGCATACAGGAGGCTATATAAAGCCCTGATTTCGCCATAGGTGTCAGATTTTATCTCCTTCAGCGATACCTTCGCTGACCTCCGGAAGAAGCAACCGCCGTCGAAAAGGCACCAGCGGAACCTGCAGCTGAGGACGACGGACTCCCTCTCCGCCTTCTCTGCCGTTCCAGCTACGCCATCCGGCGATCGTATCCTTTTATACTCTCTTCTCCTAAAAGAGCGCGGGGCGTTGTTTCAAATGCCTCGCATTTCCTGCGGCTCTTGCAGAGCTCCTCTCCTTGGCGGCGACCGTCACGTCATCTGCGTGGCATGCCTTGGACGGGACCACGCGCAGCTCGCACTCTCTCAGGGCGGCTGCCCCGAGTGCGATGAGATGGCGCTGCAGACCCTTCGGGCTCGCCTCGCCACCTTCGACCAGGTCCCTCCTCCTGCCGCTGGGCCGCGCCGCAAGAAACGCCGCGACCAGAGGCTGCCGGAACGGTCTGGCGACTGCACGCCGGATGACTCCCCGCGTGCCTCGCCATCGCCGGTCACCTTCACCCAGGAGGAACAGCGTCCCTCTCATGCAGCGGCCTGTTCGGTTTCCTTCGGTGGCCCGTCGCCAGAGGATGATGAGGACAGCCTCTCCACAGCCGCTTCTGGTAGCGAGTGGTCAGCTTCTGTCTCGGAGCCCCCCGCTTCGACGCAGACCGCCACGAGCGCCAAATCTAACGTCGACGCGGAACTCATCCGCGTGCTCTCCAGGGCCGTGGAAGACCTCGGGCTCGAGTGGTCCCAGCCCGATGAGCCAACGCGCAGCAGACTGGACGAGTGGTTCCTGGAAAGCCGCCGCCTCTCTTCTCCTCAGAAGCCCGCGCCTTTCTTCCCTGAGGTACACGACGAGCTTACGAAGTCGTGGAAGTCGCCCTACTCTGCTCGCGCCAGATCCGCTTTTTCCCCAGCGCTCTCCGTTGTCGACGGCGCTAAGGAAAAAGGCTATGAGTCTCTTCCACCCCTCGAGGAGGCTGTCGCCGCGCACCTCTGCCCGCCCTCCTCCTCCAGAGGATGGCAGTCCAGGGCTCAGCACCCGTCCAAGCCCTGCCGCACCACTTCTGCTCTCGCTGGCCGGGCATATGCCTCCGCTGGCCAGGCTTCCGCGGCCCTTCACACCATGGCTGTCCTTCAGGTGTTCCAGGCCAGACTTCTCCGCTCCTTGGATGAGTCTGTCCCCGACTCCGATGTTTTGAAGGACCTCCGCAGCGCGACGGACTTGGCCCTTCGCGCCACTAAAGCCACTGCACAAGCCATCGGGAAAAATATGGCTAACCTGACGGTCTTAGAGAGGCACCTTTGGCTGAATTTGACCGAGATGAAGGACGCGGACAAAGCCTCCTTTTTGGACGCCCCCATCTCCACTACCGGTCTCTTCGGCCCGTCAGTCGTGGGTTTCGCGGAGCGTTTCACTGAAGCGCAGAAGGCTTCGCAGGCTATGAGGCATTTCCTGCCTAAGCGCTCCAGCTCGTCTTCAGGCCAGGGACGCTCTCGAGGTAGACCCCCGCCTTCTCAACCCGCTAAGCCGGCAGAGCCACCTTCCCGGCCTCGCTCCTCTTCTGGACCGCGCCAACGTTCCCGCTCCGCGAACCGCAGCAGTCGGCCTGAACGCCGGGGACCTCGACCCAGGATTGTGTTGAACCCCGAGCCTCCGAAGCCGTCCTAGCCGCAGGGATAAAAAGGAGATGGTCAGGTCTCGCCTCGGCCGGACCCCCATCTCTCCCTCCCGGTCTCCCAGTTCCCTGCACCCAGGTGACTGCCGACCTCAGTTTAGCAGCCAACGAGCCCGTTGTCAAACGCACTCGCCTGCACACAAACGCCGTTATCACGGCGACCCAAATAAATCTCAAAAAGAGCTTTTTCTCTGTAGTAAATGTGCCCACACATCAGTCTGCACTCCTACACTCATTCACCCCTCCCACCCATGCTATAAATGTCCCGGCGCCCACTCCACAGTGCACGCCGCCACACATAAGCACTACCCCCTCTATGTCTCAAGCACAAAATGGCAGTGCTACCGAGTTCCCTCTAGTAGGCGACCCTTATCCGCGCCGGCTCCAGCCGCTATCGTGTCGGGCTCAGGCCTGGCAAGCCATGCCCGGGGTATCAAATTGGGTTATGAACATAGTAAAAAGGGGCTACTCGCTACAGTTCGTTCGCAGGCCCCCGCGCTTTCGCGCCGTGGTCGAGACCTCGGTGAGAAGCAGCGTCAGTCACGTGCTTCGCACCGAGATTTTGAAACTGGTAAAGAAGGGAGCGGTGGAGCCCGTTCCCCCTTCCAAAAGCGAGTCGGGCTTCTACAGCCGATACTTTCTCGTTCCGAAGAAGGACGGAGAGCTCAGGCCCATCCTAGATCTAAGGCATTTGAACAAAGCTCTAATGACTCGCTCGTTCAAAATGCTAACGGTGAAACAGATCCTCGCGCACATTCGCCCTGGGGACTGGTTTTTCACGATAGATCTGAAAGATGCGTACTTTCATGTGCAGGTAGCCCCCCACCACAGGCCATTCTTGAGATTCGCCTTCGAGGGGCAGGCTTATCAGTACACGGTCCTGCCATTCGGCTTATCCCTGGCGCCCCGCACGTTTACGAAATGTATGGACGCGGCATTAGCCCCGCTCAGGCTGAAAGGGATGCGGGTGCTCAACTACCTCGACGACTGGCTAGTGATAGCCCAGTCTCGAGCAGAACTACTAACACACAGATCCTGGCTCCTCAACCATTTAGACTGTTTGGGTCTCAGGATCAATATCGCCAAGAGCTCGATGTCACCCACTCAAAAGATATCTTTTCTGGGCTTTGTTCTAGACTCGAGACTCATGAACGCGCGGCTGACGTCACAGCGCGCGCTATCCGTCCAGAACATGGCGACTTCATTCAAAGCCGGAACTCGCGTTCCCCTGAAACACTTTCAGAGAATGCTCGGCCTTATGGCCTCGGCATCGTCAGTGCTCAGGCTGGGACTGCTACACATGCGTCCCCTCCAGCGTTGGCTACGCGCCCGTGTCCCTCCTTATGCATGGAAATGGGGCCGTTTTCCCGTCAAAGTGAGCCACAGCGTTGTCAAAACTTTGGCTCCTTGGACGAGGACAGAGTGGTATCGGAGGGGCGTGCTTATGGGCACAGTCACGAAGTTGAAAGTGGTCTCGACAGATGCCTCCACTCGGGGGTGGGGAGCCCTACACGAGGGCAAGCCGGTCTCTGGCCTGTGGGCAGAAACAGAAAAGCGGCTGCACATAAACTGTCTAGAGATGAAAGCGGTCGCCTTATCGCTGAGAGCTTTCCTTCCACATATAAAGAACCACCACGTCTTGGTTCGTTCAGACAACATGTCGGTGGTAGCGTACATAAACCGCCAGGGTGGCCTGAGATCATATTCCCTTCACCGCATGGCGAAGCATCTCCTTTTATGGGCAGAGCACAACCTGAGCTCCCTGAGGGCGGCTCACGTGCCAGGTATTCTGAATGTGGGTCCGGATATGTTATCCAGGAGAACCATTCCCCCAGGGGAATGGTCTCTTCACCCGCAAACGGTTCTCTTAATTTGGAACACCTTCGGCAGAGCGAAAGTGGATCTCTTCGCCTCAGAAGACAACACTCACTGCCCAATATTTTTCTCCAAACGCAGGGATGCCCTGGCCCATGTCTGGCCCAGTCTCCCGCTGTATGCTTTCCCCCCGATCGCGATGCTACCACAAACCATCAAGAAAATCAGGGAGACAGCATCCGCGGTGCTTTTAATAGCCCCGCTCTGGAGGAACCGAACGTGGTTCTCCGATCTGATCCAGCTGTCAGACACAGCCCCATGGCCCATTCCGCTGAGGAAAGACCTCCTCACGCAGGCGAAGGGGGGGATCTGGCATCCCAGTCCCGAACTATGGGCCCTCCACGTATGGCCCATCAACTGGTATCGGGAAACCTCTCTGACAGAGTTATGAACACTATAGCGGAAGCTAGAGCCCCCTCGACGAGGCGGCTCTATACTCTGAAGTGGTCAGTGTTTTCTAACTGGTGTGCCGTCCGAAATATCGACGCACGCTCATGCGAAATAACAGAAGTGCTCGCTTTTCTCCAAGAGCTACTGGACGCGGGTCGTTCCCCCTCCACGCTCAAAGTTTATGTCGCCGCCATAGCAGCTAACCACGCTCAGGTCGCGGGACATTCACTAGGGAAAAGTGAGCTCATTGTACGTTTTCTTAAAGGGGCCAGGAGATTGAACCCCCCTCGCCCCCCTTCGGTCCCTATTTGGGACCTCGCGGTGGTTCTAGACGCTATGAAGGGTCCCCCCTTCGAGCCTCTCCAGACCGCGACCATAAAGCTTTTATCATTCAAAACTGCGTTTCTGCTGGCTCTGGCCTCGGTTAAACGTGTGAGTGACTTACACGCACTCTCAGTGAGTCCGTCCTGTCTCGAGTTCGGGCCCAACAACTCCAAAGTTGTTCTTAAACCGAGACATGGTTTTATACCCAAAGTGCTTTCTACCCCTTTTAGAGCACAGGTTATTACTCTGCTTCCTTTACCCGTATCTCAGGGTGAACAGGACGCGAATCTACTCTGCCCGGTCAGAGCTCTGAGACTGTATCTGGAGCGCTCCTCCCCCTTCAGGCAGTCGGACCAGCTGTTTGTCTGCTTCGGCGGCCGCACTAAAGGTTGTGCTGTCACGAAGCAAAGACTCTCACACTGGATAGTGGACGCTATCTCGCTGGCATATGAGTCTAAAAACCTGACTTGCCCTATAGGCGTTAAAGCCCACTCCACTAGAGGCATGGCCTCATCTTGGGCTTGGTCGTGTGGCATTTCTTTGGAAGATATCTGTGCGGCGGCAGGCTGGGCCTCTCCGTCCACTTTTATCAGATTCTATAAATTGGAGGTTCCAGCTCTACAAGCAGGGCTTCTCTCCATTTAGGCTCTATCTTGACCCTGGTAAACAGATTGCCTTTAGTTTTGGCCTGTACACATCAGTCCTTAAGCACTTTTCATTTATCATAAGATCCGACTATGTCCGATCAGCCGTTCAAATGAACCGACTCTTCCGGTTCTTCATCCCCCCTTATAGCCGCCTCTTCGGTGTCTCGGGGGTTATTTACATGTGCTTTGGGTATACTGGGTCAGTCAGCACACACGGCGCTTTACATTGTGTTCCCATACGTAATACGAGGAACCTCTCTCGAAAGGGAACGTACTCGGTTACTTTCGTAACCTCGGTTCCCTGAGAGAGAGGAACGAGTATTACGTTCCGTGCCGTGTTTATGCTTCTCAGGTATCGCTTCAGTCGATCTAAAAACCTGACACCTATGGCGAAATCAGGGCTTTATATAGCCTCCTGTATGCAAATATAAGCACCTTTTTTCGGCGGGCTTCTGGAACGCCCCCCATTGGCTCGTTCCTCTCAGCCGCCTCACCATAGGTTCATGCAGTTGCCGTGGCCCGGCCAATCAGAGCGCTCCTCGCGCTGAGCTATGGCCGTTCAGCGGCACTGCGCTTTACATGGATACCTTTATTAAAGTTTTGCTTCATATTCTCGAGAAAAGGAGTTTTCCCATACGTAATACTCGTTCCTCTCTCTCAGGGAACCGAGGTTACGAAAGTAACCGAGTACGTTTTCCCATACGTAATACTCGTTCCTCTCTCTCAGGGAACCGAGGTTACGAAAGTAACCGAGTACGTTTCTGAGAGGGAGACTGCAGGCTTGGTTTTCACACACTTAGAACCTCTGGAGGTTAACACAAAGTTGTTTTTTTTTATCTCTTGTTGTTTTTAATTTACTATTGAAGTATCTTGAACATTTCGCAACCTTCTAAACTCATGAAAACTGATTCAAGTCCATCTGTCACGTGCTCAGCTTTAATTTTACCATATGAACTTCCCGCAGAAAACGCACAAAATTATTGAATGTCGGAAAACGTACAAAGAAAGACAACTTTAGATTATACCATTTACAGAGTCTCAGAATGGTTAATGTGGTTTTATACACTACACAAAAAAAAAAGATTAAAAAACAAACAAGTGGCTGTTTGGATTTAAATAGGCAAATGCTAAAGAGTCTATGACTGGATCATTATTGCAGTGTTTATTGTGTTTCTAGCATGTTATATGTTTGGCAACAGTTCTTCTAAACCTAATTGATGGAGTGTGAACAAGAAAAACTGAGGCACCTCTGTTATTTCCATCAAGAGGAAATAACATCAATTTTTGGTCTAGATCTTGTATTGACAATGGAAGAGTCAAGCACCCTGTAAAGTCTATTCTAGCACATCCCAAAGACTTCCAATGATTTTATAGTGACATTTCATGTGTGAAAATGATTCTTAATGCTCTTAACCATTCTTTCACTATTTGAGCCTGATGAATCTTGACATTGTCATCCTACATGGATGTTTAAGAAATGAAAAGCTGCACTCCACCAAATAAAGTTAGAACTGTTGCCAAACATATAACATGCTATTATATATTGATCCAATTGACTCTTAAAGCTACACTGTGATATTTTCCCCCATCTAGCGGTGTAAAGGTATATGACCATCCAGTGAATATTAGTTTCTGTTCCTCTCAATTTTGATTTCATTTGAGCTCCTACGGTGGCTGATTTAGTCCAAGATTAACACGGCAATCCACCTCTTCACATTCGACACGGTGCCATCGAGTGTTAAAACGTGAAAGGCGAAGCTTGAATTTACGGGTATGTCCCTCTTTGGCTAATGTACTTTCAAGATGGAGGGGCAACATGGCGGCCGGCATTCGAATCCCTCACCCGTATGGAATAGAAACATACTTTTATTATCCGATCCCATCACAATGGAAAATGTCGTGTCCTTTTTTTATAAAAAAAAAAAACATCCTATATCACATGAAGGGCTTTGTTAAAGTCATTAAAGACCTGAAAAATAATAAAGTTAACTTCTACATAAACAAATATTCTGCTTTAATTGCTCTTTGATAACTAACATTTTAACATAGTAAAGTGTACATAACGGCAAAATAGTAAGTGTTACCAAAAAACAATTTCTAATGGTCTGGAAGTAAATGAAGTACGCAATGCATGTCTTCATTAAAACAGATCAAATGTATTTTTGTTATGTGAATCAATTTGAAATAAATACAAGCAGCTGGGCATTAACATGCAGAATCAAGTCTCCTGTAAACAATATTTCTTAGCATTTGCTTTTATAATATATATATATATATATATATATATATATATATATATATATATATATATATATATATATATATATATATATATATATAAAACTAATAACAAATGTCCACCATTCACTTTCCTGAAACATGATTCTCTGTTCTTCATTGTTCCAGTGTGACTGATCATTGAAGCAAAGGATGTAACAGGTCCCTTTGGCTCACACCACAGTTTCTCGGGCTGGGTTTGAGCACTGGCTCTCAGATGGTCCTTCCCCTAATGTGTCTGATTGTCCTGCAGGAGAATCCATTTCAAGAGACCCCATGCTGGAGCAGGACTCCTCCAGCGATCTGTTTGCCTCAGCCTCCTCCAGGGGTAACTGAAGGAACTGAGGCAGCATTAGATGTTCTTTCTTCAGGAGGCCTCGCTGATCATCAGCGCTGCAGCACTGGGCTCGGTTTAACAGCTCCACCAAACCTGAAAGTCCCAACACATTTAGATGAGGCTGCGCTCTTCTATAAAGACCATCGAATAGAATCAAGGTAGTCATCATTTACCCTCCATGTCATAGGTTCTCCTCAATCCAGGGTTCTTCTGTCGGGCAGTCGATCGAGAAATCCCTGGAGGGAACATGTTCGCATCCACAGCACCTCTTCGATCCTGGTGGCAGATGCAGAAGAGGTTATACCTGAAGACTATCAAGATATTGAGATATGCTGCAGCCGTAGACTCACATGTATTGAAGGAGGCGAGAAGTTCCCTTTTGAGCTGCTGGCTTGATCAACACCTGCAAAATAGATTCGACTGATCAACAACTTAGACCTTTAATTTGAACTGTACCTTTAAGTAGACTGATTCCAGGGTATAAGAACAAAATCATTCTTTCTTAATGTAAAATGTATAGGACCCAAACTGGTTATACAATCGGGTGCAGTTTGTGAGAGGTTTAGTGCTGTACAGAGAAACAGTAAAAGGGCGCACAACAACAACAGCAACGCAAATGGAAGGTGACATGTTCTCCACAGAGGACGACGCTGAAGCTCTCACACAAGAGGAGGAGCACAAACCACTGGGATCACTGTCAGTCCATTCAAGCTCACAGAAGATTACAAATAAAATCTGTCTGTCCGTCCGTCCGTCCGTCCGTCCGTCCGTCCGTCCGTCTATCTATCTATCTATCTATCTATCTATCTATCTATCTATCTATCTATCTATCTATCTATCTATCTATCTATCTATCCACGTGTCTGCATCTCTATCTATCTATCTATCTATCTATCTATCTATCTATCTATCTATCTATCTATCTATCTGTCTGTCTGTCTGTCTGTCTGTCTGTTTGTCCGTCCGTCCGTCCGTCCGTCCGTACGTCTATCTATCTATCTATCTATCTATCTATCTATCTATCTATCTATCTATCTATCTATCTATCTATCTACCCGTCCGTCCGTCCGTCCATCCATCCATCCATCCATCTATCCACATGTCTGCATATCTGTCTATCTATCTATCTGTCTATCTATCTGTCTATCCATCCATCCATCCATCCATCCATCCATCCATCCATCCATCTATCTATCTATCTATCTATCTATCTATCTATCTATCTATCTATCTATCTATCTATCTATCTATCTATCTATCCACGTGTCTGCATATCTATCTATCTATCTATCTATCTATCTATCTATCTATCTATCTATCTATCTATCTATCTATCTATCTATCTATCTATCTATCTATCTATCTATCTATCTATCCACGTGTCTGCATATCTATCTATCTATCTATCTATCTATCTATCTATCTATCTATCTATCTATCTATCTATCTATCTATCTATCTATCTATCTATCTATCTATCTATCTATCTATCTATCTATCTATCCACGTGTCTGCATATCTATCTATCTATCTATCTATCTATCTATCTATCTATCTATCTATCTATCTATCTATCTATCTATCTATCTATCTATCTATCTATCTATCTATCTATCTATCTATCTATCTATCTATCTATCTATCTATCTATCTATCTATCCAGGTGTCTGCATATCTATCTGTCTGTCTATCTTCCCACTCAGTGAATTCAACTGTTCAGTAGACCTATAAAATTAAATCTGCAAAATTAAAACTTTTTTACATACGTTTATCTAGAATTAGTGTCTTATTGGCCAGAGAGGTGACAGCTGTGTTCATACTTATTATCTGTTCACTTCCACTCTGAAAAGAAAAACAAAGACAGAAAAAATGATAAAACATGTGAGCACATGGCTGATGCAGAGCAAATGTTCACACAGACAGATCAATGTCATTTCTAAGAGTATTTATTTATTAGGATTGTGTCACAAGTAGTTTAATTAGCATAGTATGCCTAAAGAGCCTTAAGTTAGAGTATCAATATGGGGGTGAAAGCAAAATTATTTGCTTTGTAACAATATGTAATGTGAAATAACTGAATTGATGTTACCGTACATTAGAATACTAAAGAGCATGTGGACATTACTTGTACATAGTGACTGTATTGAGTTTTTCATGTTAGAGCTTTGATAAACATAAAAACATTAAATGATTTGTTCAGTACTGGCACTGTCCTACTTTTGCAGGTGCAATTTAATAAGAAGAGAAACAGGAAAATCTGTGAATGTCTCCCTGTAAGATTGTGGTCCATCAAAAAAAGGTCAAACTAACTAAAGGTTCATTAACTTTCAACAAAGAACAAAATGCTTGTTCCAGCCACGCTAGGCCTTCGCTCACCATGGTAACAGTGGCGTCCTGTGGCCTGAGGCGGTATTTGTTAAGCATCGTCGCAAGGGCGTCCTGCAGAGTCTTATTGGACTTCACCACAACAGCCACCGTCTTACCTGCGAATGCTACCTTTACTCTGTACAAGAAACACACATGCGCATATTAACACCTGGTGACACACTGTAAAAAATCCAACTTATGTTTTGTATGATAAATACAGCTTTTAATGTTTTTTTCAACTATTTAACATGACAAAAATCGATAACTCAAAGTTTGTACAACTATTGACCCTAAGTTAGGGAAACTCAAAAATTTTCTGCAACTGGTTGCCTTAAACTTTTCAGTTTTATCAACTTTTTCTCTTTTTTTTTTTACAGTGCAACAGGCAATTCAAACTGACTGTTTGCATTTAAAGGGATAGTTATGTCATCATTTACACACCATCATGTTGTAAAAAAAGTATGATGTTCTTCAGTGGAACACAAAAGAAGATTTTTATTATTATTATTATTATTATTATTATTATTATTATTATTATTATTATTATTATTATTATTATTATTATTAAGAATGCTGGTAACTAAATAAGTGTTTTCCACAGACTTTAGTTCTATGGATAAAAACACGCATTGGTTACCAAACTGGCTTACTTCTAAATAGGCTATCTTCTTTCGTGTCCCACAGAAAAAAGAACTTAATACATGTCTGGAACGACATGAGGATGAGCAAATGATGCCAGAATTGTCATTTTTGGGTGACATTTAACAACACTTACGCAAATGTGACCCTCAGTTCCAAAAACACCTGCTGATCCTTCAGCACAGAGCTGTCCTGGTCCAATGACAGTGGTTGCTATAAGTGACAACCAATGGGAGATCACAATAAAAATAAATAAAATTATGCATTTCATAATTTTAGTTTTGTAAAGAAGATAATATATAGGTATCATTTTTATATGTCTATGAAGCAAAAAAGCATTAGGTTTTTAGAATAATATGACAGAAAATTCAGGAAAGTATGCCTGCACTTCTTACTTTGTCTTTGCCTTGTAGATAGATAATGATGTCTGACAGAGGAAGGCCTCTTTTTTCACATACGCCGGTCAGCATTTTGCGGACGGTGACACCAGGTCGGGCCGGGGTCAGAGATGCCGTGCCATCAGGCAGGAAGACACAGCAATACTTATCAACCCCTCCGTCTGCAGAGCGTGCCACTAATTTCTCAACCTACAACAATAGGTAGGTTTATTAACAGTACTGCTAAGGTATTGTATAATGCTGGTATCTGCAGACTTTGCATCAAGTTACCTCTGAACTCTTCACAAGTCCAGTCTTAAAGCTGATAGGCGATTCTGGAAATGGCCAATAGAGAACAGAGATTTTATTAGACAGTTCAATTTGCCCCTTATTTAAACTATGTGTAGGCTAGGTGGGTTTTGACCAGAGTTGCAAAATTCTGGGAATTTTCAAGGCTGGAAGCTTTCCATGGGAATTAATTGGAATAAACTGGGAATTTGCAGGTTAGTCTATACCACGGAACTCCATAACATGCACATTTGATTAATAATAATGTGAACTAGTATTATAATTTAAAATAATGGCTTTCTATTTGAATATACTTTGATTTTCAATTAAAGGGATAGTTCACCCAAAAATGTAAATGTGATGTTTATCTGCTTACCCTCAGGGGCATCCAAGATGTAGGTGTGTTTGTTTCTTCGGTAGAACACAAATGAAGATTTTTTAACTCCAACTGTTTCTCGTAATAATGCATGTCAATGGGGTGTATTTCTATGAGAGTCACTATGAGAGTAAAAAACACAGACATCCGAATCCATATTAAACCCTGTGGCTTGTGACAACATTGATGTCTTAGGACATGAAACAATTCGTTTCTGCAAGAAACCGATCAGTATTTATGGTACTTTTTTTTTACCTCCTATCAGACAAATCTCATCCAGTATTCCCAATGCCATTACTTCTGCCGGAGAAGGTCAAAACAACGGCACAATCATAGATATTTGTACATAGATGCCTCATTTGACCGATCTGCGCTGGCACTAATGAGGATTCTATATCTATCTATCTATCTATCTATCTATCTATCTATCTATCTATCTATCTATCTATCTATCTATCTATCTATCTATCTATCTATCTATCTATATCTATCTATATATATATATATATATATATATATATATATATATATATATATATATTGCACCAGGTTTTGACCTTCTTCCTCGGAAGTACTGGCTTTGGGAATATTAGATGAGAATCATCTGATATAATATAAAAAATACTAATAATAATAAATACCGCAGGGTTTAAAATGGATTCGTAGGACTCATAGGAAACACCCCATTGACATGCATTATACGAGCAATGGTTGGAGTTAAAAATCTTCATTTGTGTTCTACCGAAGAAACAAGAACACCTACTTCTTGGATGCCCTGGGGATCAGCAGATAAACATCAAATCTTAATTTTTGGTTGAACTCTCCATTTAACTCCTATAAATTCCTGTTACATTTCCAGATTGGAATATTTCCAAAAGATTAAGTTCCAGAAATTCACGGGAAACTTTCCGCCCCTTTGCAACCCTAGTTTTGACTCCATGAAATCACCTCCCCAGGACCCTCTCTTCTCTTTGCGTTTGTCCTTTCCTATGATGCCTTGGAGATTGACCTTCCTCCTCTCTACCCCATCATCAGCCTCTGCTGTACCTGGCTTCACCTTTAACCTCTGGAAAACAACAAACTCATATCAATTTCTTGTTAAGATAAAATACAGTCATATTTTACATTAAGATCAGTTACCTCCTTAGTTTTATCGAACTTGACTTGCTCTCTGGGTGAAGTGCTGTTGGGTTTCGTTGACGTTAGGGGTTTGCCACGAGGGTCCAGCCCTGGCAGAGGCCTGCCCTCCACATTAGCTAGCATGCAGCTTTGATAGAGCTGTGAGCGCACGAAACGAGTATAGCTGTCAAACTTCATCAGTTTAAAGATCTGGAAGGGGGGAGAGAGGACAGAGAGGATAGGTAAGGACACTTTTGCTCAAGAGGGAGGATGGGCTCTTCATTTGGTTGCTTTTTGTAGCTCTGGATAATTGACTCGTGATTGCTGTCTGTTCTTAAACTAAAGTGGTTTGCTTCGCCACATATGACACAACAAAAACATCTTTTTCACCAATGGGACAATATATTCAATATGACATGCCGTTTTTACGCCTCACAGAACTATAACAGCCTCCTAAATTAAATTATTTACTTGAGGTACTCCTGTTTTAGTAGTTTTTTAGTTTTTCTGGATTTGATGATAAAACCTGATTAAAAAAATGTTTTACCTGATTGCCTGAAAACCTGATTAAAAAAATTTAAAATGTAATTTTAACAATTTTACATCTCACTATTAATTTTTTTAAATATTTTTTTTTATTGACAGAGACATACAAACAGACAGACAATAATAGTGCAGTAACCAACAATCTAGTAATTCCAGAAGTGAAATAAAAGTAAGTGTGTGTTTGTGTGTGTGTGTGTGTGTGTGTTACAAAGTAACCATTTATTATTTATTATCATTACCATCCTCATTACCATCACCACCATCACATCTCACAATTCAGACTTTTTTTCTCCAGAATTGCATGATAAAAAGTCGAAATTGCAAGTTATAAAGTCAGAATTGTCATGTAGTTGCAATTGTGAGTTATATAGTCAGAATTGTGTGATATAAACTCTGGACTTTAAAGCTCGCTATTCCAAGTGTATATCTCACAATTCTGAGAAAAGAAGTCAGAATTGTGAGATATAACCTTGTAATTGTGAGAAAAAATTCGCAATCGAGTTATAAAGTCAGAACTGCGAGCCATAAAATCGCAATTGCAAGAAAAAAAGAATCTCACAATTCTGACTTTATAACTTGCAATTACGACTTTATATATTGCAAATCTGAGAAACAGTGAAACTCCAATCTAACTCGCAGTCATGAGCTAAAAAGTCACAAATATATTTTTAAATGTTTTATTTTATGGCGGAAACAAGCTTCCATACCGCTCAGTACTGTGCACAATGAGATTTTTTTTGGCCCTCCTTCTCCCTAGCACCACCTGTCTAGATCCGCTATGAGGTTCTCCCTACCTTGCAGCAGCATGTATCCTAATCCCTGTAATTCTGAGCATGTTTCAACAGTAGGCCTTCACTCAAGCCAGCAGCAGCGTAGCAGATCTTGCTTATCCTCCCTACACTCTTCCGATCCACCAACATTCTTATCAATGAAGTGCTTTTTGTTTAAAATCAGAAAGTATTATATTTTAATGGGTTAGTTCACCCAAAAATTAAAATTCTATCTAGAATTACATACCCTAATATCGTTCGACACCCGTAAGACCTCCGTTCTTCTTAGGAACACAAATGAAGATATTTTTGTTGAAATCCGATGGCTCAGAAAGGCCTTCATTGACACCAATGTCATTTCCTCTCTCAAGACCCATAAAGGTACTAAAGACGCCGTTACAAAACCCATCTCACTACATTGGCTCTAAAATAATTTTATGAAGCGTCGAGAATAGTTTTTGTTCACACAAAAAACAAAAACGAACAAAAATGAAATAACGACTTATATAGTGATGGGCCGATTTCAAAAAGTTTAGAACGTTATGAATCAGTTTATCGAGCCGAATAATAAATCGATATGCTGATTCATAACCGTTCGAACCATTGTTTTGAATTCGGCCCATCACTATATAAGTCATTATTTAGTTTTTTTGTGAACAAAAAAGGTCTTTCGGGTGTCGAACGACATGAGGGTAAGTAATTAATAACAGAACTTTCATTTTTAGGTGAACTAACCCTTTCATTTTTTATAAATTGACATTTCTTTCTGATATCACATACCTGTTGTTGGGCTTTTTGAAAGATTTCAGGATGAGGGATTTGTACATCTTTCTCCTCGACTCGTACTCTGTCGTCTATGTTAATGGGAGAAGTTGCGTTGCTGGACAGGAAGCTGTTATAAATTGACAGCGCCTCTCTCTTGAGCTAGGGTAAGAAAACAATTGTAATATTTACATTTTATGTAGGAATTGGATAGGAAAAGAAACAACAACAAAACAGTGGTTAGATATACAATACGGAGCTTTACCTGCTCAGTCTGATAGGCTGGTATCTTGCGAAACTTTTCACATGCCAGCCAGAATAAGATGTTCTCAGCGCTGACCTCCGATTTCAGAAATGCCTGTGGTGCACACAGACAAATTATTACTGTCTTTTTTAACGCTAAGAATATGCCTCAAATCTGGATGAAATTGTGTCAGTGGGCATACAGACATGATAATTACTATCACCTGTATTATGATTAAAAACTAGATTTAATTTCTGGTTCTGGGTGGCATCTCTCACCAAATAGAGGTTTATCCATCTCAGAGCTTGCTCACCTAAACACCCAAATGTTTCCTCCCCCCACCACCACCACAAACTCTCTTTCAGTCTCCCTTCTGAAACATTCTCCACACCTCCTCATTTCCCTATAATTACAGTGACTCATACCGTGGGCTGTTTTCCTCCTCACCTCCTGTTTTTTTCTGATTTTACACATTTCACAATGAATTGGGGTTGAATTACTTGCTCTGCGTGGTCGGTAAACAAATGAGAGAGTCAACATGGCAGCGTCTCTCTACGGCACTCTCTTAATAAGAAGTGAATAAGTGCAGAAGTATATGACGTGTGCACTGAGAAACTAGAAGCAAAGGCTCATTTCTAGGACACCACTTCTGCTTTTCTCTGCCGAGTAAGACAGCCAGTCCTGTTGTATTCAAAAGATCTGCTTGAAAATCACCAAGACATGTTTTGAAATCAGCCAGTTTATAGGGCTGTCATTCGATTAATTGCACGATCTGCTGATTAATTTGTCAAGTTATAAATAGTTGGTTCCAGCAGCCTTCCCACCCAGTAAACTCAAGTGCTATTAGAAGAACCATAAGTGAAATACATCTACAGTGTAAACAAATCAATAGCTTTCCCTAAAGCCCATTCATCTGTGTACTTGTTCAGATTTTGATGTATGTCCAGAAATATTCAGTCTTTCTGCTGTGTCTGCGTGAATGACACTTGTTTTTTCTCACCGTGAAGAAGCGTACGCCCGTGGGGTCCTCCAGCAGCCTCTCAAAGCTGACGGCCCAGCTGGCCACCTGTCCCACCCCGCTGCTCCCTTCGCTGGGCACGGTGGGCAGGCTGGAGTTACTGCTGGAGTACTGCGTCGCTGTGCGCTCGTCGGTCTCCAGCACATTCAGTTCTAAGGATGATGAGGAAGAAGCACTGGCATTTGAACTCAAAAGGACAACTTGCTTGATCGTTATATCTTTGTGAGGACAGTATATAGAAGAAAAAAAATTAACCGGATAGGTGCTTGCAACACGGAGTTATTACAGTTAATGCCCAGAGCCCCCACTCAGCTAAAACGGCAGCTTTGGGAGCATAAACATAAAGGGTGTCTTTGTGCCTCTTAACAGACACAAAATACAATTAAAAAGTACAATTAGCCGTTGTTTAAATTCACCTAAATAGTGTTTGAGACGGCTAGCTGTATCTCGCACTGAAGTCCCGTGGGAACTCAGCGGTAGCCGGAAAAAAGGCAGTCCAGTTGGGAAGAGCGCTGTGTGTGTAAAGCATGATTATTTTATTACTGCACATCTTTCCTCAAGTTGTGTATGCCCAAAAGGAAGGATGTGTGTTGTGTTGTGTCTGTAAGTTTGTCATCCTTGTCAAAGTGTCTGCTGCAAATTTTCACATTCTGTTGCCACAATTCGGAAAGGCACAAACGCGAACCATTTCTTCTGAACTTGTGAGCCCGATCGGATCATGACTCTATGATGTCCGGTTCACGAAGGAATCCTTCTTGTTAACCGGTTCTTTTTAACCGGTTCTTTTTAGTGAACTGGGTGATCCAGTTCACCAAATCGGACTGAATCATTCTAAACGGTTCGCGTCTTTAATCAGTGTTGACCACACAAGTTACTTTAGTTGCTCACTTTCTGACATGAGTGACAGTCCCTCCGAATAGAAATAAACTAATGTCTTGAATTATATGTTGTAACTCTTACCGTTCACTGAACTGAGACATGTTTTGCAGAGAGAGCCGATGAACTCACGAGCAGCTGATACTGAGCAGCGGTTCTCGGATTAGCAGTACATAATCGAAAACCGTTTCTTTCGGACATGTTCGATACTGAGAACCGACGAGTCGATGAGCAGAGCTTCTTCACACACACGACGCTCTTCCCAACTGGACTATTTGCCTTTTTTTCCGGCTACAACGGAGTTCCCACGGGGCTTCAGCGCGAGACTACAGCTAGCCGTCTAAAACACTATTTAGGTGAATTTAAACAATGGCTAAGTGGCTAAACTCATCTTGTTGCCATGCAAGGGCAGGTTCATGTTGGACAGACATTTTAATTGCATTTTGTGTCTGTTAAGGGCATTAACTGTATAATGGGCATTAACTGTAATAGCTCCGTGTTGCAAGAAACAATCCGGTTCGTTTTTTATTTATTTTTATATATATAGACTGTACTATACACAAAGGTATAACGATAAAGATAAACTTAAAAATTTGCCGGAGTTGTCATTTAAAGGATTAGTGGGTGAACTAACCCTTTAAAGGACAACTCCGGCAAATTTTTAAGTGCATACTAAATATGCACTTATACACTATTTACTTATGTACTATGTATGCAACTGTGTAGTGTATGAACTTTATAAGGTTATTTTGTCATTCAACATCAAAGTCTGATAGCCCCTCCCCCTCTGCTACATAATTAAAGTTGCATTATCCCAAATGTTTTCAAGAATGTTTAAATCCAGAGAAATAAGCAATTTTAACCAGGACACGGACCATGTCCGTCTGTCGCCTATCAATGACATCATAGCTGCGTTACCCTCGATTTTATTTAGTAGAAACCATGGAAACAACAAAGACGCTTTAATATATATTGTGTTTTATTAGGCAGGTGAGCAACTGTTTGAATACAATCATTGACGGAAAACTAATTGTTGTATAGCTCAACACAGTTAGTCTTACTGTTTAAATCTAATTTTCCTGATTTACTGCGAATACCATGTTTAACCATGCCTACTATCGTTCTAGCAACATGTGTCTCATAGTAGCTGCTGAGTGAACGCACAGAGTTGCATTATAACATCACTTTCAACACACAGAAATGTATCTAATATGATAAAACAGCTCTGCGTGACCACACATACAAATGAGCAGAAGAAGCAGAAGCGTTTATCTGCTACATAATACTAGGCCTTTGTTTTGAATAAGCGACCTCTAGTGGTGAAAATTACACAATGTGCCTTTAAGTGCATTATCTGGGTATAGTGCACTTTTTCTATTTGGAATTTTTTTAGTGTATGAACACACTACTTGCACTATTTATACCACATGACTTTTAAGTGTACTTTGTGATCACCGCAAATTAAAAGTTTTACTTTAAAATATGTTTTAATTCATTATGTTTTCATAATATTTTTCTAATAGCTACACTGTGATATTTTCCCCCATCTAGCGGTGTAAAGCTATATGACCATCCAGTGAATATTAGTTTCTGTTCCTCTCAATTCCGATTTCGTTTTAACTCCTACGGTGGCCGATTTAGTCCAAGATTAACATGGCTTCCAGTTCGACTTCGTCAATGAGTGCCATCGAGTGTTAAAACGCGAAAAGCAAAGCTTGAATTTATGGGTATGTCCCTCTTTGGCTAACGTACTGTCAAGATGGAGGAGCAACATGGCGGCCGACATTCAAACCCTCAGCCGTATGTATTTTCAATGGCATATTATAAACTTACGAGAATACTTTATAACTTGAAAGAAGTAAATATACATTAATGAGCACATATATTTTTGAAAGAACTGAGTGTTTTTAGCTAAGAATAAACAAAAAAAGTTACACAGTGTAGCTTTAATAATCTTTGAATTTGTTGACTAACATTCTAAAGAACATTTTAACTAGTGTGTTATTATTCTATATTACTTTTAAAGTTAAATATGAGTTAAATGAATAAATTTAAATACGTGACAATCAAGTTTAATTACATTAAAATATATTTTAGTTAACCATAAATGCTTTACAGTACATGTGGTCACAATGAACCGCATTTCAAAGATAAAAGAAGAATTTACATACATTACATAAGAAGATGAATAAAAGGTTTAGTTCACCCAAAAATGAAAATTATCCTATGATTTACTCACCCTCAAGCCATCCTAGGCGTATATGAAGGTGTATTTTTGTCAAACTTTCCCTTTAAGTTCTACTTAAGTTGGTCAAAAAAAAAAACACTCTAATTGCATGGAATATCAGTTTAAACTATAATACATTTTCATTTCATAATAATATACATTTTAATTAATATGCAATTAAGTTCTTAAAAACATTACATTTACATACAGTTAATAAGCATATGATATTATTTCCATGATAAGTACTTGTAGTACACATATGTTACCGTTTTCACAAAGGTATTTATTCATTAATGGTCTAATACTATTGCTATGTGAAACAATTTCACATGGGAGCCTGTGTGTTTCTTCTCAGGGTGGCTGTTTGTACATTGTTTCTAGGGTAACCATTTTGGTCATTAGTTGGACAAATGATGGCTCAGAAGGGCTACCAGCTGGTGGGGCTAAGATTGAGCACCTTAAATTTTCCAACAGGGCCGAAGTTTGTTACTTTTCATAGAAGAATATTTTGTCTAAATATAAAATATTTACATACATGCTACAAATTTAAAATCACAGCAATCCCATATTTGCTGTTGATCTGTCCCATTTTATCTGAAAAAAAAAATATTGCATCAAATACTGTGTTGATGTTTTCATATTTAGGATGGTTTTGGTATTGTATATAAAATACATCACATCTTATTTTAGGCATTTTCCAGTTGAATGTAATGTCAATCCAAAAGCACAGCACATAATAGAGTGAAATTTAAATCCAGTGTACAAACATGTCAATCTATCGTCAAAGGACGCATGAGCTGATTTTAGCCCTGTTTTGTCTTCCTTGGGCTGTGGGAATGTGTGAGACATGCTAAGGAATCATCATATTATCAATCTGACACCATCAATGTTGGTGCGCCGCTAAACTGTCTCAACCCAAAATCTGTTTATGACACTTTTTACAGTTCTCTTCCTTTATTCCGACACTTCACTCGTCACTTGTTTTTGTGTCACTGGTATGCAGTAGAGGAATTTCCCGAGCATGAGTTCGCATCACACTTTATGAATGACTAGCATCAGACGCTTGATGATTACACGGGTGCTATCGATGATTGTCTTCACTTCCAGACAGTCACATGACTTTCTATACCTATGTCTGTCTGCCTTTCTACCTACCAACCTATTTTTCTCTCACAAACTCTCTATCTCACAATGATACTTGAACAAAGAGAGTGGAAAGTGATGTGGCTACACCTGCCCCTACCCCCAAAACCAGATGAAAACAGGTCACTGGTAAAGTGATAAACCCAGATGTTTGACTACATTAGTGCTGTTTGCCGGCCACGTGGATAAAGTATAAAAAGACATGGCCACACAGACTGCTGACCTTTGTTTTCCCCCGTTGCCTTTGATGGAGGTGAACATATCGTCCAACCTCCATCTCCTCTAAAAAACATTATTAATGAATAACTCACCTCCATCTGAAACAGCCAGTGTCTGTAAGAGAAAATGAAATGATATTGATCAGTTGTGATCAAAAAATATGCTCACTGTAAAAAAAAGTAAGCGTTCATGCTGCCTTGAAATTAAGTTTCACTTATTACAATACATTTCAAGTTGACTAAACTTCAAATTTAAAGGCAGCCAAACACTCTCTACTTTCAGTTAAAACAGCTATTTGTGTGTGTACATTCATCTGTGGTATTAGTGACTCAGTTAAAGCACACATTCCTTGGAAATAAATGTTGCTTGATTCAATGCCCGCAGGCAGTTGAGACACGCACAAGCACCAGAGACGCTGAGTGAAAGAGCTCACAAGCAACAAAATGTGACACACGAGTCTGAGATAAAATGGCTGCTCTTTTTGCCCTCGAATTGGATATTAACTGATATTACTGTTCTCTGAGCTTCTCTTTCCCGGAAGGTAATGTAGTAGAGCTTACTTCAATGATCTGCTGGAAAACAAATCAAGCGGAATTGCTTAAAACTATATTTTATGCCCCCTAAATGAAAGACAGTTGTTGCAACTCTATACTAGTTCGTTCAAAGTCACTTGTAGCCTTATAGTTGATGTGAAAAGGTACTTCTTGTTGGGTAACAAAAAGTTTAACTCATTGCCATATTCAAATTTTGTGACAGCAATGTGTTTGCGCACATCGACCAGCGCATAAATGTATAATCAGGCTCTTTAAACGTACCTTAAGTCCGTTGGATATCTCAATCTTATTTCCTTTCAGAGACATATCCTCGGAATCACATATACTTTAGATTATTAAACGCATGAGTGAGTTGTTTCTGATGTGCGTTTGAGATGGCTCTGAACACACTATAACTTCCTGCTCGAGCAGGAAGTCTTACCATGGTAACATGCCGCAAGAGGAAGTGTGGGCATGTTTCAGACAGGGCTCTTTTTTGAACTTTTTTTTTACAGTGAAACCATGGCTGCAGTTCTTCCATCATTACATAAGGAATAAGGTCATATAAGGTAGAAAAACATTCATTGGAATGAAATGATTGGGTGGTTGTGATATTTAACATTTATTTTGTTGTTATTGCCTTGTTTTAGCACTATCTCGGTCAGATTCTGAAAGAGCACACAGCTATTAGATCAAAAAAAAAAGATCACTCAAGCAATCATGACCAAAATACCACATACCACTGCACTTCTGTTGATGAACACAAGCAAATCTACCGTTTTGAGATGATTCAACATTTAAAAGTCATTACTGGAACTTGGCAGTACTTATTACTGGAATTACTGGATGGCATGGCAGTAACTCCATGTGCTTAGAAACAGTAGAGCGATGAGGAAATGAGTGCTCTTCTAAAATTGGTCAAAGGTTTTACCTTGTTGAGGGCGTGAGGGTGACTGTCTGACAGGGTGTTGTGTCTCCCAAGAGTCCTTCGTAAAGAGTTGCGTCGAGCAAGGTTTGAGAACCCTCTAGTGATTTCATTGAAACTCAAGGTCCTCTGACAAAATTCACACAAAAATAATTTGATACATTACAACCTCACAATATAAAAGCTGTACTTATTGCCTTATAATATATATATATATATATATATATATATATATATATATATATATATATATATATATATATATATATATATATATATATATATATATATATATGACAGACCAGACAGCAGACAGACAGCTAAACAAGCCAGACAGACATAAAGCTAGTCATACCAAACCAGACAGACAGCTGAACAGACCAGACCAGACAGACAGCTAGACATACCAGACCAGACAGACAGCTAAACAGACCACACCAGACAGACAGCTAGACATATCAGACCAGACAGACAGCTAGACATATCAGACCAGACAGACAGCTAGACATATCAGACCAGACAGACAGCTAGACATATCAGACCAGACAGACAGCTAGACATATCAGACCAGACAGACAGCTAGACATATCAGACCAGACAGACAGATAGACAGACCACACCAGACAGACAGCTAAACAGACCAAACCAGACAGACAGCTAGACATACCAGACCAGACCAGACAGACAGATAGACAGACCATGCCAGACAGACAGCTAGACATACCAGACCAGACAGACAGCTAGACAGACCAGACCAGACAGAAAGAAAGACAGCTAGACAGACCAGTTTGACAGACAGAAAGACAAACAGACAGCTAGACAGAGCAGACCAGACAGACAGCTAGACAGAGCAGACCAGTGATGAGCAATAAAAGAAGGGGGATAAGTATTTACAGTTTATATAACTATGCTCTGAACAGAAAAAAGTCACACTATTATAGTATCATGAAGTGTTGTATACCATAGGTAAGTAAAGAGGAAATTGGTACCTTTTCCCTTGACTGGACAGATGGTTTCTGTTGGTGGTGAGACAGAGAGATCTCCATGATGAGGCTGGCTGTGTGCTGGAGACCAGTGAGGAAACACAAAACCTGAGCTAGAACTTCGTGGCTCACAGAAACAACGTGTCACTGTGCAAACATCATAAAACACAACGCCAATGGGTATAAAAGTCAGTGAGAAGGAAAACACACTGACGTATATTCAGGCAACATCATCTAGAGAAACCTGATGATAAATGGCCATCCAGACACAAATGAAACAATTAATGTAAAAAAAATAAAAAAGATGGTTAGTTTTAGTCTCACCTCGTTTGCATCAGCACACCTTTCACAGAGGATTTGTTGAAATTCTGTCATCATCTTTACCCTCATGTCACTCAAAACACAACTTTTTGTCTGTGGAATACAAAGAGATTTATCAAAATGTCAAAACTGCTAATTTACATACAATGGCTATGGTGATCATTTAATTTAAAGTTAAATTGGTTTATTTAAAATCACCTTAGACACTGTTTACAAACTGTACCATTAGACTTAACACATATTAATGTAAAGTTCAGTTAAGTTATTTCCAAAAATTTCCCCACCCCAATCATATCATATCTCACAGAGGGCACCAAAAAAGGTCCCTCTTTATGTAGGCTACTTTATGTAGCTCCTAAACCTTCTTATTATTGTATATAATATTGCGAACAGTAGTTTGATCATGATCGGTCCTATAGACGTTCAGAAATGTATTGTCAAATGGAGACTGTGATTTGTGGGGAGTTTTATGAAGAAGTTTTTCTGCACAAATATGTCCAGTCAGTTGTCCAAACTGCCCAAAGCAGGTCCAGACCAGAAAACCATCCAGAACCAGTTTTGTTTTGCGTCACCAAAGCTCCTTCTGTTCTGCGATGGTCGACACCTGTTCCTCTCAATTCATCAGTGCAGCAGTCCGTGCGGCCATAAGCCGTTCACCATCTCACTCTCCCTCGCTCTCACAGCTGGAGAGATGAGCTCAGCCAGCAACAAAGGCATTTGTGTTCCTGTGTGTCGGAGGAAAAAGCAAATGTAGTAATTAATGACCCTTAACAAAAATGAAAGAAAGTGCTTGTTAAGATCTTCACCGACATGGTTGTCATATCTCCTCATAAGAAATATTGAATAATGAGTATAAGTGTATCGTTTTAGAATGATAGTGATGCCCTTAAATAGGATACTGTTGCATGAGCTAACTACTTTAACCCTTGCATGAATGTTTCGGCAATCATTATTACATATTCGGATCAATATCTAACACGGATGGATGTCACGTTGCATATATTAGTCCCTCCGTTGTCTTCAGTGTGAAAAGTGGGATCTCAAAAACATACAGTCATGGCTGAAAAAGGTTAAAATATGGAAAAGATGCTGGAAAACGTCCCTGGTTACGACTGTAACCTTAGTTCCCTGAGAACAGGGAACGAGACGCTGCGTCAGCTGACGCTATGGGGAACGCCTCCAGCGTGACCGGTGTCTGAGCTACTATCAAACCACAGCAATCCTATTGACCGGCGACAGCCTATGATGTCATCAAGGTGCGACCAGGAAGTATATAAGGGCGCTTTGCAAACATGACACCAGCTTCTTCGTCTGAAGGGACTGTTCGCAGGCAGGCCCCGAGGCATGGCAAAAGTGACGCAGCGTCTCGTTCCCTGTTCTCAGGGAACTAAGGTTACAGTCGTAACCAGGGACGTTCCCTTTCGAAAGGGAACTCGAGCTGCGTCAGCTGACGCTATGGGGAACGATATACCCACGCCGCCATGCCGAGGGGAGTGCATGCCTACTGGCAGTGACAACTGTCAGGACAAGCAAATTCAACTGAAATGCCTGAACCACTCCCCCTCTGGTCACATTAGGCTGTCAGTGACAGCATTCCCTACGGTCATAGCCCGAGCTGTGGCCTTGGGGCACCTTCATGTACCCTACCCCGGCCGCTCAAAGGCCTGGAACCAACCTGTTCGACAGAAGGGGTTCCTTTAAGGGAATGTGGCTAGGGGACCCGAGGGCGCCCCAGCCAGTCACTATTCGGGAAGAACTTCACCGAATGCCACCAGGGAGGCTTGACCTGGCGTCACTATGCGGGACGCTTCCGTCTGCCAGCCCAGTCTGTTAACAACAGAGCCTCTGGAAACTCGCCTCTGGAGAGGCATCAAGCTGAGGGACTGCGAACTGGCAGTGTCCGCCTCAGGCCGGAACTCAGAGACGGGCTATCCTGGAGAACAGCGCTCAGCGTAGTGCTTTCCCACCCTTGCTAGCGAGGGGAGTCAGCTGCTCGATCCTAGGATCTACCGAGCACATACATTACAGGGGTGCTCAGGAGGCCTGAGAAGGCCTACAGGCTGATCTCACAGGGAGGCCCCGAGGGGCCTACGACCAACTGACCAGGCCCAGGCGGCCGTAAGCTCACAGACAACCCTCCTAAGAGGGGAGCTCTTAAGCCTGCCTGGTAGGTACCATGCTGTAGGCAACCTATGCAAGTCCCTGTCCTGTAAGGACCGCATAGCAGCAGTGTAAACTCGTCGTGCTAGAGTATGCGCCCGCCATCAGGTGCTGCCGGCTAGGACCGAAGCCTGATGGCAGGAACCACTAGCTGTCAGCTTGAGCCAGTTATGTGTCTCCGTCCAAGGAACTCATTCCCCCTGGGAGGCCCCGCAGGGCCTACTACTTGCCAGGCTACTCGTAGCCGGCACTGAGACCAGGGAACGACCTCAGGGAGGCCTGGTGAGGCCTGCTACCTGATAGCAGATCATGCTAGCCGCCCTGGCTAGCAACCATGCTCACTGTCATAGGAACCGGGAACCGGGGCTCACCCTCCGGGAGGCCTAGCGAGGCCTAATCCCTGTCACCCAGTGGCCGAGGCCCTGGACCACCCCCTCAGGGGAAGCCAGATGAGGCCTGCTGCAACCCAGCAGGCCCTCCGGGAGGCCTGGTGAGGCCTGCTACCTGCCATCTGGTGACTGGAACCCAGGAACTGTTATCCAGCGCTAGTTCCCTGGAGTACCCCCTCAGGGGAAGCCAGATGAGGCCTGCTGCATCCCAGCAGGCCCTCAGGGAGGCCCCGCGAGGCCTACTACCTATCATCCAGTGACTGAAGCCCAGGAACGACCCCTTGGGGGAAGCCAGACGAGGCTTACTGCTACCACAGCAGGCCCTCAGGGAGGCCTGGTGAGGCCTACTACCTGCCGTCTAACACCTGAAGCACGGGAATACCCCCTCAAGGGAAGCCCGGCAAGGCCTGCTACACCCCAGCAGGCCCTCAGGGAGGCCTAGGGAGGCCTACTAACTGGGCTTCTAGCCATGCCAGCGACGAATCCTCGCTGGCAGGTCGGATGAATGCTGGCCGCTCCAAGTCGGGCTGACAATGGCTGTCTGCTTGGCTGACGAAGACCTAGACATCCAGTTACCACCTGGGGAATCACCCCAGGGAGGCCATGATGGTCCTGCTTGTCGACGAGGTACTGCTGAAGCCGACATCGTCGGGGATATTCCTCCCAGGCGCACATTGGCCCGATGTCGCGACTCACCCGCAAGGAGGCCTGCTGAGGCCTCCTGCTCAGAGTCCACTGCCAGGACTGCCCAAGCTGGCTGCTCACAGCCAGCTGGTAGCCCATGCCCCTCCCGGGGCTGGCTTCATCCCGGAGGCTCACGGGGTCCTCCATGCGATGACGCAGTCCCATCCGGCAGTGCCTACAGACATAGCCTAAACACATTGCCAAAAGCAGTGTACTCAGCAGAAAGTACCTAGACCCTCAAAGCGAGGGGAGTACAACTTACGTCACCTGCGTCAGGGCGGCCGCTCTTCCTTCATGCAGCGGCCTACCGTTCACGCTAGGGCGTCAGCCATGGCAATGCTTCGGCTTCCAGGGGAGCATCCGACCGAACCATTACGAAGCACGCAGGTTGCGAGTGCAGCTCAACCCGAGCCCTAAAAGGTGGAGCAGAAGACACAGAGCAGAGGGCAAAAAAAATATTCACAAAATGCTACCCACCGGCCCAACATCCTCCAGGATGGGGCCAGGGGCCGCCAGAAGGTGGCAGCCACAACAAGCTCTGGAAAGCGGGGTTTTCGCAAAAATAGCCCACCTGCGTACAAGCGTGGGACGCCAAACCCCGCCCCACGACCACTGGCTAAGTCGCTGTTCATTCTGCTTCACACCAACCTGCATTACTAAAAACCCCAAAACGCAGAGAAGGGGGCGGGCCTTGGCCGGACGACTCTAATGTAAGAGGAGGCTGACTAGGGATGCGAAAGAAAATGCCCTGCAATATTCAAACCGAGGGCCTCGGGCGATAATTACTTTCCTTCTTTGGAAAGAAATGCCCACCATCCCGCAAAAGCCTAGGCCAACCGATGCAGTGGCCCGGAGAGGGCCAGCCTACATAAGAGTATTATACGCGGCTCGGGGAAGCGAAAAACCCTCAATAATACTCCGTCTAAGCCCTGCGAGGCTAGACATAAATCTGTAGTTCGTGCGTAAGCCTAAACTCACCCTCCCGTCTATGAAATTCCACGAGGGGCAACGTTGACCGCTTTACCCTGGGGTGGCTAAGAGCTTCCTGTTTGACTAGGAGAGCACACTCGCCTAAAACAACAGCACATTCCTACAAGAATGAGCGGTTGCCTCAATACTGCTTCATCACACAGAGAGAAGGCAAAAAAACTGTTCGCACAGCTGTACATACAATGGCGGCTATTCTCTCCTAGCCAAGCTAGCTCTAGACATGCCACATAACGGCATCTAAAAAATCGTTCTAGCCACCGGACAGGGGAACTACAGGGCCCTATGGTGTCCTCCATCGATACCGTGATCCCCAAACCCTTGGCGGGGAGCATGAAGTCTCACACAACATAAATAATAAATGTTTCCCTCGCAAGGGGGACTTACCAGCTCGCCTCCTGCGCGACGATATCCACACATAAGTTTTACTCACAGTATGCATGTTTGGGAGCGCAACCGCCTGAGGGTGCGCTTCTCACAGCCCAGCCAGGCGGGGTCTAGAGTATCATCGTCATGGCACCCTCAGGGCCGGATGTAAGAAGCGCCTGGGGAGAAAATGAAGAAGAGCAGTAAATGAGATGTAATTCTTAACTCACCCACCTAAGGGAGGGATATTTCTTTCACGCCAACAGCGTTGTGATACTATTCCTCTTATATGGGAGTCCGCCTCTTTGCGCCCCGCCCTTAACCGCGGGGAGCATGAGAGGCGATGTTGGCACTCAGGCCCCGTCACTGGTCCGTATACCGTGACGCCTCCCGCCTGCCTGGGACCCGGATCTCAGCGGTGTGCGGGTCCTCGGACACCACCACCCGCGCTTCTGTGACACTGGCCCTCAGGCCCTGCTATCGCTGATATGGCGCACAGCTGCGCCGCGGGTCAGGGTATTTTCCCTGATTGAGATCCCTCAGCAGGTCTTCCCAGTATACTTGCAACACCGACACGGCGTAAAAGTAGCACCAGGCTGACCCGCTGCCGTGTATGCCCCGCCATCTAAACTTCTTGAAACATAGTTGAAAGAAGCTCAGATGGCAGGGTTGGAGCTAGAACACCCATCCTCCAAACATCAGCATTTAACACCGCTGATGTCCGTGAATACACTGAATATGGGTTCTTCCATACCCTCACGATCTCAGTCAGGAGATCAGGAAGGAATGGAAAAGCTCAACTGAGCCGACGGTTTTATGGCCGGGGAGAAATCGATCGTTCCGTTTAAACGAGCGATCTCTCCTTTAATGCGCCCACATGACGGCCGCAGCCTGCATGCAGCGCGCTCATAATAGCCATCGGCTCAGCATACACAGTCAGGATGGCTGAGAAATTAATTTCCCTTCTCACCAGCCATCCCTACGAGCATTCGTGATTAGTCTCGTCAGTCGCTAGATCGCCGGAGGGAAACATCCCCTCGCGGCGATCGGCGACCCCATCCGAGGGAATGTGACGTGCATCCGCGCTCAGCCTCAGCGTGAGCGGGGATCACATCACTAATCTCAGATGCAAAAACGCTCTTCCCTCAGGAAGAGCGCTAGACGAGAACGGAGCGATCTCGGATTGAAAGACTTCGCTCACATTACACACAATCGAACAAATGACTCCACAAGAGCTTGACTGTGCATGCTCTTAATCCCAGGCAGAAAATAAATGAATCTGGATTACCTTTGATTTGAAGCATTCAGACAAAAACAGTCCCTGAAGACGAAGATGCTGGTGTCATGTTTGCAAGGCGCCCTTATATACTTCCTGGTCGCACCTTGATGACATCATAGGCTGTCGCCGGTCAATAGGATTGCTGTGGTTTGATAGTAGCTCAGACACCGGTCACGCTGGAGGCGTTCCCCATAGCGTCAGCTGACGCAGCTCGAGTTCCCTTTCGAAAGGGAACTGCAGATTTTGCCAAAACTGCAGGATTTTTCTCAAGAACATTGGGCAGTTTAACTGCTTAAGACAAACAAGGGACTCATGAACAACCATCACAAAAAACAACAAAACAGCCAAGGATCATCCAGGCAACGACACAGTATATCAAGTATATGTAAACTTTTAAATGGGGTAATTTTTATAAATTCATTTTAGGAAATGACAGAGACAATAACTATCATCATAGAATGAGTAATATCTTAACTGTCAAAGTTTCACTCATGATAAGATGGTTGGCAGTAACAATGGTATCACAAGAAGCAGCTCCATAAACATCTCTGGAACATCTCAGGAGAAGTTTGTTGGTCATTCAGTAATTGGTTCCCACTCCTAATCCCCCAGAATATTATGGAATCCCTACAGAAGCAAAAAGCTGACAATAGAGTGCAGTATGTCTGCAGAGCATTGATAAGGACCTTCGGGATGCACCAGGAAACTCACCATTGTGAGTCTGGATTCTGACTGCTCTATGGATATAGATCCTCCCTGCTGCTTTCATTAACAGGGAGAAATGAACATTGTGGCTCTTTGGCATAATACAAAGAGAGGGGAGGGCGAGTTTTAATCCATAGAAAGGGTTCCTGAAAGGGAAAGATGTAGTCTTAATGTTGGCCTCTATTAAAGGCTACTGCTACGGAAACCGATCCGAAGACTTATTCTGCAGGCTTGTATACTGAGGTCTTATGCAGAAAGGGAAAGTGTCCTAGCTTTAAAGATTCAATATGAAGTAGAGTCTTGCACTAAAAGACTCTCGATTTCAAGGACTGCAAGAGAAGCAAATATGCAGGGAGAAAACTGTTTTGACACTGAAACAGTTAGCCAAAAACTAGACACAAAAATGCCATAAAATAAATTTTAAACTAGTGTTTTATAATTACCTTAGCTATAATTGTCATGTTACAATTGTCATGTCACTGGTTGGCTACTATTGTTTTAGTCTGAGGTGAAAACCACTTCCATTTAGAAACTATGTTCTAATTTAACCTTCATAAGAGAATAACTGTTGGCTAAATGTCAGTTGTTTCAGTTGTCATCAGAAAAAAAAATCCAATCGTGCCGTTTGAGCCCCTATAAAGATATATGTGGTTCAACAATTGTCTTGTATCACTGTCATGATGAAAGCGACAAGATGTTGAGGTACACACGCCAGTGTACCTTTTGTGCCGGTCCCAAGCCCGGATAAATAGAGAGGGTTGCGTCAGGAAGAGCATCCGACATAACATTTTTGCCAAATTTATTATGCAAATCACGAATATGACTTCCATACCGGATCGGTTGGGTCCCAGGTTAAAAACAACCACCATCAGTGCCGTTGACCTACAGGGCACTGGTGGAAATGGGGCTACTGTTAGTCAAAGAAGGAGAGGAGGAAAGTGTGTTAGAGGAGGAAGGTGTGCCCATAGGCAGAGAGAAAAGAGGAAAGGCAGATGTTTAGGACTAAAAGTAGGGACTTTGAATGTTGGTACAATGACAGGTAAATGCAGAGAACTGGTAGATATGATGCAGAGGAGGAAAGTTGACATTCTGTGTGTCCATGAGACCAGGTGGAAAGGGAGCAAGGCTAGAAACATTGGAGAAGGGTTTAAACTGTTTTATAATGGTGTGGACATGAAGAAAAATTGAGTTGGAGTGATCCTGAAGGAGGAGTTTGTGAAGAATGTTCTGGAGGTAAAGAGAGTGTCGGATAGGTTGATGAGTCTGAAGCTGGATATTGAAGGTGTGATGTTGAATGTTGTTAGTGCCTATGCTCCACAAGTAGGTTTTAAGCAAGATGAGAAAGTCAGATTCTGAAGTGAGTTGGAGGAAGTGATGCAGACAATCCCCAGAGGTGAGAGAGTAGTGATAGGGGCAGATTTGAATTGACATGTTGGGGAAGGGAATAGTGGGGACGAGGAATTGAGGGGCAGATTTGGTCTTCAGGAAAGGAACCCAGAAGGACAGAGGTTGGTAGACTTTGCTAAAAGTATGGAGATGGCTGTGGTGAACACGTACTTTCAGAAGAGGCAGGAACACAGGGTGACATATACGAGTGGTGGCAGGAGCACTCAAGTGGACTATATCTTATATAGACGCTGTAATCTGATGGAAATTAGCGATTGTAAAGTAGTGGTAGGTGAGAGTGTAGCTAGACAGCATAGGATGGTGGTGTGTGAGATCACTCTGGTGGTGAGGAAGATGAAGAGAGTAAAGGCAGAGCAGAAGAAAAAGTGGTGGAAGTTAGAAAAGGAAGAGTGCTGTGTGGTTATCAGAAAGAAGTTGAGACAAGCTTTGGGTGCAAGAAGGGCTTCCAGATGACTGGACTACAGCCTAAGTGATCAGGGAGACAGGTAGAAAGGTGCTAGGTGTGTCATCTGGAAGGAGGAAAGAAGAAAAGGAGACTTGGTGCTGGAATGAGGAAGTCCAGGAGAGTATCCAGAGGAAGAAGTTATCTAGGAAGAAGTGGGACAGTGAGAGGACGGAGGAAAGTAGACAGGAATATAGGGTGATGCAGCGTGAGGTTAAGATAAAGGTGGCAAAGGCCAAACAGAAAGCGTATGAGGACATGTATGCAATGTTAGATAGTAAGGAAGGTGAGAGGGATGTGTATCGGTTGTCGAGGCAGAGGGATAGAGATGGAAAGGAAAGGATGTGCAGCAGGTTAGAGTGATTAAAGATAGAGATAGAAATGTTTTGACAGGTGACAGGAGGGTGAGGGAAAGATGGAAGGAGTACTTTGAGGAACTGATGAATGAGGAAAATGACAGAAGAGAAGAGTTGTAGAGGCAAATATTGTTGAACAGGAAGTAGAAAGTATTAGCAAGAGTGAAGCTAGGAGAGCTTTGAAGAGGATGAAGAGAGGAAAGGCAGTTGGTCCAGATGACATACCAGTGGAAGTATTGAAGTGTCTAGGAGAGATGGCAGTAGAGTTTTTAACTAGGTTGTTCAACCTAGTTTTAGAGAGTGAGAGGATGCCTGAGGAATGGAGGAGAAGTGTTTTGGTGCTGATTTTAAGAACAAGGGAGATGTGCAGAGTTGTGGAAACTACAGAGGTATTAAGCTGATGATCCATACAATGAATTTGTGGGAAAGAGTAGTGGAAGCAAGGCTAAGGGGAGAAGTGGACATTTGTGAGCAGCAGTATGGTTTCATGCCAAGAAAGAGCACTACAGATGCATTATTTGCTTTGATAATGTTAATGGAGAAGTACAGAGGGTCAGAAAGAGCTGCATTGTGTCTTTGTAGATTTAGAGAAAGCATATGGCAAATTGCCAAGAGAGGAGCTGTGGTATTGTATGAGGAGGTCTATAGCGGCGGAGAAGTATATTAGAGTGGTGCAGGATATGTATGAGAGCAGTAGGACAGTGGTAAGGTGTGCCGTAGGTGAGACAGAGGTCTTCACGGTGAAGGTGGTACTGAAGCGCCTCTGAGCGCCTTCTTGTTTGCGGTGGTGATGGACAGGCTGACAGATGAGGTCAGACAGGAATCTCCATAGACTATGATGTTTGCGGATGACATTGTGATCTGTAGTGAGAGCAGGGAGTAGGTGGAGGAAAGTCTAGAGGTGGAGGTTTGCTCTGGAGAGAAGAGGAATGAAGGTTAGTTGCAGCAAAACAGAATACATGTGTGTGAATAAGAGGAAACCAAGTGGAACAGTGAGGTTACAAGGAGGAGAGGTAAAGAAGGTGCAGGATTTTAAGTACTTAGGGTCAACAGTCCAGAGCAATGGGGAGTGTGGAAACGAGGTGAAGAAGCGTGTCCAGGCAGGTTGGAATGGGTGGAAAAAGGTGTCAGGTCTGTTGTGTGATAAAGGAGTACCAGCAAGAATGAAAGGAAAGGTGTACAGGACAGTAGTGAAACCAGCGATGTTGTATGGTTTAGAGACAGTTGCACCGAGGAAAAGACAGGAGGAAGAGCTAGAGGTAGCAGAGCTGAAGATGTTGAGGTTCTCTTTGGGAGTGATTAAGATGGATAGGATCAGGAACGAGTACATCAGAGGGACAGCACATGTGAGATGTTTTGGAGACAAAGTTAGAGAGGCCAGGTTGAGATGGCTTGGACATCTTCAGAGAAGGGAGAGTGAATATATTGGTAAAAGGATGCTGAGGTTAGAGCTGCCAGGCAGGAGGTCAAGAGGAAGACCAAAGAGGAGGTTTATGGATGTAGTGAAGGAGGACATGAAGGTAGTCGGTCTGAGAGAAGAGGATAAAAAGGATAGGACTAGATGGAGGCAGATGATTCGCTGTGACGACCCCTGAAGGGAACAGCCGAAAAAAGAAGAACAGACTCCAACCACTGCTATAGAAAACCATTTGATGGTGGTGACTGTCCTAGAAAGAACTATTATCAAAATAAAGAGTCTGAAACTCACTAGCACCTGTCCTGAGAAATACACACACACAAAAATACACATTAATAATAATAATACACATAAAAGTCAGGTTTACTTTATTATCTGTAATCTTAAAATTGTTCCCACTCACAGCCTGTAGAACCCTAATTTCAAACATGCACACTACTGACCTCTGCTGAATGGGAGAGGTATTGTGATGCCGAATTCAATAAGACCACACTGTCTTAAACAACAAGAAGTTTGAAACTGACATGAGATCTTACCTCATATCATTAGCTTGAGTATGTTTGTGCTTTTAACTTCTTGGTCAAGAAATCAACTAGTGTGATGAGAAGGCCACCCAAGCTTGCATATATGTTAAGGGAAAAGGGTGGGGGAGACAACATAGAGACACAGAATCTCAAGAGGCCTATCCTGAAGCAGGTGGTGGTTAAGGATAATCCAGGTAAGTCTTTAATGCTGGAGATGGGCTGGAGGAGAAGAGTGGAGGAGAGGCGGGCGGAGAGATTGCTAATTGTGTCCTACTAATCCATCCCCTCCCCCCACCTTCACCCACCTCCACATCCTCCCCTGTCACATATGAGGAAGGCCAGGCACATAGAGAAGCAAAGGTGGGCTACTGCACCCTGCAAACGTGAAGAAGAGATATTCTGAGGGAAGAAGACCAAAGAAATAGTGGACCAATAAGAAAACCCAGCATTTCCTTGGAAATATGCCACATAGAATGTAGCTACACCTTTCAATCTCTTTCTGCATCCTTTTCCTACCACAAAATTCACCATGGGAGAAGTCCAGAAGGTAAATTTTTCAATCTGACGGAAGGGCCTAATTGGAAATTGTTTGGAAGAAAGAATAGTTTATTAATGTTATACATTGTGATGGATTAGAGATCTCATGGCTGTACCTGAAACTTAAAACTATTAAAATGAAAGTATTTAATAAGATATTGAGGCACAAATGTTTGTTTTCAAGGGTTTGTTTTCAGTCATTGAGAAGTTAAAGGGCACTACAGAGCAAGAGCTTCGGATAGTCCTTCTCGGTTTGGATAATGCCGGAAAAACCACTTTGTTAAAACAACTTGCCTCCGAAGATGTGAACACCATCACCCCGACTCAGGTAAGATTGTGAGGAGCTTTTAAAGCATTGGATTTTTTACACTTTCTTAATATGCTAATTCAGTTAGTGTTACGACACATGAGGTTATGAAAGAAGTGCAGTCTCTGACATTACAGAATGTACATTCACTGCTTATCCAACTACTGAAGGATGTGTTATAATGACTATAGCAAAACAAAAAGTTAGTTAGTGTGTCATGCTAACATATTTACTTCACTTTTTTAGTTTTTAACAAATCCAGCAGAAATATTCTCAAAGCCTTCGACAGTTACACTTCAGTTTAATACCACAGTGAATCGGAAAGTTCATGCTAAAGTCATTCACCAATAGCTGCATCTTGTTTAAAACTAGACTGTACAACCAAAATGGATGAATCAGGTTAAGCAGTGATAAAGAGGGCAGACTGTGGGCAAATAGTACTGTGAAAAACTCCTTCAAAGGTTTTTGACAATGGGGATAACTTTTTAATGGCTTAGAAATATGAAAGCCTGTTTCTGCCTCAGAGTAAAAAAAAAAAAAAAAAGTGAGCTGGAGAATAGGATATATAATATGTTAATAAAATGTAATAAGGCATAGTCACAAATATGAAGAAAAAAAAACTGACCATTAAAATCAATCTGCAGTTGCGAGATATAACATCACATTAAGACGTATTGACATGTAAATAAATAAATTATATCATTAATTAATGAATCTGTACATTAATTAATTCTTTGCAAAACACACAGTATTATAATATACATTTGCAATTTATAATTGTTGAACAGTTTTTTTGTCAGAATAAAAGGTGAAAACCACTTCTATTTAGAAAATAAGTACTAATTTAACCTTCATAAGATGATAACTGATGGCTAAATGTCAGTTGTCATTAAAAAAAATCCCAACTTGCTGTTTGACCCCCTGTAAATATAAATGTGGTTCAACAATTGTATGTGTGTTGTATAATACAACACTGTCACTGTCATAACGAAAGTGATCCACTAGATGTTGAGGTCTAACAACCCTCAGAGACAAACAAAAAAAGCACCCATAGATTACAACCACTGCTATAGGAAACCTTTAGATGGTGCTGACTGTCCTAGAAAGAACTACTATCCAAATAAATTATATAAATAGACATGATGGCATCCCAATCTTTTAAGAAAGTTTCAGTTAATAGGATCAAATCTGGTCAGTCTGGTTTACCGCTCTGTTTACCGTTGAGGGGTCAGAGAAAGAGCATGTCTTGACTGTGTGTATTAGCACCGGCTATTAGAGAGAATGCATCTGACCTAAGTATTCATTAATATCAATTGATACGAATTTCAAATTCATCTAACATTGACTGAGAGTATTGTCAATCAGTGAATTTGTACAGTGGCTGCAATTGATGGATGTTAACACAATATATAGCGTGGATTCATTTGGACTCCGCTGTGCACAGCTTGCTGTAGTTAAGATGTTGGCACACTGTTGCTTGATTACTTAAAATATCCTAGGACCTGGATCTAATGTGAGACTATTTGCTGTTTAGCATGCGTTTTGTTAACAGCCATTATATGCTGCAGCCAGTTAAAGCTGTAAAGAGCCGAGGCCTATGGGGACAGAGGATCCTCTCTAATAATAGCACCACAACAGTGTCTTTAATCCCACGGTTAAAGATTACTTAACCATAAAGTCTCAGTAGTTGGAGGTTGCTCAGGGGCAGGATAAATTTAGACTAGGAGTTTAAATACAGCATGCCTCTATCTGTGGTCTTGTCAGGATTTTGCTAATCAAGCCAAACAGTTTATTGAATAAGTAAGTCACTCTTTTGGAATTGGAAGCCAATTCTGCCTCAGTAAATTATGAGAAGGTAACTGTAAGGTAATTTTTAATGTCACACTAAAATACATTTTTAGCTGTGGGATATAAAGTCACATTGTGAGATTTAAGTCACAATGTGGGATATATAATGTTGGGAAAAGTTACTTTCAAAAGTAATTTGTTACATTATTGTCACTACTTAAAACTAAATTACTTTTTTTATCGAAAGTAATGCATTGTTACTTTTCACACCTGTGCTGAGCCTGCTTCTTTGTTTTTTTAATAGCAAAAAAGTAATATTTTGGCAAATGTAAAAAGGCACTTTCACACCAAAAGTAAGAAAATGCAACTTCACTCTGTGCAGTCGAGGGTACAGCTCAAATAAATCCTTTCAGATGTGCTACCATTCTGGTTTGCAGAAGAAGAATGGCTGCTTCTGTAAATGCATACTCTCTTGAGTAGCCTACTTATTTTGAATAAAGTCATTTTGCGGCAGTAAAAAAAAAGTATGAATATGTGTGGTATGGATGTAATCTAGACATTCACCATCAGTGTTGGGGGTAACGCATTACAAATTACATAATCAAATAACTTTTTCCAAAAGTAACGCATTACTTTTAAATTGAAAAGTTACTTTTACAAATAGGTAACACAAGTTACATTTATTGACAGACAGCTCTCCTGTTCCTATAGAGAATAATGAGTTGTGTGCGTTGTGTAAACATGATGGTTATTGGTTATATACTCATCTCACTTGCAAAAAACAGATTCAGTATTACTCAAAATGAATAAAAACAGTGAAATGCAATCTCAAATTAATACACAATTTCGGATGTTGCCACTTCAGCAAAATGTACTCAATGTGATATTACTATTATTATTTTTTTACTAATATATATCTAAATTTAAAAGTAATGCGATACTTTACCAGTAACTTGAAAAAGTAATCTGATTATTTAACACGCCTTACCTGTAATGCATTACCCCTAACACATGGTCACAGATGTGAGACAGTCACATTGTGAATTTAAGTCAATGTGAGATGGAGAACTGGCACCCTGACTGAGCCTGGCTTCTCCCAAGGTTTTTTCTCCATTTTGTCACCTGAATGAGTTTTGGTTTCTTGCCACCGTCGCATCTGTTGTCTTTGGCTTTTGGCTAGCTCAGTTGGGGAAACTAAATTTTCAACTATATTACCAATCTGCCTGCATTGACTATGATAATTGAAATTAGCTGGATGACATCACTGTTTTCTCCAGAGCGGCTGTACAGCTGAATACAATTATGTTCCATTATTTTCCTGTTTAACACTGTGAAGCTGCTTTGAAACAATTAGAATTGTAAAAAGCGCTATATAAATAAATATGACTTGACTTTGACTTGAGATATGAAGTTGATTGTGAGACTTAAAGGACAAGTCCGGTGAGAAATGAACCTAGGGGTAATTAACAGATGGTTAACGAGTAGATCGCTCTCTGGGATGCGTTTTTTGTAGAGCTAGGAAATCGTAAATCGTGAAAATCGTATGTAAAGAACTTTATCTCTAAAAAACAGATTTGCTTATAACGCTAGTGTATGGGGCACAGGGTAGTAAAATTAAACCGCTAGTTAATACCACTAACAAGGATCAAAATAGCCTCACACTAATGGGTCCTGCACACTGTGCGATTTTCAAAATCCTTTGCGAATGTCCCTTGTCAGACTGTACGAACATGATCCCCGTGTCACACTGTAAGATCTCAGTTGTCATTAATGTCAGACTGCACGATAGTTTAGGCGCGCTAAAAACGGACGCGCGCAAAAAATCTCACCCGGAGCTTTATATCATCAATGAATGACGCGTTCAGTGACAGTGAGCTGCATTACACGCGGGACTGAAATGCTGGCTACAAATAAATTTCTAGCTCTCGTTTTGGTCATAGTTTGTCTTGAAAAACTGAGATATTTGACTGTTGTCGTAGGAGAAGTCACACTGCAGGATTCTGTGCCAAATCTTCTGACACTGCTAGAATTTCGTCTGAGGTAAAATTTGATCGCAGAGCTCATTAATCGGCGGCCGGTGAACATGTCAAACTAACGACCAAAGACGTCAGATTTTAGCCTAGGATCTGAGGAATCTTTTAGGATTTCCTAAATTTGTCTCAGACGGCCAAATCGTGGCCAAAATCGCACAGTGTGAACCCGGCTTAACACGGTAGCATAATGAGGGTCCCTACATGCAAACCGAAGGATTGAAAACTTGGTAAGTGTACAAACAGTTTAATAAGAAGATAGTTTATAAATACAGTCCATTAAGCGTATATAGACAGTAGCCATCTTGGAAAACAGTCTTGACAAGTCGATCCACAAATGCTGTGCTAAGTGATAAGTCGATAGGAATTAAGTTTGTGAAATCTAATTACCTGGACATTTTTATTTTTATTTATTTATTTTCTCTGTCACGTTCAGTGCTTTCTTCTGGAAACTATGAGATTCCAAGTTACAGTTCATCACTTAGCACAGCGTTCGTGACGTGACTCGTTGAGACTGTTTTCCAAGATGGCGCCTGTCCGTGAACGCGTAATGTACTGTGTTTATAAAGTATCTTCTTATTAAACTGTTTGTACACTTACGAAGTTCTCAATGCTTCGGTTTGCATGTAGGGACCCTCATTATGCTACCGTGTCAGTGTGAGGCTATTTTGAGCCTTGTTAGTGGTATTAACTAGCGATTTCATTTCACTTACCCTTTGCCCCATAGACAAGCGTTATAAGCTGATCTGTTTTTAGAGATAAAACTCTTTACATTCGATTTTCATGAAAACGCATCGCAGAGAACAATCTGTTAATTACCCCTAGGTTCATTTCTCACCAGAGTTGTCCTTTAAAGTCACAATTGTGACATTTAAAGTAACATTGTGAAATATAAGTCACAAGATATAAATTCTAAATTGTGATACGTCACAAGTGTGATATTTAAAATAACATTGGGAGAAATAAAAATGAATAAAGTAACAATTTTAAGATTTAAGTCACAATGTGACGCATAAAGTCACACAGACTTTATAAATCACAGAACATCTACAAAACATGTATCCACAGCTGTATTATATGATAATTGTGCTCTTTCAGGGCTTCAACATTAAAAGTGTGACCTGTGATAGCATGAAGCTGAATGTGTGGGACATTGGAGGACAGAGGAAGATCCGACCATTCTGGAAAAAGTACCTGGAGAACACCGATTTATTGGTATGACAGCAGTGCTCAACAGGGAAAATTCTGAAGTTAGCATGTTTCAAAGATCCTTTTTCTCTTTAATAGTTCTCATTCTCGCCCTCTACCTTTTTAGATCTACGTGATTGACAGTGCAGACAAAAAGCGATTTGAGGAAACAGGGCTGGTAAGAATCAATCTGTGACAATCATGGCTTCTCCATTTTTTTTCTTCTAAAAAGAATTGTATCTAACATATTTATAAGTCAAGCATTTTACTTAAAATGTAGTTTACTTGTAATGCGCACAGGCTGAATATGTTTTGTCTTGAGGCTCAATTCAAGCAGCTGTCAGCACAAACAAAAGGATATCCTACACTGTAAAAAATTATATGTTCAATAAGTTATGACAACATGTGTTTTTACACATCAAAATAAGTTAAGAAAGGTTCAACTTTTTGTTATACAAGAGTTATACAAAAGTTATACAAGATGCAACTAATTTTTTAAAGACAGTTTAACATAATTTAAGTTGGAATTACTTAAACATCCAAGTCAATTGTACTCAAAAATTTCAGGCTGTAACTTTTTTCCTGTGTAGGTTACTCCTAACTTCTAAAAAAATAATATGTCCCTTAAGAGATCTTTCAAGAAGAAATGTTTCAAACTATCCTTTTAGTTTCAAACAATACGTTAATGGCTTTAAACTTTTTTACTGCGCATCCTTAATTAGTTCCTCATATTTAAGAGTGTTGAAATTAGGGATGCACCGAAATGAAATTCTTGGCCGAAGCCGAAACCGAATAATAATGAAATGCTTGGCCGAAGACCGAAGGCCGAATACCGAACACGGTGTTTCGCATTTTTTCCATTTATTTGGCAATTTTTTTTTACCATTACAATAATTAAATAGTAAAAATTTGCTTTTTACTATTTTGTGTTGCTTTTCAGAGAAATAAATCAAATAACAAAAATACAATTTCAAAATATTTATTTAACACTGAATTTTTTTTAACATTCCAGCAGATATTATACAACCTAAGCACAACATAACTTAAAATAAATAATTAGTAAAATAAAAAATATATTTTTATTTGGCCATCTTAGAAGCCCCCCTTCTTGAATAGCCTATGTTAGGCCTATAACTGACTGCTGAAAGAATGTAACTCTGTATGTCTACAACAACTAATGTGCATTGAATAGTGCAAAAAATGTGGATGAACCCACAACAAATAAATAACTGTCTTAGACATAAGCCTACTTAGCCTACTTCTTCAGGAAAAGTGGCAGGTTCTTCTTTATGAAAAGTAGCTTCTCTGCTTTCTCACATGAAAGTCAGTTCCTCTTCTCATCGATGACATGAGATGCAGCACTAAACAGTGCTTCCACACTGCTGACATGTTTGCTGCATAAAGCACGCAGCTCTCACTCTACGTGGGTTACTTTTTGATCGCGTCATTAAAAACGTCATTGTTCGGCCAAAATTATTCGGCCTTTTTACTTATTCGGCCGAATGCCGAAAGTGCTTTTTTTGGCTATTTTCGGCCGAATAATTTCGGTTGCCGAATATTCGGTGCATCCCTAGTTGAAATGCCACAGTTATATGCCTACGTTGCATTATGTTGGGCTTGTCCCCTAACCAGAATTTAACTTCCCCTCTATAATAAATATATCAAAAGTTTTCAAATCAGGGGAATTTTTCATTGCACATTGAATTAAAAATATACTTAATTTGGTACTATACAAACAATATATTTGGTTATGGTGGAAATTAGAAGTCAGAGAGTCTTAAAATTCTGAAGTTTAAAATTCTCATTTTAAGATAATATATTAATATAATATTAAAGCAGCACTTGGCAACTTTTGCTCTCGGGGTCCCCCTACAGTTGGGAAAAAATAATGTCCTCAACTACTGTCGTAAGCTCTGTCATCCTACAACAGGGGATGCCATCTCGCGTGCATTTGTTGACATGACAACCCTGATAGCCCTGAGCTAGTAATGCGCGGGTCATCTCATAACCCGCGGACCCCGTATGTCTATATAATGGTGATAGGGTGCGGGCGGGTTGTAAAAATATATACAGTGGTGCGGGGCGGGCCAAATAACTTCATAAAAGCGGGTTGGTGCAGCACTAACAGTTACCCTGAACACTGCAAGAGGAGTTCATACGCAGGTGTTCTTCTGGCGTCGCGTTTGAAATGTCTTCATCCCAGGTACAGTCAGTGGCATATGTTTCAGCATGTCATGAATATAATTTCATGGGTTTTATTTTTTTTCAAACGCCAAATAATCACGATGCTCACGTTTACAAGCCAGCATCATTATAATAGTCTATTGGTTACCGTTTTACAGAATCTATATGATACTTCAATTCAATGTTTGAGTGGTAGGTAATCACCATAAGCATGACGGCATCGGTCGGGCACGCCTCCTTCAGCTCACGCCGACGAGCAAACGCTGGTCCAAAGTTGATCCTCATCCTGCCTTTAATCCCATCACTTTTTCGTTTCATCTTATTGCTTTCCTCCAACAAAACCTTTGCGTTCTTATTTGTCTCTGCTGCTCCGGACATGACTATATTATCCGACGAACAAAGTTGGGCTCGCACGTCCGAATTAAAGGAAGTGTGGGTGTTGGTGGAAGTGATGTATATTACTACCCGAAACCCGAAGTTTAAAAGTACGATTAAAAACGATACAGACCCCATCAAGCTTTGGCAGACGTGTCATTCAACCTATTGTAAGTCAATGTATCATCACAAGAGTCTTGAAAATATATTATGAAGGTTGAAAAGTTACCTAGTGCTGCTTTAAAGAATTTGTTTTGAAGATTACAGGTAGCAAAAGGTGCTCACTCCTACCATTATCAAAATGTTCTACACTGTATAAAAACTATATACCACTCTGATGATACAGTGTCTTTCTGGTTTGTACACTGGGGGTCCCACAGCACAACTGATAAGTCTCATAGCTAGCAATGGTTTTTAGTTCAATAATTGGGGCACACAAAAAAAATCTATAAAGTGAATGCACTGTAAGGGTAAAGCACTCTGGATTGCAGCATATAGTAGTCTAACCTCTATGGTGCTGATTACACCACACTCTTCTGTGATGACCTTCTTCCACAGGAGCTGTCAGAGCTCATCGATGAGGAGAACCTGAAGGGTGTGCCATTGCTCATCTTTGCCAATAAACAGGACCTGGCCACAGCCTCCCCTGCCAGTGAGATCGCAGAGGGCCTCAACCTGCACACGTACCGGGACAGAGAGTGGCAGATCCAGGCCTGTTCTGCCGTATCTGGGGAAGGTGTACAGGTTTGTTTATATATAGTGAATTTAATTTGTAACAGCTTTTTATTCAAATCTTTGAAATAACCATATAACCATTATAATGTAGTTTTAAATAATTTATTTATAATATAAATATTGCCAAAAGTATTGGGACACCCCTCCAAATCATTGAATTTAGATGTTCCAATCACTTCCATGGCCACCGGTGTATTAAATCAAGCACCTAGGCATGCAGAAGCTAATACAAACATTTGTGAGAGAATGGGTCGCTCTCAGGAGCTCAGTGAATTCAAGCATGGTACCGTGATAGGTTGCCACCTGTGCAATACGTCTTTTAAATTTACAAATTGGAAGTAACTGGGAACAGTAACTCAGCCACAAAGTGGTAGGCCACGTAAAATCACAGAGCGGGGTCAATGCATGTGTCGCCAACTTTCTGCAGAGTCAGTAGCTACAGACCTCCAAACTTCATGTGGCCTTCAGCTTAGCTCAAGAGCAGAGCGTAAAGAGTTTTATGGAATGGGTTTCCATGGCCGAGCAGTTGCATCCAAGCTGGCCTTTATAGCAGTGGAGACGTGTTCTCTGGAGTGACGAATCACACTTCTCTGTCTGGAAATTCAATGGACGAGTCTGGGTTTGGCAGTTGCCAGGAGAACGGTACTTGCCTGGCTGCATTGTGCCATGTGCAAAGTTCGGTGAAGAGGGGTAGGGTTCTTTTTCAGGGGTTGGGTTTGGCCCTTTAGTTCCAGTGAAATGAACTCTTAATGCTTCAGCATACCAAGACATTTTAGACAATTTCATGCTCCCAAATTTGTGGGAACAGTTTGGGGATGGTCCCTTCCTGTCTCAACAGGTCCATAAAGACATTGATGAGCGAGTTTGGTGTGGAGGATCTTGACTGGCCTGTCCTGATCAACCCAATATAACACCTTTTAATAACAAAAAAGTAATATTTTGGCAAATTTAAAGGCACTTTCACACCAAAAGTAAGGAACACCTTCGGATGAATTAGACTGAGAGCCAGGCCTTCTTGTCCAAAATCAGTGCCTGACCTCACAAATGTGCTTTTAGAAAATGGGTCAAACATTCCCATAAACACACTCCTAAACCTTGTGGAAAGCCTTCCCAGAAGAGTTAAAGCTGTTATAGCTGCAAAGGGTGGGCCAACTCCATATTAAACCCCACGGATTAAGAATGAGATGTCATTAAAGTTCATGTGCATGTAAAGCCTGGCATTCCAAAACTTTTGGCAATATAGTGTATATACATAATATATATTATGATTTTCCATGATTAGACGCAAGACATTATTTTGTCTTTCAGGATGGGATGAACTGGATCAGCAACAATATTGTAAATAAGAAGAAATGAATCTGCTCACCTCAAAGTGTTATTTTGTAATTAATCTAATACATCTGTTAATATAAACCACATTTAAAATATTTGCTTTGGAAAACGCGTTTTGTAAAAAATATTAATTATATTGTAAATTTGTTTCCTAAAGAGACTGGCAGGAAACAAAAAATTCCCCTCTCTCATCTCGTATGCCCTTATGCTCTTACAGAGCTGCTCTCTGCAAAAGACAAGTTTCATTACAATCTGTTTATCATGATGTTGCTGTCATGTTTTTGAGAAATGATGTACCAGGGCATAAATAAAGCACACAAGCAAGATTTGCAGCCTAAAATAAAGATGAGGCATTCATGTATCTATCACAAATAAATATAGTCTTCTTCAGCTGTTTTGATAGTTGTCACACAAAATAATTATCTTTAACAGAGCAAAACTCTTGTACTTTGTGTAAGGTGATATGTGAAACACGTGTTTTTTTTGTTTTTTGTTTTTTTGTTTTTGTCTTAGTATGAATGGATTTGGTAGTTTCTATATGATTATCCTGTGTGGGCATCATGTGTATGATTATGTCAAATGAAAGTGTGACTACGTTTTCTCTAGTTGTTTAAGATTATACATTTTAACTCAAACAAAATCCTGGAATAGTCATGTTTAGGTTTTTTTTTGTTTTTTGTTCACATTTTCCAACCTTTTTGGAATATCTAAAACAGATACTCAAGCAAGAGTGCTATTGTTCTGACTAACATGTCATCTCAGCTGTGGTGATGTCTCAGCTGTGGAATCAACAATAAGGTAGATTGTGAGTGTGATCATTTTATATAACACTGTAATAAACAGGAAGTTAATACTGAATAACTTACATTTTAGATGCAATATTCCTAGTGATGTTGATTTGTTTTTGCTCTTTACACAAAAATAGTTCAAATCAAACATAATTTAGTTCATTAGATAGTTTATTTAGTTAACTTTCTGTGATATTGGATCTCATTCACTAATAATTGTGTGGAACATTCATGGTTATTCGCACAGGAGAACTGAAAATTTCCATTTCACTCTTAGCAAACATTAGCCTAGAAATCTAGACGCACCCTAGCGGCAGCAAATCTAATCTGCCGCGAGTATCGTCTAGCAACTCTCAATACACTTTTGAGCTGTAAAAACCAAACTCTGGTCAGACCAATCACATTGTGTATAGAGTCGGTGGGCGGGTCTTAATATTGTAATGGCAGAGTTGCGCTTGCGTGCTACTATTAAACACAGAGGCTGTCGAACAGTGGTCTTTCGAATCAGCTTTGACCGCGACTCTGGAAGACTTGAGAAAAGAACAAAGAACGGCACTGAAGTCATTCTTAAAAAGGGAAGATGTGTTCGGAGTTTTGCCGGCCGGATACAGCGAATTTTTTAATCTATCAATGAGCTCCGCTTTACGTTGCTCTGGTTGGTTGTAGCTCTATCCAATTGTGAGCAGAGGAAGTTTGAAAGAGGACCGTTTATCCCGCCCCTCGGATTGAGCCCTGTCAATGGTGAGTTTCCAGACCAAACATCTTGATGTGGGTCTTGCTTGTCAAGCTAAGCAAACATATGACATGCTCTAAGGCAAACAAGTGGAGCTCACTGAGCCAATGATGGGTTGAGCTTGAACTAGTTCAGATCCACCTCTGTGGACCTGATTAGTTAAGTTAAACAATAGGCCATATAGGCTTGGAGTGGCTGGACCTTCAAGCTCCACCCATGACAGAGAGTGGGAGCTGGACGTCATTTGGCTCTGCAGCGAACACCACTTGCATTATAATTTTCTATTATAATCTTCACAAATGAACACAACTTTAAATACAATCACCAGAAATAATAAGTGTAGGCTATAAACTAACTTCATGGTCACATGACTTCAACATCACAAACATTACACTTTAAACGTCTTAAAGGTGCAATATGTACGATTTGTTGGTTAAAATATTCAAAAACCACTAGAAAATGTAATATATTTTGTTGGCGTGTACAATATCCCAAATGTTTCCACGAATGTTTAAATCCAGAGAAATAAAATTTAACAAGGACATGGACCATGTCCATGCGTCGCCTATCAATGACATCATACCTGTGTAACCCTCGATTTCCAAAGACCAATTCCTGATTTATTTATTTTTTTCCATTAAATATTTTATAAGCTGTTATAACTCTGACTGTTAGACTGTTGAGAAACTGGATACATTCAATCGACATAAAATGAATAATAAATTAATAAACATGAATAAAACTTTAACAAATTCGCTAACACAATTGTATATTACCATGTCCTTTTATATATCAAAGGCTCAAGGGAAAGTTGATTTCTCAATCAATCATCCCTTTAAGTTAAGTAAAGTTACCTGTGTAACTTAAGGCCAAGTATGGTAACACACACATTCAGAATTTGTCCTCTGCATTTAAGTTAGTGCATACACATCAGGAGTAGTGAGTAGTGTGAACCACACACAGCAAAGTAGGCATTCAAACAAAAAAAAATATTCAAACAAACACATTGACTTTGGGACAATGGACTAGAAGTGCAAAACTGCCAAAAGTGCTTAGAAAACAACAACTTGTTCCAAGGTTTTGGCCTAAAAATATACCTCATCCCTGCAGCAGTCTATTTAAGCAAACACTGAAAAAGTGAAGTCCCTTCTCAGACTCATGGCATCCCTTCAGCAAAAGGTGTTGAACCCCAGAGGCAAACAGACTTGTGCATGACTCAAGAGTCTTGCCTTCCTTCCAGGTCACTGGTCTGAACGCTTAATGTTATGGCCAGTGGATCAAATTTTCATTAGTGTGGATGCTGAAGCTCTACCGTGCTAATCCAAGCCCATTAGATACACACCTCACTTGCTATAATAAGACATTGATCTAACCAGGGCAAAAAAAATAAGGTCCACAGTGTATCTAACACATAAGCGTTTCTACCTCGGGGCAGGATACATCAACTACAGCCTGGCATCAGTGCAAAGGATTTAAAAATTGGTAAGTTTTGCTATAATAATGAAAAGATGTTTGTTCTGGGATCTATGCGACTCCATTTAAACAAGTGTTTTCAGGCCTGATTTGACATCAAATTAGGAGAACATATGAATATAGCATAAAGAAAGTATCAAATCAGATTTGTTTTAGTGTGGGGAAATCTAAAAAATGAATAATAATTCTTCTGGACTGTTTTATTGAAGACTGGACGCTATTAAAATCATCATGCCTGTGCCATACACTGACATATCTAAGGAGATAGATCAACAGGAGCTGTGCTCGGACACAGATGGAGGTAAGAAGCAGGAAAATAAATAAAAATTCTTCAAACAGCATGCCTTTTCAATGGATGTGACTGATTCAATGAAATCAACTTGAAAGCAACAGCACTATGACGTGTGGGAAAAGAACCACAACAGTCTGTAAAGTGAAGACAGAGCCAAATATTCACTTTCTGCTCTGGCATGTCTCAGCTGCTTTGACTCAGTTCCCAAAACAGTAAGGATATTTGTAATGTAATATGACAGCAGGAGACTAAATGCTTTACTCCAGAAGATCATGACTCATCCACGCCTGATTGGGAAAGATCTGAACCCTCTTAAACATTTCAGAACAAGCAGCAGGCTGAGGTTACACTCAGATGCCTGTGTCAAATTTAACAATTTAATCCCAGCCGCACATATTGTGCGCATGCTTGGAGAGTCAAGGTGGTGACAGAAAATGTTAGACGTGCTTTTGATGATGTTAATTATGAATGACTACACAGTGTTAAAGCAACCCTGTGACTGTCAATGAAAATTAAAAAATAATTACCGTATTTTCCGGACTATAAGTCGCACTTTTTTTCATAGTTTGGCTGGTCCTGCGACTTATAGTCAGGTGCGACTTATATATCAAATTTAATTCATACTGACTGACAAGAATAAACATATAGCCGCGAGAATGCGCTCTATGCTGCTCCTGTAGCCTAATATTTACTTATAGACAACAATTTAGAAAGACTGAACACAAACAAAATGCCCCCATAAAGAAAATCTTATTCTGCAAAACACAAACAGCATGTTGTAAAATATGCAGCGGAGAACGATTCTCACAGCGTTCGTCTCGCGCGGCTGAGCCTCTACCGGCAGAGAGTTCAAGCGTCTGTGGACTCGTTCCTTCAGCTCTGGCCATCTTGCTTACAGTCCGCAAGTAGATTTCTTTTTCTTCTTCATCACAGTTAAAGTAACCTCTGCTTTTCGCCAGTCCCTTACAAGTTTCTCACTCACTTCAAACTTTCTTTCTTCTGCTCGGGTTATGCAGTGAAGCGGGCACGAGCGAGTGCACGCGAGCAGGTGCTCGCATGCGCGCGCGGGTGCTCGCGTGCTCGCATGCGCGCGGCTCCAGCTCTGCCCTAATGCGACTTATAGTCCGGTGCGACTTATATATGTTTTTTTCCGCGTCATGACGCATTTTTTGACTGATGCGACTTATACTCCGGAGCGACTTATAGTCCGGAAAATACGGGTAAGTAACATTCATATGATGTAATTAGTAGTTTATAGCGCTGTAATTACTAGTTTATAGCATTTTACTGTAGTTTCATGATGGAGCGTAGTTGTGTGAATAATATAAAATGCATTTCACTTTATCTGTGCAGGTAAATCAGCATGTCTGAACCTGGGAAAGAAGATCAGTGTTCCTCGGGATCTGATGATGGAGGAGCTTAGGCTGCAGTCAAACAGAGGATCTATTATGTTTCATGAGAGACTCAAAAGAGTGGAGAGATTCACCTTGGAGAATATAGCACAAAGACATCTCAATGTAAGACATCTTACTGTGTTCACTAGGTTAAAGTCAAAATGAAATTAGAATGGACCATATTTGCTTTCTTAAAAGGATAGTTCAGCCCAAAATTAAAATGGCGTGTTTATCCAAGTCAAGATGTAGGTGTGTTTGTTTCTTCAGTAGAACACAAATGAAGATCTATCTATCTATCTATCTATCTATCTATCTATCTATCTATCTATCTATCTATCTATCTATCTATCTATCTATCTATCTATCTATCTATCTATCTATCTATCTATCTATCCATCCATCCATCCATCCATCCATCCATCCATCCATCCATCCATCCATCTATCTATCTATCTATCTATCTATCTATAGTAAAAAAAACAAAAAACAAATCAGGTCTCTAGTGACTGATCAAATCTAAAATTTTCAGTTGGCCAAATTGAATTTCTGTTAATTAAATTGCATCAATTCACAGAAATTTAATTCAGCCAACTAAAATTTTTTAGATGTGATCAGTCACTAGAAAATTTGCAATTGGATATATATATATATCTTACGCCGTTTTTTTTTTTACCTTCTCTGGCAGAAGTAATGGAGCTGGGGAATACTAGGTGAGATTCATTAGCCTAGAAATCTAGACACACCCTAGCGGCAGCAAATCTAATCTGCCCGCAAGTGTCGTCTAGGAACTCTCAATACCCTTCTGAGCTGTATTCCCCTAACTCTTGCCGGGCCAATCACATCGTGTATAGAGTCGGTGGGCGGGGCCATAATGACGACGGCTGAGTTGCGTTTGCGTGCTTCTAGTTAACACAGAAACTGACGAACGGCGGTCTTTTGAATCAGCTTTGACCGAGACTCTGGAAGACTTGGAGTTAAGCTTTTCTCTGAGAAAAAAAACAAAGAACGGCACTGAAGTCATTCTTAAAACGGGAAGATGTGTTCGGAGTTTAGCCGACCGGATACGGTGAATGTTTAATTTATCAACAAGCTCTGTTTCACCTTCGTTGCTCTGGTTGGTGTAGCGCTATCCTATCGCGTGCAGAGGGAGTTTGAAAGACAACCGTTTATCCCGCCCCTCGGATTGAGCCCTGTCTATGGTGGGTTTCCAGACCAAACATTTTGATGTGGGTCTGGCTTGTCAGGCTAGAGATTCGTCTGATATGAGGTAAAATATCACAAATACTGATCGGTCTCTCGCAGAAACCAATCGTTTCGTGTCTTAAGACTTTAATGTGTCACCACGAGCCGCAGGGTTTAATATGGATTCGTACATTTATGTGTTTTTTACTCTCATAGAAAACACACCATTAGACAAGCAACAGTTGGAGTTAAAAATCTTAATTTGTGTTCTACTGTAGAAACAAACACACCTACATCTTAGATGCCCCGGGGGTAAGCAAATAAACATAACATTTTCATGCTGAATTTTCTGAACTATCCCTTTAATATTCCAGGTTCAATACTATTATAGTTTATGAATTTGGTTCCAATGTTAACCCTCTGGGCCCCTTTGGTCAAAATTAAAATTTTGAATTATGGAATTTAAAATTTTTGGGAAGACACTTGGAGACTTTTGTCACAAAGGTGAACACACACACAAAAATCATGGGCATGATTCGGATATCATATGTTAAATGGTGAAAAAAAAGTCACACTAGGCTCCATCTTGGTCAAAAATGACTGACATAGGACATGAATGGGAAATGCGACCACTCAGAGAATCTTTTGATTATGCAATCTACAAATCAGCCACTGTGCAGAAAAAAAAGTGCACAGCAAATAAGGGGTAAGATATCAAGAGTGAAAAATAAACATCCCTACACATACATGAACTATGAAGTTTTTGCATTAAATGTATTAAATGCTTTGCTCACCTGTCACCTCGCTCTTTCCACGTTAAATTGACACTTTGCACTGTCACCAGTAAGCCAAGCCTACTTTAATAAGATTGGTCATCTCAGTCATTTTGATATTGACGATTGGTGTTAGAGCGCTGAGGAGACAAACAAATTTAACTTTTAATTTTTTTTTGCCAATTTGGCCATTTTTAGTTATTGAAGGGGATTTGTCCCCCTCAATGTCTATGGTGGTTACAGCACTGCCCTGTAGACTTGGATTTGCTCATTTAGGTGTGTTTAGTTACCAATGAGGCTAAACTATGTCAGAAGGCCTCCCAGGAGCAGGATTGGACACCCCAAAAATGTTTAAACCTTAACCTTCCAGCAACATTTAGCCATAATTACAACACACCTGAAGCAGTTCATCAAGGTCTTCAGGAACACTAACTTTACGGCAGGTGTTTTGGAGCTAAACTCCTCAGGCCCTCCAGGAGCAGGAAGTAACTATTAATCTTATACACCCCAGTGGTTCTCAAACCTGTCCACCAGCCCTGCACATTTTGTATGTCTCCCTCATCTATCACACCTGATTCAATTCATGAGCTCATTACGGCAAGACCTGAAATGGTGGAGTCAGATGTAGGGAGACATACAACATGTGCACGGCTGGGGGTACTCCAGGACAGGTTTGAGAACCACCATACACTATCCTCATAAAGTTTCTTTAAGAGTGTGACTCAGTAATAATTGAAGACGATTTAACACTGCCTAGCACTTAGATGAAGCCCTTCAAGGCCAGAATGCCACACAAGGAGAGAAAGGAAGTGAGTACTCTGAAATCTACATCACCCAGCCTGGAAAAAACAACCTGGTCACCACACTCAAGCGCACAGTTGCTAAGAAAGGAAACCCAAGCTTCCTTGCACCTGGTAAATACAGAAGAATGTATATCTTTAATTCTGTACATTGAGGTCATTTTTGTACTCAAGGTCAAGGGAAAACCTGATGGTCACTCGTTTGTCTCACACAGGTTATGGGGGGCCTCTGAAAGAGGTTCCTCCTGAAAAGTTCAATGTCACTGTAATTCCAAAGTCTTACCAATCACCCTGGGAGGAAAAGCCCATTGACAGCGGAACATTCTTGGCTACTATAAGTATCAACCTGCCTGAGCCACCATACAAACTCACCCCAGCCAACTACAAATGCTTCAACAGGTACCCATTAAGCACCCATTAAGGCGTCCTCATTAGAAAATTCAACCTTGGGTACATTTTAAAGTCCCAGTAAACCGCAAGTAGCGAGTAAGTTCTTCAGTGCTGTGACGTATTTCCAAGTGAAACGGAATATTGAATAGAGGGCAGGGTTTTACTTCAGCACTCTTCCTCTCCATCTCTCGTTCATAGCAGATGAACAGTTGGAGGGGAGTGGTTACGCATTTTCAAACCTAAGCCGTCCAACTGCCATCATCTGAGAAGGAACGCCGTTTTCAGACTGGAAATTACTTTTCAGATTTTGATTAAAGATTACCACGACAAACAATTATTTTTTTCTGTGTATTAACTCGCACGGATTAATTGTTCACCCTAAGACCTTTAATATGTGCTAACAAAGTAAATAGGGTACATTTTTATTTCAAATTTTAAAACTTTAAAGTAAAACTTTATCCCATTTACTTTCTAACGCCCGTTTCACACATACTCCGTCTGCAGTGCGTGTGCGTTGCGTATTTTTTTCCGTACCCATGTTAACGGATGACAGCTTTCACACTGCACGCGGATGCTGTCCGTCAGTCCGTTCCAGGAGCGTTGCGTCTGCAGCAGTGCACGGATCGTTTTCGTACCGAGTCTATTTTTTGCTGCGCTGCGTTGCTGCATTAAAGCGACAGAACATTGTTCGCATTAAAATAAACATGTACTGACACGAAAATCTAGTAATTTCACCACAGATGCATATTATTTAAAATATACTCTTGTTTCAAAGTCAACACGTGGCTTTTTTCTCAAGTAAAGCAACAAAACGACACCTTACCAGGCATTTAGGTTAAAAAAATGTGCCATAAAGGATAGCACTCGTAGCCTAGCCTACTTTCTTGGAGGTGAAAAGCATAGTTCTTTTTGACCTGCAGGATTTCTTTTAAAATCGTGTAAAAACGAAAGAAAAGACGAGCGTCGTCTGTTTTTGAATAGACTATTGTAAGTTTCTAATTTAAAATGTTTGTGATTTAAGGCTATAACCTGTGTTTAAATGTTTTGCCACTTGTGTGAGCTAAATCGAAAGTATATAAATATAAATAAATGAATTTAATAAAATGTTGTTTTTTAAATGTAGTAGCCTAGGCTACGTAACCTGACTTCTATTAAAGAGTAAACAAAGAGAATTGGAATTCTGACGAGGCATGTTCAGTAAAAACGTTTGGATTTAAATAAAAAATAATGAATCAATGCTGTGTTTGTGGTATGCAACAGCGGATCAGTTGCGGACTGCAAACGCAGCATATGTGAAAGGACTACAGGGTGTGGGGCTCCTGCAACGCACACGCAACGCAACACGCACCGCACACGCACTGCAGACGGAGTATGTGTGAAACGGGCGTAAATGTTTATAATTGCTAAATGTAAAAAATAAAATAAAATAAAAAGATGAAAATGTAGTAATTTTTCCTTCTTCAGAAATAACTTTTTTTTCACGTATGCCACACAGGCTATTAAATAATGTTACCAAGTAGCTATTTAGTGACTGACATATTGTCCAGTTTCATTTTGACATAAAGAATTAAGATTATTGGATTAAAAATGGATTGCAAACTGCAATGTCTGCCCACTTTTTCAAATGCCTTGGTTCTGGAAGAATTTCTCCCAATAAATTGAAATATACTAATATATATATATATATATATATTTAGAGAACAGCATTAATTTCATAATGTGATTTACCCCCCATTGTAAATTATTTTACTTAAATGAAAGGTTGGATTTTTGTGAATTTTCTAAAATAAAACATCAAAAGGATAAACAATGCAGATTATTTTTTACAGCCATAGTTGATCATATTTACCAGGGGAACCAACAATTTTGACCACGACTGTGTATATATACACATACATACAGGTCCTTCTCAAAAATTTAGCATATTCTGATAAAGGTTATTGTTTTCCATAATGTAATGATAAAAAATAAACTTTCATATATTTTAGATTCATTGCACACCAACTGAAATATTTCAGGTCTTTTATTGTTTTAATACTGATGATTTTTTGGGCTCATGAAAACCCCAAATTCCTCAAAAAATTAGCATATGAAAAGGTTCTCTAAACGAGTTTATTAACCTAATCATCTGAATCAACTAATTAACTCTAAACACCTGCAAAAGATTCCTGAGGCTTTTAAAAACTCCCAGCCTGGTTCATTACTCAAAACCGCAATCATGGGTAAGACTGCCGACCCGACCCTGTCCAGAAGGCCATCATTGACACCCTCAAGCGAGAGGGTAAGCCACAGAAAGAAATTTCTGAACGAATAGGCTGTTCCCAGAGTGCTGTATCAAGGCACCTCAGTGGTAAGTCTGTGGGAAGGAAAAGGTGTGGCAAAAAATGCTGCACAACGAGAAGAGGTGACCGGACCCTCAGGAAGATTGTGGAGAAGGACCGATTCCAGACCTTGGGGGACCTGCGGAAGCAGTGGACTGAGTCTGGAGTAGAAACATCCAGAGCGTGTGCAGGAAATGGACTACAGGTGCCGCATTCCCCAGGTCAAGCCACTTTTGGGCTAGAGAAGCAGCACTGGACTATTGATCAGTGGTCCAAAGTACTTTTTTCAGATGAAAGCAAATTTTGCATGTCAAAATTGGCAAGGAAATGCCAAAATGCCTGAAGTCCAGTGTCAAGTACCCACAGTCAGTGATGGTCTGGGGTGCCATGTCAGCTGCTGGTGTTGGTCCACTGTGTTTTATCAAGGGCAGATACTGAAATATTTCAGTTGGTGTGCAATGAATCTAAAATATATGAAAGTTTATTTTTTATCATTACGTTATGGAAAATAATGAACTTTATCACATATGCTAATTTTTTTGAGAAGGACCTGTATGTGTATCTATGTATTTTATATATATATATATATATATATATATATATATATATATATATATATATATATATATATATATATATATATATATATATATATATAATCAACTCTTTTGATTTGCAACTCAAAAAAATAAATTGCTACAAAATGTATGTTTCCCATATAAAAAGGCCTTTTAGAGTTTAAGAGCCATGAACCAAACTGACCAGCTACATGGAGAATCACTACATAAATTAAACACTTCTTTTTCAAAGGGGACTTGCAAAATTCATGTTTAGTTTTTGAAAATATTTATGTCTGCACTGCAATGTGTGTAGCCTACACAACCATCCTATTGTGGCAAAAATCCATGCTCCATTTATTTTCCCCATAAATCTGTCTCAAAATGAACTTTGTGAGTTTTTGACAGTTTGCAATAAGAAGTGAAAGGGAAATTATTTTAATACTCACGCAGTCAGCCAGCTTTCTGTGGACGTGCTTCAGATGTGTGTGCGCTCAGAAAAAACATATATCTGAAGTTTCAACTGATGTGGATTTAAAATGCATGCATGATAATCAAAACCAAAGAAATGTTTTTGGAAGTAGCAGTATTAGCTTTGGACGACGGATGCACGAGGTGTACAGGCCCCGCCCCCTTCTGGAAAGCAGGGCGTGGTGGAGCAGCCACTCATTTGCATTTTAAGATATATGCACTAAACAGCAAGGTTTTTTTTTTCCAAAAAAGCTTAAACTTCAGACACATTCTGGGGACACCTAACACTTATATTACATCTTGTAAAAAACAGCATAACAGGTCCCCTTTAAAGCAAAAAACAGCTTTTTAACATGTCCAGTCTGATTATTTTTAGCAATGAAAAGGAATATAAACAGCAATCCCTGTCATTCTTTCCAGAGCTCCTATGCCATTTGGTGGGACAGCAGGTACAGTGAGAACTCTGCCGCTACCTGGTTTTGAGATGCTGCAGGCTCACACAGAGCCACACCTAACCTGGGACAGGATGTGCAACCGGCCGAATTTTAACCGTACACCACAGGGCTGGGGAATCCTGCATGCAATAGAGTCTCCCGATTTGTGAAGCTGATTTGACAAAATATAAGTGAGGACAGAGAGGCATAAAAAGCTACTGTGAGCTGAGCTATTGTGAGACATCAAATACCAATTTAAAGTTTACATACATCATTATTTATATGCCTATCATTATCACTATTAATATATTATGATACTGTTTACATAAACATTCACACCAGTATTTCAAAATGTGAAGCATCTTTAATGTAACCACAAACAGGACAGCTGTACATTAAAAAAAAAGTCTTAAAAACAATACAGAATGACACACTTCGTTCTTTATATTTAGAGGAGAAGAAATTGACACTAATGGGAACTGTAATATGAACAATGGAATATTCTAGAGGTGAAGGACAATGTGTCAAAAACAACAATGAAGACTTCAGGCATTTGAAATAGTCAATAGTGCCCCCATTTGGTAATTGTTGGTCACTGCAACCAATTATTTGCCATTTGGCCCTAGAAAAGGCATGATATTGTTTTTTTATATTACATACACAACAAAAAGATGATACACACATGGGTCGAAACCATCAAGGGTCATTATAAAACAAAAACTTAAAAATAAATTGTATCATCTCATGGTTTAAATTCTAAGATGCTGGTATTTTTCTGATGCTTTCATTATGCATTAGCATTCCATCTTACACATTTGCTCTGACAATGAGTGAGATATTAAAAGATTCTAAAAAAACGAGCAGAGATGACATCACTCTATGGGTTCAGTTGTTCCGCAGTCCTCACTGAACAGTGAGGTAGATGTATGACTATCTAGGGGCCTCCATGGCGAGTTGCATGAGCACCCATCCGCTGAGGATCTTGGGATGGGTAGTGGACCTGTCCGGGGGGTCTCATAGCCATTGGAGGGGGCATTGAAGGGGCCATGGATTCCATGGTGTGGAACATAGGAGGACCAAAACCTAGAAAGAACAGGTGAGGTTAATGGGATAGTGAAGAGCTTCACCTTGGGTAACTAACAGGACAAAAAAAGTGGAAGGGGGAAATGAGTGGGGTGAAACTTACCAGGTGGTGGGGGCATGGCGACCCCAGGTGGAGGAGGAAGTCCCAGGTTCATGACAGCAGGGGCACTTGTTGGAGCCAGGTTGAAGTAGTTGGTGGAGGCATCTTCATCAGACACAGGGGGTGGGGGCAGAGCTGTTGAAAAGATATGAGAGAGATCAAAAAAAGCCATACACCGTTTCAACTTATGTATAGTGGACCCCAATTTATTTAGGAGAAATCATCTTAAAAGTACAATTTAATTTACTAACTAAACAAGCTCCCAACAAACAAAACACATACCGTTTAACAATAAAAATCTATTTAAAATCAAAACATTTCATCTTTATCTTTTAAAATAAAAATATCAATTTATTACTGAATTATCACTGTTTAAATTTAATTTACTAGTGTTACAGGTCAAGCTTCAAGATAAATAAATAAATAAATAAATAAATAAATAATATATATAATAAAAGCAATCCATACAATGCACAATAAAGCAAAATAGATTCATTACTTTAACATGAATACATTTAATTGCTTTATTACATTATCATTGTAAATGTATTTAAGGTACTAGTGAAAGGTCAAAATAAAAAACACAAAATAAATATTTAAAAGTAATCCGTACAATTCACCATAAATAAATGAATGAATGGATAAAATTGCATTAATTTAAACCGAATACATTTATACAGAAGCTAATTGCATTCACTTGAGAAAAAAAAAAAATCTACTCTGTTTTTCTGAATTAATGACTTAATTATCTCAGAATTATGAGATCATTTTTCTTGAAAAATAAAATTTGTTCTGTTTTTCTGAATTAAAGGTGCACTATGTAGTATTTTAGCAGTAAAATATCCAAAAACCACTAGGCCAGTGTTATATATTTTGTTCAGTTGAGTACCTACAATATCCCAGAAGTTTCCAACTATTTGTAAATTTTGAGAAAATTGCTATTTTAACTAAGGACAGGGACATTTCAGCATTGCATTTGAGGGAGTTGCCTGTCAATTGCGTCATATCTGCGTTACCCTCGGTTTCGGCTTTTATTTGGCAGGAGCGCTTTACTCTTAGCAGTGTGAACAAGTGAACGCACGGAGTAAAGTCATAACATCGTTTTAAACACACTTAAATGTATCTAATATGATAAACAGAGCTACATTACCGCAAAATCATAACCGGAAGAGCGGATCTGTGCGCGCCCCCGGCGACTGTGTCCCGTCCCGTCATAATAAAAGTCCCGGTATTCGCGAGGCGGGTATTTGTTTAACAATCGCTCCAGCAGCTGTGCTCAGGTCCATAACACTCGGTCCTGCTCTGGTTTAGACTACAGTAACGTTAATAACCGCATGCATGAACGTGATTTCTGCCCGAGTCCTATTTTCCACCGGCTGTGATGAGAAGACCACATCTCCAAAGACGCTGCACTTACATTTTGCGTCATAAAACTACGCATTTGTTTTGAATAGGCGCCCTCCAGTGGAGGGAAAGCTGCATAGTGCACCTTTAATGAGATCCCTCAAAATCCTGCCAAGAGCTATATTTTAGCTGGATTGCATGGAAGTAAAAATGTCCCGCCTTTCAAATTTAATCCGGATTTATTTTACTTTGGGTTTGAGACATTAGGCTAATATAAATTGTAATGTTTTTAGTGCGTCAACTTTGCGCAGACACCTCAAGACAGCAGAAAAGAACATTTTGATCTGCTTGACATAGCTATTGCACTGATCCAGTATTTTCAACAATTGCCTGATTGTCTCATGTCACCACGTAGCCAGCCTGAATGCATTTCAGATGCATCATCTTAACACGATCACATAGTAATGCGTATCAATAGTACGAAGTAGTAGAGTGTGAAATCGTGTCTAATGTATATCGTCTGGAATGTATATTGTGTGGAATGAATACTGAGATAATGCAAGTGCTACGCAGTCTTCGCGTGCATATGATACGCACTTTATGGCGTGCATATGACATGCTCTTGGGTAGGTTGGGGGTGGTGGGTTCGTACGTATAATACGCCATAAAGTGCGTATCATAAGCACGTGAAAAACTGTGTACCATATGTACACCAAAACTCATTTTGGCATATAATTCTGAGATAATGAAGTCATTAATTCAGAAAAACAGAGCAAAACCTTTTTATTCATTAAAAATTCTCATAATTCTGAGATAAGTCATTCATTCAGAAAAACAGTAGATTTTTTTTTCTCAAGTGAATGCAATAAGCTTCCGTACATTTAACCTGAATTTATGATTAAATTATCATTGTTAATGTATTTAATTTACTAGTGTAAGGGCAGGCAACAAAAAAAGAGAATGCAATAAATATTTAAAACAAATCCATAAAATTTACCACAAATAGTATGATAAAAATGTATTAATTTAAAATAAATTAATAAATAAATGTGGTGCATTTAATCTGAATTTATTATTAAAATATCACTGTATATGTATTTAATCTACTAGTATGACATGTCAAGCTCTAAAAAATAAATAATTAACATTCATAGATTTCCGTCAGAACCAGACATAAATTCATACGATTTGACTAAAATATACATGCATGAGAGACTTTGACACATACCACCAGGCAGCCCTGGCACTGGCTCCAGCCTGATTCCACTCTCGGTCACCCCATCCTTCTCTTTCCCCCGAGCCGCCTGTGACCTAAATGACACAAGGCAACATTCAGAACCACCACCACAAACATGAGACTGTGATTTTCAGGTTATTGCACAATCAGTCACCGACCTGCCCCATTTGACGTTAAGCCGGCGTCCATTAATGATGAGTTTATTAAAGGACTTCTCTGCAGCCGTCTCTGCTGCCTGCCGTGTGGCGAACTGGATGAAAGCACACTGCTGCCTTTGAACGATGGTGATTGTACGAATCTCCCCAAACTGGTAAAAGTGATTCCTTTGTGGTAAAAAGAAAACTGGGATCTTTAATCAAGGAATTTTTTTGCCTCAATATAATATCAAATAAAATAGCATTTTATTAAGATAATACTCTTTAAAATGTTGCCTAAATAAAAGGCACCTTGTTAATTATTTTATAATCATGCATGCAGCAGACTGTGATCATGTGAGTCACTATAAGAAACATTAACTTTCGAATTAAAAATTCATGTTGCCACTTAAAATTACCAAGTAACGGCAAAGTCATTAAAACCTTAAAGGGGGACTAATTACAGGAACTGACACTTTCTTGATGCTGATACTTTCTTGAAGTTGGTATCAACCAAGTAAATATAGCTTTATGAGCTCTAAAGTGAAATTACCTGAGCTCAGAGTCTGTAACGTTTTCTCCAAGCCCCCCGATATAGAGCGTGGTGATGGATTTATCCTCAGGTACATCCAGTCTGGGCATAGTGGAAGCCCGCTTCAAAAGTTTATCAGCCACAGGATCATTAATGCCATAGTAACGGTCCTTAATGTTCTGGTCAGCCAGCGGGTCATCTGGATCGGTGGGCTTTTCATGCCTGTGATATCAAAGCAATGCATTTTACTGCAAATGTAATCAAAATTTCAGATACGCTCATACATAATGCACACCTCAAGCATATCGCAAATGAACGAGTTTACCAAGCAAGCAATCTGAACATGAAGCAAAATGAAAATCATGACACCCAACACTGGGTGTTTTCCGACAATAGAGAATGAAAGATTTTTAAGGTGTCGCTCACCTGTACGGACACTCTTCCCCTCTCTTGCACTCCCCTTTCACCCAAAAGGAACAGATATGAGGTCTGTTCCTCTTGTAGTACGGCGTGGTACGAGCCAATTTCAGCAGCATATCGCTGCTGCTCGGTGCCTTCCCAAGCAGCCCCACAGGTCTTGTTCCATCAGAATTAGCGATCTACAGACCAAAACATTAGAATTATTTGACCCACAGATACTAAGTATTTTCATTCACTATGCTATATGTTATCATGTGGAAGTCCTTAAAGGGTTTCTGGATGCGCCAATGCAGACAAACATCACAAAACATGAACAAATGTGTAATATACGGAAAAATTACCTCTCTCTCCATATTCTGAGTGTAATACTCCTTATTCACGTCTGATCTCGGTACTTCATCTTTAACGGACAACCCAGTGTCACGAACCTGAATGGGCAAGCCTATGCAAAGTACAAAATTAAAGCTTTATTATTTAGGAACCTTTACAATACAAAGTCATGAAATTAAAAGTCAAAACTGAAACTCAATGACTTAAGTAATAATTTAAACGTTAATTTTTCTACTTAATCTCATAATGACTTAGCATGTCATAATTTCAACTTTTTGTCGTAGTTATGACTTGCTAGAAGCATGACTCTTTACATATTTTCATACAATGCTGCTTTCTCACTAAAAGTTCACATTGTGCATTGATGTGAAGCAAACAGCTCAAATATTTCTATACTAAATATATAGCAATATATCAGTGTTGTCAAAAATATATATTTTCGATACACAGTTACACGTCGATTGTAAACATATTAAATGGTTTCAGTTTCTCTCAGTATCGATCCACGAGTACCAGATGTAAATAGTAAACGGTCTGCATTTTTATAGCACTTTCAACAGACCCATGGCCAACAAAAGTTATTTACAAATTGCCTCCCATTCATTCACTCACTCATTCAAACACCAACGGCAATGTCAGCCATGCAAGGCACCATTTAGCTCGTCTCGAGCAGCTTGGGTGAGGTGTCTTGCTCATGGACACCTCGACACTTGGTCAGCTGGAACCGGGGATCGAACCACCAACTTTTCAGTTTGTAGACAACCTAAATGAACCACTGAGCCACTGCCGGCCATGGTAATGCTATTTCATGCATTCTGACTTATTTACCCTGTTAAAGAGATTCAAATGCTAAATATGGGCAAAATTACAAAATATTAGTTTGATGTATGACGGAGGATTTCTGTGCCAAATAAACTCCTTTAGGATTCAAACAAGTTTCAGAAAGTTTCGTTTTGGATTACGGGAGCCGTCGGCAGCGCTGTCATTTAGATCATGAAACCAACAATGTCACTAAAAAAGTGTGTTTCTAGAAAAGATAACCTTGTTAAGCTTCATAAATAACCCAGCGTTAAGGGAACAGTGGATGCAGTTTGTTTTTTCCAAAGCAGAAACGGAGTTCTGCAATTGTGTTTGAAGCATCAAACGTCTGTTTTGTTGGCCATCGGTGTGTAAGTTATCCATAGATAATGCCATGATGTATTGTGTGCGCTTGTGAGTGACTCTTTAGTTTCGCCCACTGCACTCAAACATACCTCAATGTAATGTAAGAATAAGTTAGAAATCCTTGTATTATGATAACATTAATGTCAACATCTTTTAACGAACAGATATTTATACCGAAAATATAATGTAACCAGAGTGTAGCCACAAATTTGTAGCTGAAATTATACATCATAACAGTCCTGCATTACCATATTCCAGATCCAGGAGGCAGGTCTGACAGACATTCTTCATTTTACTGCAGGTCTGACACACTTCTGTCTTCTTAAAGCGCATCCTGACTCCAGGACACCAGCGGAACACAGTGAAGGGACGCGCACAGATCTAGGGGACAGGAAGAAGAGACTAAATTAACAATGCTGCACTTTGAAAATGTGAGGAAAAAAATTATTGAGCATGCTTTTTCAATTTCCATGAATTTGTTGTGTACTGGATAAGGATTTTGACAAATAATTTAAGTGATTACTGGAGGTGGTTTCCATGTGTGTATCATGTACCAATTTGAATTAAAAGGTTAATTCACCCAAAAATGAAAATTGCCCCATGATTTACTCCGCCTCAAGCCATCTTAGGTGTACATATGACATTCTTCTTTTAGACAACTACAATCAGAGATACATATATAAAAAAATGTCTTGCCTAATCCAAGCTATATTATATACCAAGCTTAATTTATAATGGCAGTGAATGGCAGGCCAAAACGTGCATCCATCCATTATAAAAGTAATCCATGTGCACCCCGAGGGATAATAAACGCCTTCTGTATGAATAAATATATTTTACTTTATATTATAACTATGGATTACTATGATAAATATGGATGTTTCTAACAAAACCCCATCGATTTGCTTCAGAAGGCCTTTATTAACTCCCCAGAGCCATATGGATTACTTTTATGGATGGATTAACTTTTTGGGGCTTCAAATTTTGTGCTTCCATTATAAAGCTTGGAAGAGCCAGGGCATTTTTAAATATAACTCTGATAGTATTTGTCTGAAAAGAAGAATGTCATATACACCTAGGATGGCTTTAGGGTGAGTAAATTAGGGGATAATTTTCATTTTTGGGTCTTTGGTGAACTATACCTTTAATATATTGAGCATAGAATTATTCTGAGATGACTACAGGAACCCTATCAGGAGCACATTTAGCATTTTTTGTGAGGATGAATGTAGCATTACCTTGCACTCCTTGCCAAATTTCTCTTTGGTCTGTTAAAAGAAACACACGAAAAAAGCGAAATATTCATTAAACTTTCACTAAATTCAATATTAATTAACAATGAAACTAATAAGTGAAACTGCACTAACTCTCCTTACCATGCGGATATAAGGGTTTTCTCCTAAGCATGTTTGACAGAGTATGGGAAAATCCTGTTCAAAAGAGTAAAGACCATTACCATTCAAGCCGAAAAAATGTGTACAGTTCATTAATTAGTTAAATAAATATATACGTTTGGAACTACTGTTAAATACATATACAAAGTAACGTTACACACAACCATAGGTTAAAATAAAATGAGTCCAATATAAGATAAAACTCTACATGTTATGAGCCAACAATATCTCACTATTATACATTCACGTTTTAAATAAAAATAATTACTTCACTGCTGTTGATGTTTTCTAAACTCTTTTATTAATATGACAGGGATTTTATTAACATGACACGGGGATATAATTAACCTTCCCCGTCATTTTATTTTAAGGAGATGTTTATTTGTGTCTGTACATTAAAGACCGGATAAAATACAGTACAGATTAGAGGATAGTCACACTATTCTGTTAGCAAATATCAGTGACTCGTTGACGGTTTACAGTAAATTTATATAAAAACATTTCGACTATTGATGAGAAAGGGTCTCCATTAGCCATAAGCTAAGACACTACAGAAAAGGGTTCTATTAGGAAAGGCAATAATTTAGCGAGCTCAAACTAAGAACATAAATGCACCAGTAGCAACATGAAGTACTTCTTATATCTTCTTCAAATATTGTATACTCACCGAATCCTCCCAGTTTTGTCTGTTGTAAGTGTTGGATCCTAAAGACGTCGCCATTGCTACAAGCTTGCGCTAGCTTGTAGCAATGGAATCTTTACCCACAATACTTTGCGTCTACGGGGCTGGGAAAGAATCGTAGCGCCACCGAATGTTGTGGAGGAATACATTTCGCCTTCTGAGTGATATTATGTTGCCTTCACGTGGTATCAAAACGTTCCTACTTTCCACGTCTAAAATCGTTATTACGAGCTCATCTCATTCAAATGTGTGCTTGAGAGAGAGTTCATGTCCGATTTTTTAACTAGAAAACTAGTTTTTACGATAATTCCGATAGCACGTGAGGGCAGCATTGGGCCTAGTTTCACAGACAGGACTGGACCTTCATGTCCTATCGGACATTTCATGCTTCCCACCTATGAAGTCATTATTAATAGTTAATTGCATTCAAATTGTGACCTGCGAAAGCGGTCGTGTCTAATTTTCTTTTTCTTTTTTTTACTAGGAAAATATTTACGATAATTCCGATAGCACGTGGAGTCAGCATTAGATTAAGCCAGGAGCAGGCATGGCTTAATCTAATTAGTTAAATTAAGACATTTAAGTAGCTTTTATAAATGTTGAGAATGGCACTTATATTTAAGATATGTCAGTGCAAGTTGGTTTCAGTTTTAGACAGCTCAAAGATACATTTTAGTCTGAGACATTTTAATAGCCTAATATCTCTGAAACAAAAGTAATCAAAACATTTGAAATGTGCTCTACCCTCAATTATTATTTCTTGTAATATTTATTGCTTTCTTAATGGGTCCTTTCTTCTTATGTCAGTGTTAAGTGTATGAAAGCTTGAATTTCTGTTTTGAGTAGGCTACAGCCGGCTGTGTTTGTGAACTTTAAACATTGAGTAACAAATCTAATTGAAAGTTGTTGTTTTTTTGTGGCAGTGTCTGTAATCATTTATCTGAAATGGACTGTGATGATGGTATTGCAACTCCACTTTTGTTTTTTTGTATAGGCCTATAACTCCCATAAAACTACAATTTGACTGCAGTTTGGAGGGAGTCAACAAATGTGACATGACCTAGGATGTAAGGAATGTAGAATGAGCAATGGCATAATAACCAGTCTAATGTCATTACAGCTCCCTAGACCATTAGTGTCAAAGCATTGAAGGCCATGGGATGTAAAAAAAACTGCAGCTAAATAAAGTGACCGAGATTGTGTAGACCGCCTATCCACTACAAAAGATGAATGCATAATGACAGGACTGTCAGGCTTATACTTTTGATGCTAAAAGGTATTAATATTTGAGATGCATCTAAATTGGGCATGTGAAATTGTCCATCTACCATCCATCCATCCATATACCTGTTTGTCTATCTGTCTAAAAAAAAAAAAAAAACTCCTGTCTTGGCAGCTCACTAGATATGAAACTGGATCCTGGACCTCTTTTTGCCCACTGTTTAGCCTGTCTGTCTGTCTGTCTGTCTGTCTGTCTGTCTGTCTGTCTGTCTGTCTGTCTGTCTATCTATCTATCTATCTATCTATCTATCTATCTATCTATCTATCTATCTATCTATCTATCTATCTATCTATCTATCTATCTATCTATCTAACATGCACACAGATTCAATAACTTTGTAGCCTACATTAATTATCCATCAATGCGGATAACACAGATCGCTGCTAATCTCCATCAATAATAAAGTCCGATTGTATCCCTCTACGTTGCTGCCCACTAGCGGCGAATTTGAGTGAGCAGTAGCAGCCTGTGGAGATCGAAGAGTGAGTCCAGTGTGTGTGCGAGAGGGACAGTCAGGTTCGAGGCTCGAGTTCTGGTGGGTTCAGCCCAGCAGAGACGCGCCGCTCACTCTGTGCTCGGACCGGGACGCTCGACTCTCCCTAAAGCAGAAGGCTTACATTACCAGGCTGCAATTCCCTCATGCTATATTCATAATTCTGGATTGAAGACTGCCTCGCTGCAGCTGCCTCTGGCTGAGATCAACTTGGTGAGTGGATCTTTCTTTGGATTCTGGACCAGCTAACTCGCTAACATGTAGGGTTTAAACATTCTGTGAAATAGCGCCAGCAGTCATAGGTTTGGTCTATGTTGGCATACGCCCTGGAGGCGCCGAATTCCTACAATCGCGCATAGATAATGGCTAGAGTGTTGGGAATGGGTAGCAGGCTAACGTTAGGTTATATGTGTCCGTCTTTAGCACAACAGCAGCCCAAAAGGCTGTCCCAATACACGGAGAGCTGTCTACCCAGGCAACGTTTTTTTGGGCGTGTTCGAACACCTTCCCTGAAGCTGTCTAGGTAGGCAGCTCACTAGTTTTGAAACACAGCTCAAAGTCTCTCTGGATCATGAACCTCATTTACCTTCTCCACTGTTTAGCCTAGCTTAGCCAGCCTGCTACTGATCTGGACCAGTTTTCAGTTATGTAAACATCCACATTGCCCCAGTATTTTCTAAAAGCCCTTATAAATATAAAACAACGCTGGACATTGAATTTTATATGGCAGTTCTATCCGTCCCTCCCAACACAACCCGACATTACCCGTCGCGCTGAATTAAACGGATCGACTAGCTGTTAGCAAGCTAACAAGCCAGAGAAGAGAAAGAAGTTTGGACTGTTCAAGTAAATTGTTCCCTCCTTTTCAATTGGATATTTTGGGAGTTGTTTGGTTCTCTTAATGGTTCCAGGTCAGTAACTCTTTCTCTTGCGAGCTGTGGTTAATATTAAGTTGTTTTTACGAATGTATTTGACTGTGTTATTTTTTCTTTTGCCAAATTATTGTAATTGTAAATATGCAGCTGCGGAGGAGAGCAGCCTGGTATCGACCCAAATTGAAGGTTATGTTTCTGTAAGCTAGTTAATAAAACTATGTCAATATGGAGTCGTTTATGTGCAAACAGTATCATTGTCATCCCAAATAAGTGCAAGTGTGAACCCTAAGAGAATGTTTACAGATGATCAGATACTGTATAGTATGTTTTTATTTGGTAGGGTTGTGAAAAGGAATGCGCTTGTTAGTTTATAATTAGATTTGTGGCTTCATTTAAGCCTTTAATGTATTAGAGAGCTCATAAATGCGTTATAGTGCTGATGAAGTAATTGGAGTCTTAAGGTTTCTCATTGAGATTTAGATTAACCTTCATGCGCTGTGAAATTTAACCAGCCAGGTCAAAGCAAGTTGCAAACCCACCATGTAAACAAACAATGTGCATTAGACTGGTCAACATTTGCCAAATATTTTGGCGGCTTTATCTGTGGTACACTGACTGTCAGTCTGAGCAGTGGAAATATTGGCTGTAGGCGCTGAAAAAGTGGCTTTGTGAGAAATCAGTGCTGTGGTTGTGGAATATCTGCAAAACATGTTCAGGCAGCATGAGGCGTTCAGAGAGGTTTGTCTCTGGGATTAGGACGAGAGGCTCTTGTTTTGCTATTTGAAAAGCCGCATCTGTGTGTGGAAAGGTTAGAAGATTCAATGGCGAGGAATGACAGGGTTTTTGAACCTCCTCGCTGAATCACCAGAGACTTAAATGTCTGTGGTCATGCAAGTATTTATCTCCAGTTTGAATGTGAATGGAGGAGTCAGATGGAAAACCGGGGCCATTAAAATAGGTGGCTCACAATTTGTGTGGCTCTGTGTGCGGCAAGATAAATATCAAATTGAGTTTTTCATTAAAGAAAGGAAGGAGACCTTGCCGGCAAAGCAGAGAGAACCAGAGGATGACCTCGAGTCAATAAAGGAAGATTTCAGACCGCCTCTGGCTAGCGGTGAAAGGCTTCGAGTGGTGAACTTTGAGTCAGCTAGCTGGGTGGTTCTCTCAACATCAGATTCGTTTGTTTGCCTTCATTTCATCATTCAGTGCATTTTGACATGCACACCTTAAGGAATATTCTTAGGTTCAATAAAGGCTAGGGCTCCAACTAATTATTATTTTGATAATTCATCTGTCTATTCTATTAGGGCGCTTTCATACTTGGTTCGAATGCCTGGACCGAACCCGAGTTCAATTGCTCTCCCCTTCCCCTTCCCCTGCCCCCGCTGGACTGTGTTCATATTATGTTGTTTGTGTCCGAACCGGGGTTCGTTTGCGTCATCAAAGCAGCTGTTTACCCGGTTGCTTGGTAATGTCAGCGAGCGTGAAGGCGACGAAATGCATAGCGTTGCTCCCATTACTTTTATTTTTTTGTTTTTGAATCTTTGGTTTTGTTAGCAAAGCTTCAGTACGTAATGGGACTTGAGTCTATCTGCCATGAATGCACTGTAAATGCTCTAAAGCAGGGGTTTTAAAACTTTTTGTGTGTGTGGACCACTATTTGTAATCAAATAAAATTTGCGGACCACTTCATAACACATAATAAAATATGTCTACACACAGTCCTGCCTGAATTAATCCGCACCTCTAAATAAGCTTACTAGCACTAAAACTATAACTAGTACTGTAACTAGTAGTAAACTGTAACATCAGTACAACAGGCTTGTTAAAGGCAAGTTTACTGCACACAATGGCTGCCACATATTTAATTTATTTATTTACTCAAGCGCCCTAATGCTAAATAGCTTTCACAGTATCTTTTTCTTCACCCTTCTTTTCTTTGTTTTTTTATGATGAATCTGGCTCATAGATGCATCCGACTCACTGTCAATCTCTTTATTTTTTTGTAACTTCTGCCTTTGTCTCTTTTCTCTTCAGAGAACCCGTTGCTATCCACCGATCCATAACGGCACTGAACTTGAACGTCACGGCCGAGCGCCACTAGGCTGTTTTAGTAATCGCACAATAACTTGACAATGTAATACAAATGTTATATCAATATAGGCCTTTTTACTTTTTATTTTTCTATGGGAATTTCCTGGTAAAATGAAGGTAAAAAATATTATTTTATTTTATTTTGCCTTTCCACGGACCACCTGCAGTACCCTCATGGACCACTAGTGGTCCGCGGACCACAGTTTGGGAATGACTGCTCTAAAGAACGCTGAAGACGAGCAGAGATGAGATCTACCGCTCTCTGCTTGCAGTATGTCAGTGACGCTCGTCAGATAAATGAGTGAAACACTCACAAAACACACGTTTTTATCATTTTAAACACACGTTCACTTCCACGATTTAGTACGATTGCTTTCACATCAGCAGCGAACCGTACGCTTTTACGCAGACTCGGGTACGGTTCACGGGTGTGCACATGAGTTCGGAAGACATGAGAGTTTGGAGTTCACATCATCTCAACAAACCGAACTCTGACCTCAATCAAACTCGGGTGTGCACCAAAATTGCTAGTTTGAAAGCACCCTTAATTAGATTAAACCTTTAGAGTTTTCAGGGGGGGTTTATTATTTAAAATGCCCCAATTATGCTATTTTAAAGTTTTCTTATTTAGTTTTGAGGTCTCCAACAACAGGTTTACATGCATTCAAGGTAAAAAAAAAACAGTTTAATTTTCTCATAATATACATTGCACATCACCAGTGTTCAATGATTCTCAAATGACCTGATGGATGAATCAGTCTCCAAATCCTGCCTTTCTGTCAGCCTACTCTGCTCTAATTGGTCAGATGGCCCAGTCTGTTGTGATTGGTCTACCCCAGTATTTCGGGAAAAAAACGGCCATTACCGTAACTGATCCTGTTAGGCCTGCACGATTCTGGGAAAAATATGAATTAGGGATGTCAACGATTAATCGATGATCGATTAATTGTCGATAAGACATTTGATCGATAAGACTTATCGATCATCGATTAAGCAGGGTCATGCGCGTGTGTGCGGCTCAACTGCGAAACGGGAGGAATTGAGGAACAATTATGCGAGCGTGCCCGAGTTCTATTTGGGACCATTTTACAGCTGGAGTTACACCTTCATCATGACTGCAAGTTTGCATGTGCATTCGCAGCCTTTTGTTTTGTGCAAATGTAAGTTGTAAAATTGTGCTTATTTTGTGCAGGCCTATCTATAGCTGATTTATCTCATAAGGATGCATTTGGTTAATAATTAACGTTAGAGGCGAGCGGTAGTAAAAGCGTGGCGGTGATCAGCTTCAGCGTGCAGCTCCAACAGCAATGCACAACTAATAATGACTATGATTGGGACTGTCATATTACACAAAATTAATGAGAACACTATTGTAATAAAACATTGTGATTGTTAAGTATTTGGGTGGGTTTATTTGCCGTGTGTTTCATTGCGTTGATCCAGGCAGAGCTCGTGCACAACATGAGTCGCGCACTCTGGCTCGCGCATGTAACTTAGTTCAAGTTCACTTGTGCATTCGCATCAGATTGTGCTGAAGTCATTTGTAATATTACATTTATTTTGTAACGTTATATATGTGATCAATGATATAGGATGCGTTTCTTTTAGTGAAATAAAACGCACTAACAAATGTCTTCAGTCAGGGATGGCTACCGGTTTTCATTCAGTGCTTCGGCTTTAGCGCATACAGAGCAATGCATAATAACTACGATTGGGATTGTCATATTATATAACAGAAATGAGAACACTATTTTAATAAATGGTTGTAAAGTCATTGGGTTTAGGTGCCGTGTTCAGAGAGTTGTTCCAGGAAGAGTGCATCTCCCATTCTGTATATGAATATTAGCAACTTAATTTAAGTTCACTTGTGCATTCGCATCATTTTGTGAAGATATATAATTTGTAATATTTTGTTAACTTTATATAAATCTGATTAATCTCATATAGGAAGCTTTTTGTTGAGTTAAATAACGCTCTAACAAAGAGCTTCAGTGTAACTTACCAGTGTTGATTCAGCGCATCCGCTTCAGCTCACGCAGTTCAAACAGCAACGCACGACTAATAATAACTATGATTGGGACTGTCACATTACATAACATTAATGAAAACAATATTTTAATAAATCGTTTTGAATTAATTGGGTTTAGGTGACGTTTCAGCACGTTGTTCTTGGAAGTGCGTCCACACATTCTGAATAACAGATCTGAGGCGGCGTTCGTGTTGTATTACATGTTATATTTGGTTATTAAATAAGTCATTTCATTAAATTATAAATCACATCGACTAATTTTACAGTCCCATAGCCTTTTGTTTAGATACAAAAATCCTTCTCATTCATTTGGTGAAGAACACGGCGTTTTGAGCAGCATTGCACATACTGTCATGCTGTCGGCTATAAGCCACAGCTGTAGACGCATATTTCAGTATTATGGTTAATGATTAATCGATTAATTGATCGTTAATTTAAACGACGATCGATCATGGGAATTTTTGAAAATTGACATCCCTAATATGAATCACGATTTTTTTAGCTTAGAATTGATATCAGGATTCTCTGCAACAATTTATTTTTTCTCATGAAGTGTAATGTTTATTGCACACATGAAACATGACAAAACAAAACCTGTTGTTGAGGAAAAATCTGGCCTAAAATCGTGCAGTGTGGACTCGGCATGACCCAGGGCTAAATGTTCAGAATGAGGCAAAAAGCAGACCGTTTTCAATTATAAGATCTAGTTTATTAGAAAATAGAAATCGATGCATACTAATAAGAATGCTTTATTAGCACACTTATTATAAGTTGGTATATTTTTATGCAAACCGCAACAACGGCTGCAGCATTGCAAGTGTGGATATTCTGACCCTCTCCCATCAGGTTAAAACCCCCTTTACTAGAGGATTGGACCGGTTGAGACTGCAGTCTGTAGCGCATCTAATGCTCTTGAGCTCATGCTGAGCAGTGCCATAGGTTCAACTCTCATGACTGGATAGAGCTAGAGGGGTGGTCTGCCACGAGCAATCAGGCAAATTAAGCAGGGCAGTGGGAAGCAGTGTACGCTTGGAGCTCGAGTTTACTCCCATAGCTCAGCTTTCTTCTCTATTTTTCTCAATAGCAGTGTTTTTGATATATGAAACATTAGGACAAGTGGAGTTATGTACCCGATGTAGGAAAATATTTTTAAATCCCCATAGTCGCTGGTTACTGACATTACAACAAAGCTTTCAATTTAGGGTATTACTAGTGATGGGTTTTTTTGTTGTTGAAAGAATCATGGTGAGCAAAATGGTAATATACCAAATTGCATGAGAGTATTTGATTTGATCAAAATGCCCATGTGATCATTGACTCTGAAATGGCATGATTTTAAAGACAGTTTTCCCCCAAAAAAGAATGTATTCGTCCATATAGACCTGTAGGATCTCCCAGCTGTTCCTGCATACTTTAGAAGCAGTGGCTTTCAAGCTATTGCTATTGTATAATAATTTCAGTATATAAATATTTATAGTTATCAGTATAGCTTCATTACGTAATTAACCAACCCAATATATATTAATATAATTAAGTGGCTTAATAATCTGTAAGAATTTTGGAATATGGAATACTTTATATATGTTTATATATTACATTATATATGAAAACATTATAATACCTTTGATAAAGATTGTTTTCGTACTCGTGCAGGGCTGATATATATCAGATATTATCCAATATATCAGTTTGTTTCAAAATATTAACCATTATTGGCCAGTTTATCAGAAAAAAGAAATCGATGCGTCCTAATATGTATGCTTTATTAGCGCACTAAAATCTAAAGTTATTTAATATTCCCACCACCACACATTGATTGCGCAAATTGAAACCACTTAGAGGTTTTTTTTTCTTTTTCCTTTTTGGAGTTTGACAGCCTCTAGTCAGTTAATGTATCCTTCCTCTAATGATTTTCCTAGAAGTCTTTTTAAGCATTTGTGTTGGTGTGAGTCATTTTGGCTGGTCTGTTCTCGTGGGTGTAGTTTCAGTACAAAATCTCTTTTGGGTCTTATAATTTGCTATTCCTTTAATTCTTGGTGTATGCCAAATAGTGCTCATAACAATGAGATTTCAGGTCAGGGTAATAAATGAATAAGATATAATAATTAGACCATTCATTTTGTCAGAACACAAATGAGGAGGTGTCAAGTGCATTATTGCATAATAGCTGAATATCAAATGATCAGGTATACTCAAGAATTTTGTTAACATATCATTTTCATGTTTATTGACTTCATGTCATCCACCACTGCATATGGACCTCTGGATGAGTGCTAGTGTTTGTTGTTGAAGGAAGTTGATGTAATGCAGATAAAATGCATCAAAAAGGCAAAGCTTAGAAGAAGCTTAAAGGGTTAGTTCACCCAAAAATAAAATTTCTTTCAATGACTCACCCTAATGTCGTTCCACACCCGTAAGACATCCGTTCATCCTTGGAACACAGTTTAAGATATTTTAGATTTAGTCCGAGGCCTTTCTGTCCTTTGAATGTAAGTGTATGCCCACTTTAAAGTAGTCAAAGTAGTCCATATGTGACATCAGTTGGTTAGTTAGACTCTTTTGAAGTGTCGACAATACATTTTGGTCCAAGAATAACAAAAACGACGACTTTATTCAGCATTGTCTTCTCTTCTGTGTTCCTCAAATAAAGAATCAAATGGTCATGACTCATGATTCAAGATTTGGATCGCGTGTCAAACTGGCAAACTGCTGAAATCACGCGACATTGGCGATATGAATCAATCCGCTGATTCGCGACCGTTTGATTCTTTATTTGAGATTTGAAAACAAACGCGGAAGAGAAGACAATGCTGAATAAAGTCGTATTTTTTGTTATTTTTGGACCAAAATGTATTGTCGACGCTTCAAAAGAGTCTAACTAACGGATGTCAAAAATAGACTTCTTTGATGATGTTTTCATTACCTTCTGGACGTGGACAGCAAGTGGGCATACACTTCTCTGCGTACACTTTGAGTGCATAAATCTAAAATATCTTAAACTGATTTCCGAGGACGAACAGAGGTCTTACGGGTGTGGAACGACATTGGGGTGAGTCATTAATGAGAGAAATTTCATTTTGGGGTGAACTAACCCTTTAATATCCTTTTTGGTTAGAGACAACCTGACATGTCAATAAGGGAATAACACAATGTGCTCAGCTGTATTATGGGTTATATTGCAGATTATGTTTATATTTACAATGTTATATTAAAAAATCTTAGATTTTCTTCTGAGACATTTTCCATGTAGCTAATGATAAAACAGTCTTGTATTTAGGGATATTCTTCCTCCCGCTCTTTTGACAGGTTAATAGGCAACATTCCTGAACACCTTGGTATCATGAAGGGAGGTGAGTTTTGCCATAGTAATTATAAAATTGAGTTGTTTGTACAGTCTCGCTCGTATAGAAATATATATATCGATATTCCTGTCCTCCGCCGTTTATTAGGCATTTTATTAGTTGCAGAAAATAAGAGCCTGTGCTTTCCTCCCCATGTTTGATTAATGCTCATGTCTCATGGTTGATTAGTTGACATAAAACGCTCACACAAGTTAGTCTATTTTGCTCGTCTGTAATTAAAGTCACCGTTGTTTGAAAAGCGACTCTTGCCCAGGCTCAGTCAGCGAAGGTTGACGTTTAAGGCAATGACAGATGATATATTGGACAAGCTCTGGAGCACATCCTTTATCACTTCTTTTCCCTTAATTTTTGTTGACAAGGGACCCGAGACTGTGGTGGTTTCAGTTCCTGCGAAGTATATGCACTTTGGGCCATTGACCAAAAGTTGAGTTCGTGCTGAGTGCAAAAGTACAAGTGTTAATAACCGTGGTAATCTAAATGCTCATCTCCTGCCCTTGAACCGTCTGTTTCGTTTCATCTGCTATGATAGACCGGCGTGTTATCAGCCTTTATAGGGATGTCCTGTTCATTTAACTTATCAGGAATATTGTGAAAGTGCATTGACTAAAAACTTAAAACAAATATTTTATGTTGCTTTATCCTCTGAAGGGTAGTGTGATACACACACACACACATCAACTTGAAAAGTAATTTCAATTTAGATTACATTAAAATGGCTTAAACAATTAGTTTAATCGTGTATGACTTACAAAGAAAATTTAAAATAGCTTAACATATATTTTAAATTTCTTTAAATCATTCAAATTAAGTTATCTTATTGGTCACATTAGTGCACCTAAAATTCACATTCCCCGTTTTTTCCCCATGTGTATTTTTCTTGGTTTTGCTTTAATGAATACATTTATGTAATTTCTAATTGAATGAAATGATGAAGTGTAAACAATCTGACAATAATTTACCAAAAGAAATGTTACATTTTTTCCTGAATAGAGTTTTTACAATTCCCCCAAATTGTAAAATTGTACGATAATATTCTCTTTCTCTCTCTCTCTCTCTTTAATTTTATTTAAAAAAAGAAGATTTTTCTTCTTTTCTGCTGTCTGTTTTATTTTTTTCTGTATTAATGATTTAAAGGGGGGGGGTGAAACACTCAATTGACTGGTTTCAGTCAATCTCATGTCAATCTTGAGTACCTATAGAGTAGTATTGCATCCTTCATATCTCTGTCTTTAGTTTTATTATATTTATAAAAGAAATATAGGCTGTACCGAGTCTTTCCGGAAAAAACCGAGTGCCTGGTGGCGTATCCTGTGGGCGGAGCTAAAGAATGACGAGTGCGAACAAAGCGGTGACGTCCTCAAGCGTGAAGAAACCCATGGCTATCGATCAGATTCAGCTAATACAGATATGATCCAGAATCAAATCTGAGGCTGAAATAAATTGAACAGGAGAAACAGCAACATCAGGACGTCCGTCTCTGTGGTATGGACTGTATTTAGTGGCCTGTCAACATTTGTGTGTCTTTACTCGCAGTTTATGAGGACATGATTCGGTTTATGGACTATTGTATGCGACTAAACCTTAGCAGTAGCAAGCAAAACGGTTTTGCACGTCAGACTAGTGTAACATTATATGTAGAACAACAATGGAGTAACCGTTAGTGCATTTGAATGACGAAGCACGCGATCGTGTCGTTTACTGATGTTTACTCATGCGACGATAGCCAACAGCACAGACATTTGAAGCAGTTTTACTCATCGCCTGCTTCCAAAGTAGGACCGAACCTTTATCGCTGGGACCGCTCCGTCAAAAACACACTTCTTTGGTATGATTTGGTGAAGTCCTGTGACAGCAGTGACCGTGGAGATCCACTTTGCGACGCGACTGAAGCGATGTTGTAAAGCTTCCCGTCATTTCTGCGTTCAAATCGGTTCAAATGCAGCGCTGCCTTCCCGGAATGCTGTGCTGAAGCATTGAAGTCGCTCGACGTCACCCATAGGAATAAAGTGGAGCGCGAGTGTTTATGGGCGTGCATGTCCTCTCTCGCTTTAGTCACGCGCGCGCACATTACCGGGAGAAGAGCCCGTACGGCCCATACAAGGACCTTCCACTCTGTCGACGTCAAGCCGGCCCATACTCGAAAAAAACTCTCCGAAACTTGTGAGAAACCGGAAGGAGTATTTTTAACACAGAAATACTCCATCAAACGTCCAACATTAGTTTTTGAAACTTTGTCTATGTTTAGGATGGGAATCCAAGTCTTTAACAGTGTAAAAAGTTCAGTATGCATGGAACGGCATTCCCCCCCAATAAATATTTATTATAATAAATCCACTGGCCTACTTCTGCCGTGTTCAGAACTGCCCATTTTACTGGTCAATAAAGTCAATTTTACCGGAGCTACCTTGGATATTGTTGATTTTGTCTTCAGAAAAAATCTACGTTTTAAAAAGAAAGCAACCAACAAACATGTTAGACAAGCTTCTTTTTGAAAGCAAATCTTTAGTAAATATTCTTCTTCCCTGACCAGACATTTTATGCTGATCGAATGGTGTTTTCATGAGCTTTTCATATTGATTGCACCATTAATCCAATTACTGGTTATTTGGTTGCATGTAAACATGGCTATTGAGGACCAGAAAGAATTCCTTTCATTTAACATTATTTTTCCACTTCTTTTTGCTCCACAAGAAGTATGAGCCTTAATGTTTTTCACTACACTGCTGCGCCACCGGTCCAGATCATCTGGGCTGCACATTTATCGCTGTGTAGCATCGCAACAGCTGAGAAGCTCGCCGGTGTTCTGTAACGCAATCACTCTTTATGGCATTGAAATGTCTGGGATTCTCTCTAAATCCAATGCTTATATGTTTCAGATGCAAGTTACAAGCAATTAACTCTATTGCTCTGCTACGCCGGTATTATCAAAATAATGGACACTTAGCAGAAACTCAACCAGCTGTTTTTCCACAGCTAATCTTTTAATGTTGAAGGGAGTCGAGGTAAAGGCATTTATGTTTCCTGGAATCATCCTTTATTTTTTTTCATAAAGCCCTCTTATCATTAAAAGGTCCTGCAATCTTTGCGTATCCATTAAACGTGAGTGTAATTGTGGGGTTGTAGTAATCTTTTGAGTCTAATCTGTAGTATATCACAGAGAGGATGGTTTTGCATTGGATAAGTCTGAGCCAATCTGAGAGAATGTAATGTGCAATAGAAGTCAGGTCCCGTGTTTTATGTGCTGATGTTGCCTCATTCAACCCTAGTAACATTGGGGTGGTGAAACAAATCAGAGCTTGAGTGATTTGTGGAGGCCCCAAAAGAGCACTCGAGTGTGAACAAATCCTGGCCTCGGTTTCAAAAAAACCTCATTATCTGTACTCCCACAAACACAAATTATCACTCCACCCTGAAATGAATTCCCTCATACACCCTTAAATCATGCATTCCTCCCTTAATTTAGCTACTAAGCACCCTTATTTAGCGTTTCTGAAGTCTGCATAGGTCCAGGTACATGGTTGGATTTCTTGTAACCTGTCATCCAGTTCAAGGAGTTAAGAGGACGGTCCCACAGATCGTTCCTCACCTGCGTCGTCCCCTGCCCTCTCCGCCGGCCTCCTCCGACGCTGATTCTGTTCGTCGTGCAGGGAAGAGTAATTAATCTCGAGGAGGAGTGTGCCAGATCCGGGGAACTGCATAACAATTTGTCTTCTTCGCCAAGGTGTTGGCAAAAAATTTAGCCTGGCCCGATCTCCCCATGCTCTCTTCCTGCTGGAACGTAACATTGAGCAAGCTGTCGCTTCACCTTTCCGTCAACAAGCCAGTGTTGTGCTGGTATCAGCTTGTCGTCATCTGAGCAGGGGTACATCAGCAGCTGGCTGCTTATCTTTTGGCACGCCTGAGACACTTCAGTTCATTAATAGATGGCAGTGTTGCTAAGATCGTGCCCAGAGGTCAGAGCCGCATGTAGTCCTCTGCGCTCCGAGATAGAAATCTACAAACAAAGTCAAGATCTAATCTTGCAAATGTGAAACGTAGTTTTAATTTAAGTAGTTACCAATTTTCCTACAACTTTATATTTGAGTGATTTATTCATTTTATTTTTGTACTTTTTTTATATTTATGAATTCATATAAAGCAGATAATTGCCAGACTTGAGCTAAACTAAGGTCTTTTAAAGGGATAGTTCACCCAAAAATGAAAATGGTCATGAATTACTCATGCCGTTCCAAACCCGTAAGACCTTTGTTCATCTTCAGAACACAAATGAAGATATTTTTGATGTAATCCGAAAGGCATAGGCAGCAATGTCATTGCAATTTTCAAGGCCTAAAAAGGTAGTAAAGACATTTTTAAAATTAAAAATGGCTCAGATCCACTATTATTTGCCAGATCGGGTATCGGTCAGACAGGACCCATCCAAATCCGATACTGTGCGTATAATATTCTGTTATTGTTAAGCCCCAGTGCCCCACAAAAACATTATAAAGTATCATCAACAATTTGTGCACTATATTATAAGTGTTCTGAAGCCATTCCATAGTTTAATGGGAGGTACAGATGAATATTTAAGTCATTAAATTCAAGTTAACGTCTGCACGTTTCCCTCCGCTGCGTCTGTCAGTCACTCTTCATTCAGCTTTCAAACTGTGTGTCCCGTTCGGTTACGACAGTCAACACGATGAAACTCTCTCCAAGATTATTTATTGTTTCTGTTATTATGCGTGTTCTGTAGATAATGCTCTATGGTTTCTCAAAAAATGACTCTCTGCTGGCATTTACTGCTGTAAATTGTGTTATTTTCTCCCGGGTGTCAGTTAGATCACAAGACTGGACTAGAGATTGTATTGTTCTTCACACACAGTAACTGAAATGTTAAAATGTTAAAAGAAAAGTCTCAATAAAATACTGCATAGATAAACACTAGACGTCGATATATCTTCCCTTTGTGTTTTGAACTTCTCAATGCGGACTGAGACGGAGTGCAGCGTGCTTACTCCGTGTTTCTTCAAGCAGATCATCCTGTGCAAGGGCTGCGCTTTGAGCCGCTCTGTATTATAATACTTTTGTATTATATTACATTTTTAAATAAATGTAATTTCTTTGCCCTATTTATATAAATATATTTACTTGTTTTTCATGAATGTATTTTGTGTAATATTTTTACAGATTTACAGCTACACTTATTCACGTTTATGGTTTTCTTAATTTTTTCCTCCACTAAATGTTTAGATTTTATACAATTATGCTATATTTATGGTATACTTCATATCTTTATTATGTCTATATTTAGTAGATTGTGTTTAATTCACAAAAGAGTGATTATCAGTTCAACAGACTGAGGTATAGAAATTCTACATATCATTTTTAAACAACTTCATTAGTATCGGATTGGTAAATATATAATTTGATTAACAAAAAATCTGTTTGAATGTGCACCAAGAATTCGATTGACTGTTTTCTCTTTCTTTTTTACAAAGACTTAATCGCTGTAAGATGTTTACATGGCACAAGCAAATCTCTTTACTCCCACAACATGCAATTTTCATTATTCTGATTATTCACTATGACATGGTTATTTTACAGCCATACTTCACATACCCCAATGCCTAGCACAGATGATGAACGAACATACAGCTGGTGTGTTACTGGCCACTGTTTTGAATTCAATGATGTTAAATATAAAACACATTTCTACAGATGTATTGGATATAATCCGGCACATTATTGCGATGATTTAAGATTTGGATTTGTGCCTAATGAGTGAGGTAGGCAATGTGAGTTAAGCAAAAATTGCCAATTGCAATATTCTAAAAATCCCTTTACAAACGCATTATGAGGGTGCATGTAAATATAGTCATTGATCGACACACACATACACAAGTTTGTGTACACAATAGGCCTACATCAATTTTGGTAACCTTGGAAGCTCATGCGATGCACAAGATCCAATAAGGTTTGCTCTGGCATGTTCTGTGTGTATGTGTGCATGTATGTATGCGTAAATAGTAAATGCATCCAAAATTAAATCTGTTCATTCCGAGTCTGTTTGTCGGTACAACAAAAGTCAAAAGGTTCTAATGGGATCTATTTGACTTTAATTTTATAAACAAAAACAGTTCAAAAATTCATCTTCACAACATGTTTCATCTTTTTTCACAGAAGGAAAAAGTCATACAGGCTTGGAAAGACATCAAGTCACAAGATTTTTGCCTGAACTATCCCTTTAACATACTGCGCAAAGTAGTTGTTGCTATCTGACATTTCTTGATGAAATTGCTTAAACCCACTTCCATGTTTCAGAAGTATTTAGAAGTATTTTCCATATAAGTTCCTCTTAAATTGTACCATCTGGTCATTTTTTTTATTTCTTCACTCCAACAAGCTTGCAGATTGAGTTCATTTGGAGAGATCAGACAAGATTCTTAGTAACCAGCCCATGCTGGGTTAAATTTGTCTTAAGATGGCCTGCACATTTCCTGACAGATGGACGGCATTTGAGAGGAAAAACAACTGTTCTTCCTCTGAATTTTTATAAGCTGTTGGTTGTAGGCTGGGGTCTGGTAAAATGGCCACGACAGTTGTCTGAAATTTTTAAGGGGTGCTTCCGTGGTGTTTTTCTAGGCTTGGTTGTGTGTATGGGGCACAGTATAACATGTCTTAATACTTCTTCTTTTTTTAAATGGTGCATTTTTCTTATATTTGACCTTTATTCCACACCGCTGTCTCCACTGTCCTGTGAACGGCTCGTTTGCTTCCTGCTTCTATGAAGCCCATCTCTCCGAAAAACGCAATGGTCTTAGATTGGTTAGATGGCCAAATGTAGTTTCATGTATTTTTATTGGCTGGAGTACCAAGCACAGGTTGCCGGAAACGCCACGCCCCTTACCATTACAGGTAGAAGTCACATCTGCGGTGTAAATAATGGCGTCAATATTGCTATGCCAATTTAAGCCCAAATCAGACTCGGATAGTGGGGATGAAGGTTAAGCAGAACCTCTGCACGCAAGGCTTTTAATTGACTTTAGTGAATGGTTAGTATTTTCGTTTGTATTTTTGTAGTGTAACTGTCACTGCTGTTCTTTCTCTTTTCATATCCTGGTTAAAGTTTTACTGTATCCGAATACACGACTGGGTAGCTTGTTTGTAACGGTATTGTTTTATTTGTAGCATGAACAACTTTTTTATATAATATATTTTATATAAATAAACAATGTTTGCGGATGTGATTACTTACAAGTTTGTTGGTGTTTGTAGCCATTTGTTGGAGAAGTATGAAACTATTTAGTTAACTGCTTTTAAAAGACATGTACTTCTAGCTTTAGGCCCTAAACAGCAGCTTCTGCCTTTGGGAACTGCCTCATCTTTTAGTATGAGTCTTTGAGCAAATCCAGTATTGAAATCGTGAAGATTCTTGAAGCTGTCTTCTGTGAAATGTGCCGCACCGATGGCTAAATTTGCATTGTAATTAGCAGGAACTGAATTAAACACAAATTGTAACCATTGCTCCCGAAGCCCAGCGTCCCGAGGAAGGCCGAACACAGAAGTCGTAGCCTAGAAATCTAGACGCACCCTAGCGGCAGCAAATCTAATCTGCCCGCGAGTGTCGTCTAGCAACTTTCAATACCCTTCTGAGCTGTAATCGCCAAACTCTTGCGGGGCCAATCACATCGTGTATAGAGTCGGTGGGCGGGGCCATAATGACGACGGCCGAGTTGCGTTTGCATGCTTTTAGTAAACACAGAAACTGGCGAACGGCGGTCTTTCGAATCAGCTTTGACCGCGACTCCTGAAGACTTGGAGTTAAGCTTTTCTCTGAGAAAAGAACAAAGAACGGCACTGAAGTCATTCTTAAAAAGGGAAGATGTGTTCGGAGTTTAGCTGACCGGATACGGTGAATGTTTAATCTATCAACAAGCTCTGTTTTACCTTCGTTGCTCTGCTTGGTGGTAGCGCTATCCTTTCGCGTGCAGAGGGAGTTTGAAAGACAACCGTTTATCCCGCCCCTCGGATTGAGCCCTGTCAATGGTGAGTTTCCAGACCATTGGGTCTGGCTTGTCAGGCTACAGAAGTTGTGCACTTGGGGTGAAAATAACCCCAAAATAACTTTTTGATGACATGTCTGCAACACTCTAGCCTCCTGCAACAGCTCTCTCTTCCGTGATGACTGTGAAGCGGCCTCGCACACTTTTTTGCGTGTTCGCTGGGGCCGTGTTTATGTTAATAGCAGGGTTTTCTGATGTCACCAACCCGGAAAAGTAGCTTGTTGTAGTCCAAACCGGCCATTTTTGTAGGCAATAAACTGCCATAACTTAAAAGACAATATCTCCGTTTGCATTAAACTTTCAGTGCTGTAACTTTACAGACACTGTTAATGCTCAAGCAGCAACATTACACACTCACTAAAGTTATAAAAGTGAAATCGCATGCAACCACCCCTTTAAGGATCTTTAAAGACCACCACCAACCGTTGTGACCTGGTTGCCATCACGGGAAACCAACCAAAACAAACGTGCAATTTTGAGCTAATGCAATTTCCGTGTTTCTTGCTCGTGAACTGACACCTGTATTGTGAGACATGTGACCCTGTAGTTGTGTTGGCATCTGTTTACATTCTCTGATCTGGTCACACTTGTCTTTGGCGGGGCTCCAGGAAGGCTTTGCTCCTCCTGGCGGAGGTAACGCTTGGATGCCGAACCGCCTTTGTCACAAGTCTGTATGCAGCAACATAGAGAGAGCAATATAGTATCAAATGCACTGAGCTAAGAAGGCTGCAACGTTTTCCAGCTCACCCGCTCACCCAGTTCACGGTTTCTCAGCGCGGCCCGGTTGCCACAATGCGACGGCGCCGCAGATGCTTTAATCTGTGCAAGAGCCTGTAATCCTGTAGGCGTGAACTGTGCATTTCTGTGCCGCTGCAGGTGGGCTCTGCTGACAGCAGCGCTATTGCCACAGCATCTATAATCACCACTGATACCAGCTAAACAATCTCAGCTGTGTTTAACATCTGACATGATGAATTAATGTACCTCATTCACGAGAGCCAGGTATAACAATGACTCGTGACTTGTGTTTGCTTCAGCAAGCATCACTGGTACTATTTATCATACATGGGATTATGTTTTTTCAAAACCCATAACTCTAAATATTTACCGTCAGCCCATAACTCATTCCACAACATTTGTGCTACAGACATGAATGCGCTCTTGTGTTTCTAAGTGATCTGACAATCACAGAGCAACATTTGAGATCGTATGCAATCATTTTGATGAACTCATTTAGGAATTTTAGTAAATGTGCTTCTTTCGGGTGTTGCGACTGAAGGCCGACTGGGGCCTATTGTGTTGTACAATGAATTAGTGCACTTACTGTGTAGACATGGTATAATATAGACAGCTTCTGTAATGGTGAGCGAAGGTGTGTTGCATTGCATAGTGCAGCTGGCTTGCACTTGCATGTCAAATCAACACCTAAATAACACATAAACATAGACACAGCGGTCCACCTTAAGAAATATGCGAGTGCTCTTTCTGCACACACAGCTCACTGCGCATGTGTGTCTGTGAGTGAGAGTGGTGCTCTATTTGTGATATTACAGTCTGAAAGAAATGATTATGGTAACACTTTAAAATAATGGTCATTAGTTAACATGAACTAATAATGAATTGCACTTATAAAGCATTTATTTATCTTTGTTCATGTTCATTTCTACATTTACTTATACATAATTAAAATCTTGTTAACATTTGTTAATGCACTGTGAACTAACATTGACAAACCATGAACAGCTTTATTTTTATTAAGTAATATTAAGATTAACTAATGGTCACATATACTGCTCATAGTTAGTTAGTACATTAATAATGTTATCTAATGACCATTATCCTAAAGTGTTACCATTGTGATTATTATTTCCCATGTTATAAGCGGGGACCTTACGGTAAAATTGTGCACAATACAAGCTAAAATTCAGTTTCTGAAAATTTTGAAACTTGATGACTTTGTATCTATACAATATCTCTACGCCATATAATACTATGCTGTATCTATTTTTTTTGCCCACCCCTAATGGTTATCGTCCTTGTTGTGAACGTAGCAGCACCCTGCGACACCTTCCTAGCATCATGAAGTGTTTTGCTGCAGTTTGTTGCTTATGTGTTGAGTCTTATAAAGTTTTTAGTTTGTGCTTGGCAGTTGCAGTCTTGATGGTCTTGTCGAAACTGCATCAAAAACCAAATAGACTCTGGTTTTCAAATATCAAGACCAGATTGGGCTTTCACTCGACACTTACGGACTGGCAAGGCTATTATTTGTCTCTTTCATGTCTGAACATGTTTTTGTGAATATGAAAGGGTATTAAAAATTGAATGCATCAGTCTTTGTAAATGGAAGATTGATGAAATGTCATTAGGTCATGCTTTGGCGGAGACATGGTGTTGGTTTGCTTTCCCTTCAGGCTGCGGCTGCCATTTGTCCCTGCTTACTTTGCTTGACTGTATTTAGACATCAGGGTAGTTTCTTTTTTTTCTTTTTTTTTTGCATCAGGCCTCAGGTGTGGTGGGAGACAGGGGTTATTCATGGTTGAAGAGAGCACTCAAAGCTTTAAAATGTGTGCTGAGACTGATCTTTACACTGTTAAATAAATGCAGCGCTGGTGAGCATCAGATACTTTGAAAAAATCTTTCAACATCAAACTTTTGATTGGTAGTTAAAAATCCTTTGTTCAGTATAAGTGGTTCTTGCTGACGCTTGTACTTATTTGTTTGTTAAATTATATTTTACAATTTTAATGTTATATGTTATTATAATATTACTATATGTCATTTCATTTATTATTAATATTTTATTGTATTTTAAATAAGCTAATTATTTTAGTAAGTTTAGTACCTGTAGGTGTACCAAAAGTATTTCTTCTTCTGGATTGTTTATATGGGTTTTCCTCTGTATAATAAATCCCATAGATTTACATTCATGTGGAGAGTGTACAGAGCCATACAGTGCATCCGGAAAATATTCACAGCGCTTCTTTTTCCTCATTTTGATGTGTTACAGATTATTAGTTACTCCAAAATGGATTAAAATAATTATTTTCCTCAAAATTCTACAACCAATGCCCCATAATGACAACGTGAAAGAAGTTTGTTTGAAATCTTTGCAAAGTTATTAAAAAAAATCACATGTACAATGTGCATAAGTATTCACAGCCGTAACCATGCCACTCAAAATTGAGCTCAGTTGTATCCTGGTTCAATTGATCATCCTTGAAATGTTTCTACAACTTGATTGGAGTCCACCTGTGGTCAATGTAGTTGATTGGACATGGTTTGGAAAGGCACACACCTGTCTATATAAGGTCCCATAGTTAACAGTGCATGTTAGAGCACAAACCAAGCCATGAAGTCCAAGGAATTGTCTGTAGACCTGCGAGACAGGATTGTATCGCGAGGCACAGATCTGGGGCTGAAAAATTTCTGCAGCATTGAAGGTCCCTATGAGCACAGTGGCTGCCATCATATGTAAATGGAAGGATTTTGGAACCACTAGGACTCTTCCTAGAGCAATCGGGCTAGAAGATCCTCAGTCAAAGAGGTGACCAAGAACCCGATGGTCACTCTGAAAGAGCTACTGCATATCTCTGTGGAGGGAGAAGACACTTCTAGAAGAACAACCATCTCTACAGCACTCCACCAATCAGGCCTGTATTGTAGAAAGGGCAGATGGAAGCCACTCCTCAGTAAAAAGGCAGATTACAGCCCGCCTGAAGTTTGCCTGACAGACTGTATAAGACCACGAGAAACAAAATTATTTGGTCTGATGAAACAAATATTGAACACTTTGGCCTGAATGGCAAGTGTAATGTCTGGAGGAAACCAGGCACCACTCATAACCTGGACAATACCATCCGTACAGTGAAGAATGGTAGTGGCAGCATCATGCTGTGGGGATTTTTTTCAGTCAGTGGCAGGAACTTGGAGTCTAGTCAGGATCGGTAGAAAGATGAATGCAGCAATGTACAGAGACATCCTTGAAAAAAAAAAAGAGAGAAAACCTGCTCCAGAGTGCACTGGAGCTCAGACTAGGGTGAAGGTTCATCTTCCAACAGGACAACATTATTTATTTATTTATTTGTTTATTTATTTATTATACATGTGCAAAGATTTCTAGCAGGCTTCTTTGCTGTTATGGGGTAATGTTTGAAGAATAGGCAATGTTTGAACATAATTTGCAATACGGCTGTAACATAACAAATTATGGAAAATGTGTAGCGCTGTGAATACTTTCCGGATGCACTGTATCTTGGGATCAAAACATCCAGAGATGCCCACAGCAACAACAAATCAGAACAGCTTAGTAGCCGCATACCAACACCCTGGCAACAACAGCATATTGCATCGCCACATATTCTAGTTATATTTGCTCCCTGAAGTTGCATCATTGTTTACACATCTCTGAGACTGTGAAGAATTAAATTATCTTCAGTAAGTCTGGAAAGGTCAGCGACAAAAGCACACATTTGTAATCTCAATCAAATGTGAGTACCAGAGCTGCCAACAGCGCTTCTCGCCTCAGCAGAAGTATTTTATTCGTATTTATTATATGCATTATGACCCACGAGAAGTTCACAGAGCAGAACCCTGATTTCGGGTATTGTGGAAACGTTGTTTTCCTTAGCATTTGCTTGCTTGTATCAGCTGAGTTTTGGAGGACCTTTACACCCTTATGGCACTGAGGCAGTTTTGATTACTTTTGCAGAGGAGAGGAATTGAGTTCAGATGTCAAGAGCAGTGGCAAAATGACTGCCTTGTTTTTCTCCCCCATTCACATTGTTTTGGTGGAGGGCTGACAAAAGGGTGCTTTGTCACGGAGAGTGGCTTTGAAACATGGAGCAGAGACATAGGAATGGTAAAGGTTTGTCCATCTTGTCTCTGAGCTCCAGCTACTCTGCCTTACTTGAGGAGAAAACCCAGCAGCCATGACTTAATGTCCTTTGTGTTTCTCATATATTTTTCAAAATTATCTACATGATCAAAGGTCTTGTTATTGATGCCCCGATCGATCGCCTGCAGGTTGGTCTCAGCCAATAATCGCACTCAATTGGGAGTCATTAACCAGGTTTCCAATCAAGGATTTGGACTTTACTGTTTAATTTTAGCGTATGCATTCTATGTCGATACTTGAAATGTTGTGATAAATTCGTTTGGAAACCCTTTGTTGAAAAAAAGGGCTTTAACGCAAGTAAATGTGGTGTCACATGACAGAATTAGCCTAGCATTGCGTTCGTGCTATTGCTCCCGTTAAAGCACTATTTCTCTGTATGCCAAAGGCACATTAAATCTATTCATATTATTAAATTGCATATTCATTATTTTATTACGATTGGTAAGAATAAGACATTTTACCTCTCGAACATTAATAAAGTTAATCAGAAAATTAACTAATTGCAAAAAAAAGTAATTATAGCTTGAACAAGTATTGATTTAAAGCAGCACTAGGTAACTTTTCAACCTTCATAATATATTTTTTAAGACTCTTGTGATGATAAATCGACTTACAATAGGTTGAATGACACGTCTGCCATAGCCTGATGGGGTCTGTATCGTTTTTAATCGTACTTTTAAACTTCGGGTTTCGGGTAGTAACCCGAGAAAAAGAAAAGAACTACAAAATTCGACTGCTTTACGGCATATACGTCACTTCCACCAACACACACACTTCCTTACATTCGGACGTGCGAGCCCAACTTTGTTCCTCGGATAATATAGTCATGTCTGAAGCAGCAGAGACAAATAAGAAAGAAAAGGTTTTGTTGGAGGAAAGCAATAAGAGGAAATGAAAAAATTATGGGATTAAAAGCAGGACGAGGATCAAAATGTGACCAGGGTTTGCTCGTCGGCGTGAGCTGAAGGAGGCGTGCCCGACCGATGCTGTCCTGCTTGTTACGGTGAGCCACTCAAACATTGGACTGAAGTATCATATAGATTCTGTAAAACGGTAACCAATAGACTACTATAATGACGCTGGCTTGTAAACGTGAGCATCGTGATTATTTGGCGTTTGAAAAAAATAAAACCCATGAAATTATATTCATATGACATGCTGGAGCAAATGCCACTGACTGTAACGTTACCTGGGATGAAGACATTTCACACGCGACGCCAGAAGAACTCCTCTTGCAGTTTTCAGGGGAACTGTTAGTGCTGCACCGACCCGCGGGACGCTTTTATGAAGTTATTTGGCCCGCACCGCACCACTGTATATATTTTTACAACCCGCCGCGCACCCGCGACCATTAAATAGACATACGGGGTCCGCGGGTTATGAGACGAACCGCGCATCACTAGTTCAGGGCTATCAGGGTTATCATGTCAACAAATGCCCGCGCGATGGCATCCCCTGTTGTAGGATGACAGCTCTTACGACAGTATTTGAGGACATTATTTTTTCCAAACTGTAGGGGGACCCCGAGAGCAAAAGTAGCCAAGTGGGGCTTTAAATAATGAAATACAAAAAAGATGACACTTATTAATAAAATAATTGTATGTATACAATTAAATAATATAAGAAGCAAAGCAAGGTGTGTTTTTTGACCTTGCATTCACTTTTCTTAGGGACTCTCAAAACGAAATAGGAACCTTTCAAATGCCATAATGGGGCACTTTAATTTTTCCTAATTTAGTAATTGGCCTATGATTCATGAAGATAGTAAACAGTAAACTTGGGAATTTTAATTGTCTTGTTATTCTTTGCACTTTACAAATATTTGAGATGCAAAGCTATGATATACATGCCATATACATGAAATTATGTATGGAAACTACTTCCATACATGCACACTTTTTTTTTTCTTTTTTTTTCAACAAAACTTATGCAACATTGTTTTTGTTTTTTTAGGGATGATGTCATTTTGCACACCATTTTATTGGTAAAATGCCAATTGAATGGAAACTGGAGACAGTGAATTGTGCAATCTTTTTTAATGCATATGCACTTTGTCAATAACAAAAAGTGGATGGAGACCTGGCTATTTACAGGTCTCGATTTATCCCATAGAATTGGAGCACACGGCGGAAACACCACTGGAAGATTATCTAAAACTAAATCAAACTTGTTTTTATGACCTGTCATATACTTTATAGTCATCATGTCAAGCATGAATAACAAAACAAAAAAAAATTGCCAACATTTTCTGGGGTTTTCTCAGGAGTTTTGTAACATAAGACCCCCCAAACATGATCAGAATCTAGGTTTTTATCAAATGAGAAGTTGTACTTCATATTTGTGGAGTTACTAAGTGCGCCACTTGAACTCAAGTATAATCATTAAAAATGTGGGGTTAAGGTTGACAGGAGAGCTTGCATATCACTTAAATAAAGCTTGAATGATCGGGATTGGTATCATGATGACAAGAAATCGATATCAGTTGATGGAAAAAAACCTGAACGGAACAAGTCGAAGCAGTCAACTTTTTACAACGTTGATAATAATAATAAAAATATATATTTCTGAATTGTGAACGAAGGTCTGCCATCAAAGTAATGCATTACTTTTATATATATATATATATATATATATATATATATATATATATATATATATATATATATATATATATATATATATATATATATATATATATATATATATATATATATATATATATAATATATATATGTTATTTTAAATTGTAATAATATTATACAATACTACCAAAGGTGGACAGTAACTAAGTACATGTACTTAAGTACACTTTTTGAGTATCTGTACTTTACTGGAGTATTATTTTTTCTGGAAACTTATGACTTTTACTTCACTACATTTGAAAGACAAATATCGTACTTTTTACTCCACTACATTTCTATCTAGGTCGAAAGTTGTTTCTGTTGCAGTTCTAAAAGTCGGTGGATGATTTTTTCCTTCTTTAAAAGGTTTTTTGTTGTTGTTGTTGCAGACAGTCTATCAGGAATCACTCATGGTCATATACAGTTTCCCAACTTTTTTTGAACACTGATCAGTTCATAGCAAAATGGAAGACGACGGTTCTTTGGCACAAGTGTGTGCACCCATAGCCATACTTTGCCAGTATGTTTTGTTTTAAAAAAAAATCAAGATTAGTTAAGTTGGCATACACTTGGTGCATGTCTTATAAAATATTAAAATTATAAACATCTGGGAAAGAGAATGGTAAAGTTGGGAGAATATCAGATGTGTATCAGTGTATTGGATCCGTGCATTCGGCCTTAAAGTGACAGCAGCTTTGTAAAGAGCTTTGTAACTTCTATACAAGTATTTAAATTAGTTTAAGATAGTCGTATGGCATTATGTCAGATGGAGCATCACTGAATGGCTTAAACCATGATGACAGTGTGCATTTATACAACAATAATAAAATAATGCATTGGCATAAAAAAGGAAATTTACTTTTATACTTAAGTATATTTGAAAACAAATACTTCTGTACTTTTACTTGAGTAAAAATCTGTTTTTACAACTTTCACTTGTAACGGAGTCATATTTGACCAGTAGTACTTTTACTTTTACTCAAGTAATAGAGTTGTGTACTTTGTCCACCTCTGTTTTTACCGTATATTTCTGATCAAATCAATGCAGCCTTGGTGAATATTAAGACATTTGTTTCAGAGTAAAAAACAACAACACTTATTTAATCCAAACTTTTGACCAGTAATACATTAAATGATGAAGTTGTGCTCTCAAGCCGTCAACTTCATATTGCTTCAAGGGATCTCTGAGGATGGACCATCATTGTGTCTCTTCCTCTGATCTCTTCATTAGCTCTATATAATTATCTCTAGTGGCATCTCATGAGACCTCATATTTATGCATATTCAAAATTGATTAGCACTATATTAAGTCCCCTGTTCCAAACACAATACTGCGTCTTAAAATTAAATTATTCTGAATAGCTAAGTGCGTTTTTATCACTAACCTTTTTCTTACCAATTTGTGTTTCTGAATTGCTGACATATGGGCTGCTTTCATTTCCCCATCTGAATTTTTTACATGCTCGCCTTTGTTGTTCCAGTTTTACTGCCTGGTACCCAGAGGCATATCCGATATGTAGCATCAACCTCGTGTGGGTAATTTTTCCTTTCCTCTGCTGTCTGTATTTGTTAGGATAAATGTAGGCCGAGAGGAAGGGTACAAGCCCGTGTGTCTCTTTGTAGACGCCTCTGTTAGCCCACGAAGATGACAAGCAGCATTTCTCACAATATCTTTTACTCTGTCAAGCTCTCTCTGTCCTGGGCACAGATGGTGCTGAGAAAGCAGATGGATCAGTCATTTTGCCCCCCATTGAAAGATTAGTTTAATATATATGAGGACTAGTACAGGGTTTGTTATGAAGAAGATTTGGATAAGATTAAATTTGCATTTGACTGTAACATCAATAGAAAATATCCAAAAGCACTTTTTTCTGTGCTATTTGCTGAGTTATCATAGGTCAGAGGTGATCACCTGATGAACCAGATTGCCAGAGTGGATAATACAGACTCCTTTGGAAGATCAAATCCAGATGACCTGCTTACGGTCATCAGCAGGCCAGTTCCCATAATTCCTCCATGAGCCGCTGCCATTAGCTAATTGAAATGGAGGATAGTTTATCAAGGAGGCTGTTCAATGCCGCTTGAAGTTCTCATTTAGTGGACTGTAACCCTATTCGGCTGGTAATTGTTTCTCGCGAGGATGTCTGTAAAAATAAATTTGCATTGCCCCTCAGTGATAAAACTACAGCATTCAGATGACGATTTGTTTACGTTGGGGGAGCGAGCCTGGAAATGCACTTCTCACGTGGTCAGTCACATGTTTAAGACTTTAATATCCTATTTAATAATAGGAACATTTCTTTATCTGTCCTGCATTTTATCTCTACAAATGATGGGTCAATTTAAATGATGAAAATCTGCAGAAATAAGTAAAACAACCTCTTTTTTTTTTTACCCAAGGAAAACCGGTTCCTTACTAGCAAAATTTCTAGTTACCTGATCTGGCTTAACTAGTAAAATGCATAGTCGTGCAAGCTCTAATTTGTATATGTATACAATACAGACTTTTAAATAATTGTATTGCGTACTTGTTGCTGACATAAAAGCAGCCCATATAAAAAGTTCACATGAGTTTGGTCTCTCCTGTTTTTTTCTTTTCTTGAATGTGCAGTCCAACTTTTTTAGATTTAAAATGATCCAAAATAAATTTTCAAGCATATCTTTGCGTAATTGTCACATCTGTACGCATAAAGAAGGAGTCCCGTAGCCTGACAAGCCAGACCCACATCAAGATGTTTGGTCTGGAAACTCACCATTGACGGCTCAATCCGAGGGGCGGGATAAACGGTTGTCTGTGTTTACTAGAAGCATGCAAACACAACTCGGCCGTCGTCATTATGGCCCCGCCCACCGACTCTATACACGATGTGATTGGTCCGGCAAGAGTTAGGGGAATACAGTTCAGAAGGGTATTGAGAGTTCCTAGACGCCACTTGCGGGCAGATTAAATTTGCTGCCGCTAGTAGGCCATAAGGTGAACTAGGAAAAAGTCTCTAAAAGGTGATTTTTGTTCCCACACCTGGGCACTACTTTTTAAATGCATTTTTGCATAGACAACACCCTTTTAGACTTTATGTTAAAAGTTCTCCACAAAATATCCTGCAGTTTTCGGTCACAATCCATAAATGTATATAATTGTGAATTGAAAAAAAAACGAAATTCTTATACTGCTGGTTTTGCTTGTAACTTTATTTTATTCATTTTAGCAACACAAAATATCTCTCAAACTGAGATTTATATATGTACCTTAACATTTGAGACAGACATTAGTGCATTACTATACTCAAGTGTGAATGTAGACCATGACATATGGCAAATTTGTAGAAAATACTCTTAAATTTAACAGATTGGCACTAAGAAAAATTAAACATAAACATTGTAAATGTAGCAACACTGTGAAGTTTTATACATAAAAATTTTCAGTAGGCACTGTGTATTCACAGAAAGATAGAAGATAGATAGAAAGTTAGAAGATAAAAAATATAAAGTGTCCTTGTGTCCTCTGTAGCATTGACAGAGGCCATTGAAATTGGTCTTTGCGGACCGGCTGTTGTGTTTTCATCATCACTTTGGCTACTAGTTTCCTCAGTTGACTCTGTTGTTTCTGTACCTGATGGATGAGGTAGCCTATCTATTAGCTTATCTGCAGACAGTGTCTCAACAAAAACCAGCTCACTGATGTTGCGCTTGCTGGGGGAGTGAAACACCAGCTGGGGGAAATCACGGGTCAACCTCCTCTTCAATTTATCCTGCCTGAAACAAAGATACAGTGAAGAATTATCACAACATAAAGATATATTAACACTGAAAACAAATAAGTTAAAATTCATCCCCCATTACTAGCAGCAAACTATATTAACGTTAACATTAGTGACGTGCCATTATGCTAATACTTCATGTCACTGTTTAAGTTCAGAGATAAGAACACTGTGATCTAGCGGTCGGGATATAAAAAGACAAAATGATCCAACTTTCATGAATCTGTATGATTATGCATATTTTTTTGTATATCGATTTTGCGTTTTTGAAATACATTATCACCACAAAAAAATATTGCGATACTCAGGTGTATCGCTATTTTCTTACACCCCTAATAAATATATATATATATATATATATTGCATAAAAGCTGCCAAAGAAACTCATGGTAATTAAATTACCTGTAGTGTGAAGCATCAAGATCTTCATGGTTTTTCACAAGATTTAAAAAGATCCTTCTTAGCTGCGTCATTGTCAGCACCTCTTGGTTTACAATTATTCTATGGCGGATGATCCTCTCACAGAAGATCTTGTAGCTGGCTTCGAAGGGTGGATCATTTCTGAAAAGAAAACATTAAAAATGGAAAATATATATTATTTTGTGTGGCATATGCCATAACCATTTCACCATGAATTCTATTTAAAATAGTGTAAATAGTAGAAAATCCAAAACAATTGACCAAGCGAATTGTGAAGATTTTTTTTTAATTTATTCTTCAGATCCAGAGGAAGATAATGCTCATCAATTGACAGACTCAAACTAAATGTACGAGAGTCTGTTAGGACTAGGCTACACATTTATGCCATGTAATTGTTTATGAACTAATGCAGATGAATAATGACAATGTTTATTTTACAAAGTTTATATTGTAATATAGTTTAGACGGTTGTAACAATGCGTATATTTTATCTCCCTCATCTGAACTTGAAAGAGCAGCTGAAACTGCATTAGTAAGGCATTTCAAAATAAGAGTCAAATAAGAGTCAATGTGTACTTTGAGCTTGTTTATAATTACGTCATGTGTATGTATGTATATTATATATATATATATATATATATATATATATATATATATATATATATATATATATATAGCGCCTCCGGGGAACTAGGAAAAAAAACAGTTTTTTGAATTTTCTATTTATCCATGTCGTTACATTTTCATAATATATGTAATATTTCATAGGAATATTGATATATAATTTCTTGGCTACTCATTTGTTGTGTCTCCAACATGCCTGATAAACATGATTTAAGTCCTGGTGTCTCTACAGTGGACATTTATGAAATCAATGCCCTGCTTTGTAAGAAAAAGTCATATTTTGATTAGAAACCCCATTACATTTTCCTGAGATGTTGATTTATAACAAACAATTTGAAAATTCATCAGATTTAAATTATAATTACAAAATACTATCATATTTTTTTATAAGAGTGCTAAAAATTAATGTCAGCCATTTTTAAAGACCAAGAAGATGTTGTTGTCCTGGTGAAACCTCCAAACATTTGGTATCTGTGCAAAGCCCCGAATGTGCTCTTTACAGGACATCCTGTGGACTAAAATATAATGTCCACTACAGTGGACACAAGTTTATTACTGGGTCCCAGGAGGATAGATGACTTTGGTTACACAAACAGCATTTAATTTCATTCCCATTTAATTCATAGTAAGGAGGAAAGACTAAGAACATTATTCAATAAAGTATTGAGGTTATAACAGGTAACTAAAACTAAAATAAACAAACTTGACTAAAACTAAATCAAAATTTGCTATCAAAATTAACACTGCAATGTTTGTGTGTGTGTGTGTGGGGGGGGGGGGGGGGTCTTGCTTTACTTTTGCTTTACTTTTGAAATGTGCAATAATGAGAGTAAGGGAATTATTAATTATTATCTGATAATGCAATGTAACAACTCACTGTTCTTCTGAGGTCCCAGTAACTGTTGCAGTAGACTTTGTCAAGAACCTGGTGTACTGTCTGTAACAGGACTTGTGGTATCGCACCTCCAGAGACACACAGTCTTTGTCTCGAATATGCACAAGAATGCTAGTGTCTTCTTTCATCTCAGCAGCTTTCAACAATTGGCCTGTAATTAATATTATACTCTCATTTTTATATATACATTTGTAAATAAAAACTGTATTAACATTTGAACACTATTAACATCTGACTGTACAATAAATATTAAATAAATAATGTAACGTTAATACCCAGCATATGACAAAACTTTGTGTGTGTGAGAGTGTGAGAGAGTGTCTTACCTGCTGACAACGTTTCTGCCTGTGAAAGACGGTCCTTCTGGCGTTTGCCTGCAACAGTAATGTACTTGTCCGTTTTCTTACAAATTATGCACAAGGCAGGAAGTACGGGACCTGCACAAGCTGCTGGCAGGCCCGTCCTGGACCGTAGTGTCTTTTTTGACGGACATTCAATTGAGGTACTACTACCCGATGACACAGACTGGCCTTGATCTTGAGCTTCAGGACGCTGCGTGACCCGTTTCTCAGCCGCATCCAAACGCTTTTTGTCAATGAAACCAGGGTTGCCAACTTTTAAGTTCAGGTTGGAGTGAGATTTTTTGGGAGCCGGGCGGGGGGGGGGGGGAAATCAAGTTCAAGCTTTTGAACTTGATTCAGTATCAGTTTATATCTAGTATATATACTGTACATAATAATATGTTTGTTTTGGCACTAGTTTAAACATTTCTTGGGTCAAATTATATGTGCCATTCCTTAATATTCACTTGTGACTGCTTATATAAGTATCATTATTCATTAAAAAGATTAGGATGCAAGTTATTTAAGTTTTGAAATTTCACATTTAAAGAAATCTAGTGTTTGATCATCATATCTAAATATTTATTAGAATGCAAAGACTGCAATATATTTTTGAGCAACTAGATTAGATACATGTATATTTATTAAAGAGCCATAAGGCACCTAATGGCATTACAAATAAACATTAATATTTTTTAGCCACAAAATGACTCTAATTTGCCTCTTTGAATTGGAATTCTCTATTTTAATATTAATTACTACACTAATTGTAATATAAATTTGAGAAGAAATACAAATATTAGAAGAAAAATATTTTAAGTGGTCATTTATTGACAATAATTGTTGCACAAATAGTATTTAGTACCAAAAGATCTCCTCAAAATATTCAATAAATATCATTTAATGAGTATGAGTGTGACCTATTAGTAAGGAATACCTGAGGGCTAAATACAAGAATAACATTAATGTTAACAATGTTGAATCTCTATCACTCTCCATAATAAAACGATCCTGTAAATATGGCTGACTTAATAATCAATAAACACTAACACTATGCTGTACTGTTTACCAAAACTTGCAGCAAACATCTATATGGTGAAACTGTTGTGTATCCGCTTAAGCCATTTAAATTCATTGGCACGGCGCTAGAAGTATTGAGCGCTCATGGGCCACGTGACCAGCGCGCACCGCAGGGAGACGAGAGCATGCAACTCCGCTTTTCAACGCCTCTGGCTTTAACATTATGCCACATTAGCGCCAAAACGCTATTTATTGTTTGAATTTCATTAAAACACATTTAAAAAAATTAAAGCTTATAGCTTTGTTTAATATCAAAAGCAGGTTTGGCAATTTGGCGTGAGATTGAGTTGGGCGGAGTGATATGAGAGCGTGAGACAGAGCCTGAAAGCGTGAGAATCACGCCAGATGCGTGAGAGTTGGCAACCCTGTGAAACGCCTGTAGCAAGTGGAGTGAAACCCAGCGTCTTCCGGAACATTGTCAAACTCGATTTCTAGGCAATGTTTGTATGTTTCTGCCATTCTCTGATTCTCACCCTGCAAGCCAAGCCACCGTTTGACGCTGTTTCTGAATGTATCCCAACGTGTGTGTGTGTAAAATCCGTTGTTTCTTCTTTCTTTATGGACGTGAGATGCATATAGCATTGTTTATAATCCTTTTTACGGACTTTTGAAGGAGGTTTGGCCGTAATTTCGTCTTCTTCGCTGCTCGATATTGACGACATTTAATTCTGGACTTCTGTTTAAACGTCGTTCCAAAAAGCAGCCACCTTATTGGTCTAGCGGTAAGCACGTGACGATTGTTCCGCGAAGCCTCATCACTCATGAGCAAAATATGATTACGCGAGGAAGGAACTATTGCCGATTTTAAACACTGATAAAAAAATAAACTGCAGGATTACATATGGAGAACTTTTATTTTCTTGCTCAAAGCCAATAGATATTTTTTTTAGAATGAAAATAATTTAGTGCCCCATATATGGGAACGGGATAATACGAAAAACGGCTTCACCTTACGGTCTATAGGGTGCGTCTAGATTTCTAGGCTAGGAGTCCCGGCTAGCAGGCTATAATTGTGTGTGAGGATTAGGGATGAAATTTCGCATCACAGTTATAGTGACCCAAATTATCACGGTTATCAATATTATCACGGTATCACAGAGATAAAGTGTTCAAAAAGAACCAATGCACACACTGAAAACATTTCAGCAAGTTTTATATTTGAAAATCAACAAGCAACAAATAAATCAAGCATCTCTATGCACTCTAATATTATCTCTATTCATATGTTCAAGCAATATTCTCATCAGTGTCCTATCAGCTATGACACATTTAAATCTAGCATATTTTGTTTATGAGCCCAAACAGTATCCCAGTAAAATAAATCAAATCTATATTGCATATGATTTGACAGTTTATTTTATTAAATATCAAAAATCCAAAAGGTGCGCATTATACCCGACACCTAGATGAACAGTTTATAGTCAGTTTTATACAAACGCGCATACCAATGTTATATGTAACAGCGATGGTTCTAAATGTGCGAATCTCGAACGTCAAGCCAATTTTGTCATATCAGATGTGCCATGGTTCTGCAGTGTTTGTTTTAAACTATTTTACACATACACGTTCGGCGTGCGCGCCTCCCTTCAGATGTCGACTTGAGAGACTGAGACAGAATAGCAGAACAAGAACAGAATAACAGATTCATCATCCTGCCGGGCTTTGCGAGCCCTGGCCCATACGTGTCTGACTCCAGCATGCTAAAGTTATGCTCTGTTAGACACATACACATAAGCAAAACTATAACAATGCACCATTACATTGAAGGGGGGGGTGAAACACTCAGTTTCAGTCAATCTCATGTCAATCTTGAGTAGACATTTGCCGATTTTCGATAATGCGATTTATCACGATAATGAACATGCACGATATTGTTATCGTGGGCACTTTAAAATATCGTAAATAATAATTTATTAACAATTTATATTTTTTTTATAATGCATTCAAGAATACTTTGCCCATCAACCGTATAAATGCTCAACACCGCTGTTCTGCCTCAAAGGGACACGCGCTCAGATATAAACAAGCCGAACGTGCGTTTGCACATGACTGAACGAATTAGACGCGCTGCTGAAGTGCGGCTCAGTGACAGCAGAGGGCGCTGATGAACTGCAGAATGCGGCCGGTTACCCCGGGAACCCCGCAAACAAACAAAAAACGCATGTAGTTTTTAAAACATCCATTCGTTTTTGTAATCTCAATGTTGTTCATCAAAGCACCAAATACTTAATACTTAAAGACTTAATAGGCTATTTATTTTCAAACTTAAACATTTTTATGTTTTAATCTGGACTACAACATGCCCTAATGATTAGAACTGTTCTAATTATTTGTTATTGTTCAGTAAAACTTTGAGACATACGACTTCATTAGTTAACATGTTAATTCATTATTCACCAAACTGACAATGAAAAACACTTATAAAGAATGAATCATTCTATGTTCTTTTCTTAGTTACTGTTTAATAACATTAAAATCAAAATCAAAATAACTTTGTTAATGGACCTAAGATAAAACTAACAATGATCAGTATTTCTTAACTAACAATAACAAAAACATTGTTTTCTGTACCTGTGTTTTTCAGTCTTAGTTAATGCATTAAATAATGAGACCTTATTGTAATTTGTTACCTGTTGTTCTTTATAGCCCAATTTTTTTGCAATTTAATCTGTTTGAAAATTGTACTTTCACAGCTTTTTTTACTTTTACAGAAAAATATCAAGAGACCACATAACATTGATTTCTCAATGAGGGGTCTCTTAATTTTTTTTCAGAGCTGTATATATTTTTGGTGCATTATTGTATTTAAACATTCAGTTATTTTTGTTCTTACAAAAATAGTTCTTAAAGCTGTTATGCTATGGCAACACTTTTTTTGCAACGTATTTCAATATCGTGATAATATCGTATATCGTGATAAAACTTCATCAATTAATCACAACATGAAAAATTGATATCGGCACATGCCTAATCTTGAGTAACTATAGTGTAGTATTGCATACTTCATATCTCCGAAAAGTCTTTAGTTTTATTATATTTATAAAAGAAATATGGGCTGTACCGAGTCTTTCCGGAAAAAAAACGAGCGGCTGGAGGCGTATCGTGTGGGCGGAGCTAAAGAATGACGAGCGCGAACAAAGCGGTGACGTCCTCAAGCGTGGAGAAACCCATGGCTATCGAGCTCAGCTAATAGATAAATGATCCAGGCTGAAATAAATTGAACAGGAGAAACAGCAACAGCAGGACGTCCGTCTCTGTGGTATGTACTGTATTTAGTGGCCTGTCAACATTTGTGTGTCTTTACTCGCAGTTTATGAGGACATGATTCGGTTTATGGACTATTGTATGCGACTAAACCTTAGCAGTAGCAAGCAAAACGGTTTTGCACGTCAGACTAGTGTAACGTTATACATAGAACAACAATGGAGTCCGTTAGCGCATTTGAATGGCGAAGCACGCGATCGTGTCGTTTACTGATGTTTAGTCACGCGACGACCCAACAGCACAGACATTTGAAGCAGTTTTACTCACCGGCTGCTTCCAAAGCAGGACCGAACTTTTATCGCTGGGACCACTCCGTCAAAAACACACTTCTTTGGTATGATTTGGTGAAGTCCTGTGACAGCAGTGACTTGCTGTGCTGAAGCGTTGAAGTCGCTTGATGTCACAGATAGGAATAAAGTGGAGCGCGGCGGGAGTGTTTATGGGCGTGCATGTCCTCTCTCGCTTTAGTCACACACGCGCACCCTACCGGGAGAAGAGCCCGTACGGCCCATACAAGGACCTTCCGCTCTAGTAACGTCAAGCCGAGCCATACTCGAAAAAACCTCTCCGAATCTTGTGAGAAACCGGAAGGAGTATATTTGACACAGAAATACTCCATCAAATGTCCAACATTAGTTTTTGAAACTTTGTCTATGTTTAGGATGGAAATCCAAGTCTTTAACAGTGTAAAAAGCTCAGTATGCATGAAACAGCATTTCACCCCCCCTTAAAAAAAAAAAGTGTTTTACTCACGTGTGTTGCACCATTCCTGCCGGATCCAAATCCAGCTTTGACCGGAGATTTGTTTACAAATGATCCCGCAGTGAACAGAAGTGAATATGTCTTCCTGACGTGAGCTGGAACTTCATTAAAAATAAAGTTCAACCACTCATTCCTAATATTAGGATCAGAAGGAAGCTTATGCAGCGACTGTGTTCTTCCACAACCAGGAATAGCGCAATATCTCAATCTTCTTCGGCATATTTATTGTTGTTGACCAGCTTGCACGAGCCCTCCTTGAGTCGGTGGGCGAAGCTACTGGATTAGACGCGCTGTAGATTCTGTATAGGCGGTGTTTCGTCACGCACTGACGTCAGTAAGAAGCACAGGACCATTTGCTGAGCCTGGTGTCTATACAAGCTTTTTTTTGATTAACAAGAAAGTTTTCAGCTGTAAAACGTAGAAGATATTCTTATATTACCATGACCTTTTATATATCAAAAGCTCAAGGGAAAGTTGATTCCTCAATTCATCACTCCTTTAATCATCGCAATTTATTGCAATGCTTTTCCTCCCTATATAAATAAACGTGACATGACTTTATTAGTGCCAATTCACAGAGCTTGTGCAAACATCCACATCACAATGATCAGATGCTTTTATGCTTTATTAAAAATATGCTTGCTGTTTTCTCAATTTTGTTAAAGGGGGGGTGAAATGCTGTTTCTTGCATACTGATCTTTTTACACTGTTAAAGACTTAGATCCCATACTAAACATAGACAAAGTTTCAAAAGTTAAGGTGGACGTTTGATGGGAGTATTTCTTTGTCAAAAATACTACTTCCGGTTAGTCATAAGTTTCGGCAAGTTTTTTGAGATCATGCGTCCCCTTTGACGTTAATGGGGGCGGAATTTCCTTGTATGGGCCTTACGGACAATTCTACCGGAAGCGCGTGAGAGAGAGCGAGGGAGAGAGCGAAAGCAACAGCCTATGCCCATCAAAGCGCTGGCTTGTAGGATGCTGGACAGGTGACAATTACACATAGCACATAACAATGTCATCAAAAAAGTGCGTTTTTGGTTGCCAGACCAAGACAGTCCTGCACAGATTCCCCAAAAACCCCGCGTTAAGGCAACAGTGAATGTAATTTGCTTTTCCGGATCAGCAACTGAGTTGCGCGAATGTTTATATCTGTTCGCTGCATTTCGGTGCCGACTGTTTCATAAACAAGGCCCAGCTCGACGCCGGATATTCCCAATCGCCTAATGCTGAAGGATGGAGCAGTCCCAACGTTAGAAGGGTGAGTGAGACTGCTTCAAATGTCTGTGTTTTTTTTAGTCCGCTTACTGTCTAACGTTACACAAACCACGCGTAAACACACAAACACACGTGCACAACTGCACTTCCCACATGTACACCTTCAAAGACAAAAATACGACGATATAATTCAAGTATAAATATGTAAATAACACAAGTCGCTAAGCATATTATATAGTTAGTGTATAACTTGTAACTTACCACATAGAGACGTCCTGCTCTAGTCGTTTTTGCTGCTGCTCCTGTTCAACTGCAGCCTCTGGGTCTGATTCCGGATCATAGATGTATGGCTGTATCTGATTAAAAGCCATATTTTTATTTTGAATAAAGTTTTTTTCCCGCTGTTAGGGATGCACTCGACTCAACACACAGCGCGCTGCTGCACACGTCATTATTTAGCTCCGCTCACACGACACGCCCCCACCCGCTCGGCTTTTTTCGGAAAGACTCGGAACAGCGCATCTTTCTTATATAATTATTAAAAAAATAAAGACTTTTCGGAGATATGCAGGATGCAATGCTACTCTATAGGTACTCAAGATTGACATGACACTGACTGAAACTGAGTGTTTCACCCCCCCTTTAAGTGTATAATTTGTTATTGAGAGGAACGCATGCAGCACATATATATTCACTGCAACGTTGCTCTCAGCAGTGGGCGGTGTCGGATGTTCGCTGTGTCACTGCTTCCGTATTTCTTATTCCTAAACGAAGAATGAAAAACTTCTCTGTGAGTTTATCAGGGCCTTTACCATACGGTGCTTGGCAGTTGTCATAAATTGTTTACAAATCTGCAAAAATGTAATCTGGATGTAAAAACCGAGGAAATGAACATTGACAATTAAAAATCCAATATCAACTGATATCATTTAATACAATCTTTGAAATAGCTGATAACAGATGTGATATTGATGTATCATGCATCCCTAGACTATGCTCGTGTGCAAAGTTAAACAGGCATGTGTGCTGCATATTTATATGTATGCATAAATGCATGTCTCAGAAATCCTGCTGGATCTCGTGCTCTTCAAATATGCTTTGAGAAGCTGAGGTTTGAAGTGCATGCCATCGCTGGGCAGCTAGGCATTACTGTCTGGTGAGCAATTGATTAAAATCTGTTGGGCTATTATCATCACGCCATTTAGGATGCATGAGGGGAACGTAACAGAGCCAAGCATTTACTGTTATAGCTTTATTTTTTTTCACCACCCACTAGTCAGGTGCATGCTGTTTGTGAATGCCAGCAATGATGGGGGGGGGGTTCTTGAGAGCTTTAGCCAAAATACTTCTGGCAAAAAAGACTTGACGCTCAAAAGCCTTGGTGGTTTATAAAAATAAAAAAAGTCCAAATTGAGGGGCGATCTGTGAAAGAAATTAAAAAAGCAAACGTTCGTGTACCCCTTTTAATCTGGGGACGTTTTATTCATGGCATTCTGGAGGTGGTTCTTCAGTTGAATTCCTCTCCAGAGATGTTCACCTACCTACACAAAACCCTCCTACTGAGAAGCTGGTGTTGGGGGAGGATGATAGAGCAAATTTAGCCTTGATTCTCATGTGCGGGACCCAGTAAAGAGTCCTGCTTGTCTTTTATTGTCTTTTACGCGGTTTAGTTGAATTCATTTTACATGTTTTGTTCATGCGGAACCACACGGTATGACTGAATTAAGCCAAAGAGCTAAATATAACTTTTCTTTACATGTTATATGTTGGCAACTAGAAGATGGTACTTGTTACATCCATGAAATTCCCATAGTATTTTTTATTTATTTATTTTTTATTAAATCAACTTGACTTCTTGGCTGGCAGGTCCTCAAACCAAGTGCACACTGACACAATGGTATTATAAATACCAACAAAATAGAACAGTATGCCCACCCATTTTCTTGCTAGAAATGCATAATATAATATTTTATTTTAAAGGGGGATGTGTTATAGTGCTATCTCATGCATACTGAGCTTTTTACATTTTTAAAGGTGCCCTAGAATGAAAAATTGAATTAACCTTGCCATAGTGAAATAATAAGAGTTCAGTACATGGACATCACTTACTGTGAGTCTCAAAAACCATCACCTCCTACTTCTTATGTAAATCTTGTACATGAAAAACACCACGGAAAATAAGTGATTCTCAACATTACGCCAACTGTGACGCAATCACTGGGATCATTATGTACGCCCCCAACATTTGCATCTGTCCGAACATGTTCATTGTCCGGCGTAACTATCGGAGCCGAATCATCGGGACTGCAGGTAAACAATACACTTGAGGATAGCAAAAATGGCAGCTCTCATGGACACATATGTCATGTTCCAGGCTGTGCAGGGGACGTGAGGACTTTTGATACACTTTCCATGTATAACCAAAACACCAGATAGTATACTGGTTTTGGTTTTGTCGGGGGGAAGAAAAGCGTTCGTGCGGTTGCCAGATTTCAGTAATTTAAAATCCCCCAATCAGAGCTTTTCTGTGAAAATAACACGTATACTATCCAGAGTTTTACCTAAACATTTGCAATTTGGCAACCATATGCATGCGAGCGCTCTCGCTAGATGATCTGAAAACCCCAATAAACAAGTAGGCTACATTTTATCAATCTCCATTTGAGATGTTCTGCTTAAAGTGTCATTCAGTCAGTCTTTGTTCTGTCAGTACTCACGAGCCGCTTCGCTGAAAAACTGAACTGCTGTGTGCTGCTGAAATAAGCCAATCAGAGCAGTGCTCAACATTAATATTAATGACTCTTCCAAATAAGGCAAAAACAGAGCATTACATCCTAGGAACAATTTCTAGGGTTGTAAATGGACCTGTAAAACTGTATCTGGACAATTTTTGCCCTTAAATAAGCCATGTACCCTCTATGTAGATATCAGAGAACAATTTAACATATTGTTTCAACTCATTCTAGGGCACCTTTAAAGAATTTAAATCCCATGCTAAACATGGACAAAGTTTCAAAAAATACATTTGCAATCCGGTTTCACACAAGTCGCGGAACGTTTTTTTCCGAGAATGGGTCTGCCTAACAAGGACGGAATTTTCTTGTATGGGCCGTATGGGCACTTCTCCCAGAATGGCGCGTGCCCACATTTCGACCAGAGCAAGAGAGCGAACGAAAGTCCTTGGCTACGCCGCACAGGCCACAGGACTTCACGAAATCAACTATGTCACCAAAGAAGTGTGTTTAGACAACCCTGCTCCATTTGTTCCATACATTTCGGCGATGATTGTTTTATAAACAAGGCCCAGTTCGACTCCGGATTTGCTGATCTTCTAATGCTGAAAAATGGAGCGGTCCCAACCATAAAGGTTTACAGTCATGTGTTGTAATTGTGAGCAAAACCTCTTTAAAATGTCTGTCTGTGTGTTGTTGGCTATCGGCGAACAAGTGCACATCAAGTAAATAACACGTCACATGTGATGTGCACTTTCCACACGCTTAACACCTTTTAAAATGGTCAAATAATTTAAAAAAAAAGATTACGATGAAATAATGAAAAATAGAAATTAGTAATTTACACAAGCCGCTAAGTAAATATATGCAGCTACAGTGCATAATGTTACCACATAGAGACGTCCTGCTGTAGTCGTTGTTGCTGCTGCTCCTCTTCCGTCTCTGGATCTGATTTTGGATCATATGTGTATGATTGAATCTGATTGATAGCCATCGTTTATTTAGGGGACCCCCCCCAGGACACACACACACACACACACACACACACACACACACACACACACACACACACACATATATATATATATATATATATATATATATATATATATATATATATATATATATATATATATATATATATATATATAATATTTTTTTTTTTTTTTTTTTTTTTTTATGTACTCTTTATCTACTGTACATATCAAAGAAATTAAAATCACAGTTTTTTTTTTCTTGGCTTGTCTCTCTGCCTTTGATCTCTAATTAAAATTCATCTGCATGTGGTAATTCAATCTCTTGATATAAATACAAAGCATGGCTCTGGTTTTGTACAATAATCTAATCAGAAAAACTTCCAGGTGTGTTAAACGGATTGAAATTCAAAATCCACTTGCTTTCATTCATGGTACATAAAAGAAAAAGAAAAAAAGATAATGCCAAGCCCCTCCAAAGTCTTATATGACTCATTCCAAATGTTCTACATCTGTACGATTGCTTTATGTAAGAAATAGAACAAAAAGGATTGTATCATCGCCATTTCATGACACACAAATACCAATGCAATGATTCCCCATTGTCGGTGTCACACTTGACACAATGCACCTTTATATGACATTTGAATACACACTCATTTGAGAGATTATCAGGAAATAAGGATTGTATTTCAGTCTGTTCGGCCCACAAAGCTGTTTCATGGAAATCAGTATATCGCAATTTATTAAATGTTATTAAATTATATTAAGTCTAAAGGACTTGGATTGACACTTTAAAAAAAAAATACAAAAAATTACAAAAAAGAAATCAGAATCAAAAATCTAAAAAAAAAAAAAAGTTTTAATTTAAAAAAAAGTAAATGGTTTAAAATGGTGTAATTCTTTCTTTAACTTATGTTAAAAATCTAGTAATACATGTTTAAATAGTTTTGAAAGGCATTTTGTGTATTGTAAAATGTTAACTTTTTTGTTAAATTAAAATTTGAATAGCATTTTCTTGCTTTTCTTTATCCTTTTGCCGAATTCTTTACAAAAGTACCATTGTTTTTGTTTATATTTTTTTAATAATTGTAATAATAATGTATAAATTACAATTTTTTATAATTGTAATTTATAAAAAAAATAATTGATTTCATCATTTTAAAGGGATAGTTCACTCAAAACATTAAATTCTGTCATCCTTTCACCCTCAAGTTGTTCCAAACCTCTATGAGTTTCTTTCTTCTGTTGAACACAAAATATGATATTTTGAAGAAGGCTTGGTTGGAACCTAGACAGTTGACAGCACCCTTTGACTTCCTTTAGTTTTTGTCCTGCTATAAAAGTCAGTTGCTACCGTCAACTGCTTGATTACCAGCAATCTTTCAAATATTTAGTGTTCCAAACTCATACCGGTTTGGATCAACTTGAGGGTGAGTAAATGATGACAGAATTATAAATTTTGGGCTGAGCTATCCCTTTAAGTGGCACTTAATCCATACGCATTATGGAACAGCTCAAACATTAAACCTAATGCAGAATCATGACTCGACATTAATACTTGAGTGATGAGTAAGAATGTCCCAATGGCCCCGGATCCAGTGTGAGAGTGTTGCCGGTTTTCAGTCTGTCACTTTCAGGGTACATTTATTTTATTGTTGTGATTTTCGTTATCCAGCTGGCTAACGTAGATAAGGTTTGTTAGTATGGCTTGTGATGGTCTTGAATGAAATGAGAATAGATGGAAAATAATTTATAATATCATGCAGGGGTTTTCTTAGGGTGGGTTTCTTTGCTCAGGCAGGGTGCGCATATAAGCCACCACCTGGGTTTGGGAAAGGACCTGGAGTCGTGCCAGGGTCCTCTGTGGAGAAGGCCAAGCCAGCGACGCATGGCTCTAGAGCTGTCAAGGCTCCTCCTACTCGGTCAGCCTCTTCAGCTGCTGATCCAGCCAGACAGCTGTGAGCTGCATTCCACCCCGGAAAACCATTACTTCACTGATATTTAAGATGGGTATCTTGCACCGGGAATGATTGGACCAGCTCTGTGCAGTGACCCAAGACATACTGTTTACAAAATGTATTAATTCCGTCCATTCGCACTGCTGGGAATGAACGTGAAGCGGTTATTACCACGTGCTGCTGGGTGAGAGATACCTCATCAAATCAACGTTTTGGGGCTTTTAGCCCATAGTCGCTTTTCCACTGTCAGACTGAACAGTTCTAAGAAAGGTAAGGAAAGGTTCCAATTGTATTTTCACTTGAGCCTTGTACAGCACGGCACGATTACAAACCGCTCTCGGCCCACAATTCTCAGCACTGTTGTCTACCAGACGCCGTGCCGTTAGAATGCGACGTCGCAACTCAGAATTGGTCATCTGTCTTTTGGCTGGCTATCAGATTATCTGTATCTGGATAAGTGCATATTTAAGCGATATAGTTTAATAATATTAATAATACAATTAAAAGTTATATCTGATTATCCTCCCATATTTTTGGTAAATTAATACATCCTATAGAAGTATGGTTCATTCATTGTTGGTTAACTAATGCTAACAAAAATTAAACCTTATTGTAAAGTGTTACCATTTTTTTTAAATAAGTAAGTTGGCCATAGGAGTGTAAAATTAATTGGAAAAGTTAAAGAATCGAACAGTGGTTTGAACTAGACTACTGTACTGTAAAGTTTTGATTCACGTTGAAGCGTTTAGGAAATGGATTTTAATGGTGAGCCTTTTGTTTTTGCGATCAGGCTCTCAAATTTTATTAAAATAGGCCAATATATTGGTTATCGGCTTTCAAACATAAATAATCATCGGTTATCGGTACACTAAAAGAAAATTATTCAGGCCCTTCATAGATATGACACATTTAAATTGTTTACTTTACTTAAATATATCTAATTTTGACACAACTTAATTTAATTGTGTTTAATTAACCTAATATATTTAAAACTGAAGTAAATTTGTATTAAAACTACATGAAATATTTGTGCTGACATAATTAACCTGGCATTGCATTTTATTTCTAATAATATGCTTGTTGTTATTTAAAAGTAAATTAAAATAAAAGGTAAAGGTAAATTAAATTGATATGTGTTCACCTTACATAATACATTTAAAAAAAAATTAACATAACATTAAGTAAACTGCACATATTATGTAACCGTGACAAATTAAAATGGTTTGTGTTTACTCAAAGAAATTTTGTCAGCTTTACTTGAATTTCTTTTGTACATATAAATAAGTTATTTGTAAAAATTGCTCAATATAGTTGTGCAACCATTTGACACATATTTTTAAAGTAAATTCAACAAGCAATGTTCATATCGGTGCACCCCTAGTACGTTGCAACCACTAAAAAAGTATTTTCTAAATGTTATGTGTGTATAATGAATGCTCCATACTGCATCAGCCATTTTGCTATTATCATGTGACTTGTGGGGATCAGTTACATTGCTTCACTGCTATTCATAAATCCTCTCCTCATGGGATTCCTCCTCAAGTGTCCTCATGGGATTGGGATAGTAAAGTGTCCATCATATTCACTTTTCCGAATCTCACCAGAAGTAGATCTGGGTACTTTTTGCTTTTTTAGTAATGTGAATTTTACTACCCTTGCCACATGCTGTTTTTCGCCTACTATATAGTGGGGACTTATTCTATTTTGGATGCAGCCTTTGTTTTAATCTTGTTTTAGATTAATATATTCCACTTAGTCTATTATGTCACAGTTTTTCACCAAACACAGTTATAATTTAGAAGTAAACAAGAGGTTTTTTCTGTATGAATCACTCTTTTATGATAGGGTTGGCTAACCTCTCTGCATGGTAAATTCGGTATGGCTGCCTGCATACTTCAGACTCTTTAAAAAACAAAACACTCAAACTCGCTTCAAACACTTATGCTTTCTATGACACAAACCTTTTGAATGCAAAGTATTGAATGGTATAGAAACTCAATGCCTGGAGTTCCTGTCAACTGTCCCTTGGTCACAGAATAATGAAGCGTAATGGAAATCTCGTCGCGCTGTTGATGGAATATTGAAGTCCTAGCCCAGGGACAATGTTTGTGACATTTTGTCAGTTTTTAAATGATTTTCTGTCTGAAGCAGAAAAGCATAAATGCCTTTTGCAGAAGGTAATACTTCACTGTTGTCATTGTAACGAAAGAGCTCTAGATAACAAAAACCACCCCAAAAGTTTCGAGCAGCTGTTTAGTGAATGCTTTTTCTCTTAACATCTTGGCTTGGCATTTGTGCGTGTGGGGGAGCAGGGGAAATAGCTATATTGTGGTATGTGGTTCTGTAGTGATATTCTGGCTTCAGGGATATGAACTGTGATAAAGAGCAAAGCAACTTCTGTTTTGGCAAGAGGCACAGGAAAAGAGATGACAGGCCGGCGGCATGAATTTGATAAATTTACCTTAAACGTGCAGCCATTTTAAGAAAGTTTTGTACTCCTCTCCCGGTCCTAATCTCTGTTCCGTCTAAACTATATGACAACAGATCATATTTGGAAAATGAGATGATGTTCAATGTTGTACTTTGAGAGGAATTTTATGCTGGCTGGGTCAATGACAAACAATTAAGATGATACAATGATAAAGTTTAAATTCATGTTCTTATTTAAGAAAGTTTTGTACTCCTCTCCCAATCCTAATCTCAGGTCTGTCCAAACTATAGATCATATTTGGAAAATGGGGAGATGTTCAATGTTGTAGTTTATGAGGAATGTTATGCTGGCTGGGTCAATGACAAACAATTAAGATGATGAAATGATAAAGTTTAAACCCATGTTCTTAGGAATGTAATCCTTGCATTCATGTCAAACTTGTTATACAATTTTCATGAAGTGAATTATGAACTATTCATTTTAGAAAATAATTATTAAGATGATACAGGAGCAAATGTATTCAAGGTTAAGTTTTCCTTACTCGCTCATTGAATACATGTGACACCCCCACCACCACACACACACACACATACGCACACTGCAGGACAAATTTTTTATTTTTTTTTATTAAATACTTTCTTTTCTTTTCCATAATAATAGTTATGCCAACTTTTGCTTTTTTTAACAAAACTATTTCTTATTTCTTTTCCATAATAATAGTTATGCCAACTTTTGCTTTTCTGCATGATATTATATTATATTTATAATCGTTACCTTTGCTGAGGTAACAAAAAATGCCAGAAATCTCTTTTGAGGTGTTGTGGCTTCATGTAAACTTTTCTTATTCTGAACTAGGAGGATTTTGAATAATGTTTTAGTGATATTGCCTGCAATAATACTTCATTAAGTTTATTGTCCAGACTGTAAGGATTCAGCAACTCGTGAGCTCCCTTAACAACCCGCAGATTTGCATTTGTCCATAAAGCGAGCTTGCAGCAGTTGTGTTAGCCGGTGAGGTACGTTAGCCGGCCTCAGCTGTTCAGACAGGCACCAGTGAAGTGTGAAGTTGTTATTTTTGGCTCCATTCCTTATGCTCACCTACACTGTGTTTTGATGCTCTTTTTAGGTGGCTCTTGCCAGCCCGGATATATAAGGGGTCTTGGCCCCGAACAACTGCAATAACCATTCTTTCTGTGACTGCACCCGGTGCTGATTTCATGCACCTCTGATTCTAATCCGCCACTCAACTCCTTTCCATGTGAGGCTCTTGATTAGAGAGCAGTCATTAGAGCAGAGACCGATAGCCTTCGCTTGAGCACTTGTGCGTCAGCATTTATGGCGTTCTTCTGGATATCTTGCGTCCTGCTTGGACAGATCGCCATTATGTTAACCCTTTTGGAGCGTAGCTGGAAGAGCGTGTTGGTTCTCTTGCCTCTTTGCCAGAATGACAGACTGTAAGATAAGATTTTTTTTTTTTTTTGGAGGAACCAGTTGGCGGTTATCCAGAGCTGCCACAGTGTCATTGCCAATCCCTCAGTGGCTTCAATCCAGCTGCTCGGATTCAGCACTTTTCCACTCCCACTGCTGTAATGTAGCCTTGCTATGATAATGTATCTTTTTGGAGATAAAATGCACATCTCAGCATTGATATTGATGTGGAATTTTCTCCATTTGCGAGAGCTCCTTGTTCTCGTTTTCCCCTGTCAGGGGCTACAATACGTACTGTAGCTCATGCATGAAAGCTCAATTTAAAGGGTTTTTGCAGGCCGCGAGTTCCCTGGCTGCTCCGGTAGGAACCGGATAAATTGACCTGTGGTTGCCGGAGCCATGGCGCATCAAAACAGGGCAAATTCTGCTTGAATTATTCATAAAATATATCTTGCAGCACACTTACTTGCTTTTTGGGGGCAGTAGCTGGATTTAGATACTCCAAATGATCTATTGATGCACACTGCCGCTTTAGCCAGCTATTGAACAGTAGTGACTCACCCTTGCTGTTATTTAGTTAGTTAGTTAATCTTCTTATAGAGTAGCAAGGATATTTAAAGGGATAGTTCTCCCCAAAGTAAAAAAAAAAAAAATCAACATTCAATCACCCTGATGCTGTTCCAAACCTGTATGGCTTGCTTTCTGCTGTGGAACTTTAGTTATTTTGAATAATGTAGGTTACCATTAACTTTCATTGTAAAGCAATCTATCGATTCTTTTTCTGATGATTCTTTTCCCCCAGTTAATCTATTGTTTATTTTCTGAATAGTCGAATAATACTTTAGTTAGTTTACTAATAAATAATAACCAGTAATTTACCTGTAACTAATCTATGTATGAACCTTCATCTATGATTCCTCACAAATATAAGGCTTTTAGTGATCTTGCCTCATTAAAGTTGCATTGATACTTATTTTTTGGCTTTAATATTTGTATTGTGTGGTAACCATTTTATAAAAGTACTCGAGACTAGTCGACAATTTTCAGCACAGTTCTTTACGCTTTGGCATACATGTGTAACGAACAAATGCAGCGTTGTTTAACATAATTTAAAACTCAGTGTTTTAACCTTAAGATGGGACATTTGCATAAATATCGATATAATTTGTAGCGAAAACATCTAATGGAGGACACAGCATGAGCTGTCTGTGGGAGAAATACACAATCCAAGATGGTCCTAAACATGAGATATGCTTTGTATTAAGCACTTCCACCTCATTTACAAGCATACAGTTTAAAGCGGCTTTCCTCCTGTCAGATGCATGTGCTGTTTAATGCTTTCGAGACTTGTTTTCTTCAGTGACTGTTATATTTTATTGTTGTATTCTTATCTGGAAGTGTTCGAAAGTCAATAGACGGCATAGAATTATTGCACTTCCCTTCAATTACAAATAAAATATACATTTTCAGAAAATGTATCCAAAAGAAACACTTTAAAGGGTAAATTAACCCAAAAATGAAATTGATGTCATTAATGACTCACCCGGGTTCCCTAAAATCTCCTATAATAGGGAATCATCAGGTATTAAAGGGTTAGTTCACCCAAAAAGGAAATTTAGATCATTAATGACTCACCCGGGTTCCCTAAAATCTCCTATAATAGGGAATCATCAGGTATTAAAAGGGTTAGTTCAACCAAAAAGGAAATTTATGTCATTAATGACTCACCCTAATGTCGTTCCACACCCGTTTAACCTCCGTTCATCTTCAGCACACAGTTTAAGATATTTTATATTTAGGCCGAGAGATTCTGTCTCTCCATTAAAAACGTATGCACCGTATACTGTCCCTTTCCAGAAGGATCAGAAAGGTAATAACATCATCAAAGTAGTCCATATGTGACATCTGGGGGTTAGTTAGTATCTCTTAAAGCATCGAAAATACATTTTGGTCCGAAAATAAGAAAAAAACTACGACTTAATTCAGCATTGTCTTCTTTTCCGGGTTTGTTTTCAATCCTTAAACAAAGATTCGAACGGTTATGAATCAGCGTATTGATTCAGAATTTGGAATTCAGGATCCGAATCATGAATCAATCTGCTGATTCATAACCGTTCGAATCTATGTTTGAGGATTAAAAACAAACCCGGAAAAGAAGACAATGCTGAATTAAGTCGTAGTTTTTTTCTTATTTTCGGACCAAAATGTATTTTTGATGCTTTAAAAGATTCTAAGATCTTTGGGTGAACTAAACCTTTAAATTTACAAAAAATCAGCATAAACTGTGCGTGTTGCAGTCAGTTGCAGTAGTATTATTGACAGACTTTTTTTTGTTCAAAGCCATAGTTTGTTCAGTAAACCACTGTTTAATTAAAATAAAAAGGACAGAAGCCATGTTCAAAATCTGATCCCTTAATTCAAAACCAAGGTGCGTACTGTAATTTGTTTGTAATGTTACACCCCATTTAATACATTTTAAATCCGTCCAGCTACTTTAACTGAATCAATCTAAGCACTGTCTGTTTTTCCACGAAAAACCTTGTGGTAATTCTGTCTGAAGCCCACCAGCGTGTCCCTTATATTCCCCCCCGCTTGCTCCCGTTATTGCTTTTGTTAATCGATGCACTCTGATTCGTTTCGCAGGAATGCCTGCAGTGTCTCGGAAGACTCACCTGCAGATCCTGAGCTCAGGCGAGCAGAGCCACTTTTGATGAGATTCTGGGAGGACCACGCTGTCAACCAGAGGTAAGATGGCAGCCGGTCAGGGTTTATTGCTTTACCAGTTGGAGCGTTGTTGTGTGGCCTTGCTGTTTCTTGTAATGTGCTTGCACCAGCTCTATGTCTGTCAAAGGACAGAACACAAGTAAACAGAATCCTTAAATGGTCACATTGTTGCCGTAGTCACATGTAGGGACAGCATTTACTTCTGACGATAGTGCGTTAATACTCTGCTAAATAGCCAGAAACTTTCTCCCATGCCTAATAGAGTCCTGCATGGGATGGTGTATTTTTGAAAGGCCAAAACCTGTAAACTAGCATTTTAGCACTTGCGGCTTCATCGACCCGAAGTCAGTGTTGTTTTTTATGGGGTTTGAGGTGTTTTATTTCATGACCTTAAATTGGACTACAGAGTTTACAGTGGACATATATCATCACACAGAACAGTGTGCTCTTGTAAACTTTTCTAACTCAAACTTTCAATGAAAATGTCCGATAGCTTATTTCATGCAATTATCTAAATTCCAGTCGAAAAATCCTTTTGGGATTTACAAAAATACATCAAAAATACATCACTGCGGAACTTAATTGGCAACTTTTATGGTGCAGTGTAGTTTTATTTGACACAAAATATATGTATTTTTTAACTTATCCTCATGTTATATTTTGATATTTGAAGAATGTTTTAAAGGTCCCTTTCTTTGCGTGTTTTTGAAGCTTTGATTTTGTTTACAGTGTGCAATTCGTGTTTCGCGTGTTAAAAAACACAGTATTTTTCACACAATTTACTTATCTGTACAGCGCTGTTTCCTCTGTCCTAAAAACGGCCTGATGATTTCCTTGTTCTATGAAGTCCCTCCTTCAGAAATACGTAACGAGTTCTGATTGGGTCAGCGCTTCCCGTGTTGTGATTGGACAGCAGCTTAGCGCACTTTGAGCTTTATAATTTTACAGGTATTATTTATGCTCTAACAGCAACATTACACAATAACTAAAGTTTGAAAGATGGAATCGCGAAGAACGGGACCTTTAACAGTTTTGTCCCTTGAATAAAAGTCAATGTGGTCTAAAACAACATCTGAATTGGTAATTCTGTAGTAAGACTTTTTAGTCATAGGAGGGCTTGACCTTTTAGACATTTTTTTATTGCTGTGGAGAAGAGTAGGCTGGAATGTGCTAGGCGGTTAGCGAATCACAGCTGGGCCAGCTAACCAATCTGAGCCCATTGCATATATTTGAGGGACTGGCTTCATAGAACCAGGAAACCATCAGTCCATTTTTACAAGGAGAGACAGAGCAGTGTACAATAAATGTAAATTTTTTGAAAAATAATTACTTTTTTTTAAAACTAAGCATGAACATGTTACAGTGCACCCCATAAACACAATCAAGCCTTCGAAAGAATGTTTACCACCCCTTTAAAAACTATTCAGACATTTTTAAAAACAAAAATGAATAAAAACCAGAAATCATCATAAATTACTAAAATTTGAATGAAAGCAGAAAATATCAAATTTAATTGAATTCTAAATATTAATAAAAATTATAATAGTTAATAGTATCTCAGTAATGCCAAAATAACACTAGTATGGCAACGTCTGTTTATGACTGCGCAGCTAACTATTTCTGCCTTAGAAATAGTAAGTATTGCCCCTAAAGTTTCTAAATTCGCTCCTACATTTTTCAATTTAGGAGCATAGGTGCTCCTTGGGAAAAAAGTAAGCGTTGAGCCCTGCATAGTAGCAACTTTTCCATCCCTGGACATCCTTAGTTTGCAGGTATGATTTCTTGGCCCCTCTATTGATCTCTTAGTAAAAATGTCTACAATTTGTTTACACCCGAGTATGTCTGTTGTGTATGTAGAGCCCCGTATCAAAGTTCATCGTTGGAATTGGGATTCGTCTGGGTTGGAAGCACCATGTATAAAGTATTTCCCTTCTGGTTTCAGAGACAGAAAGGCACATGAGTCACACTTGATGGCAGGTACCAGTGTTTCTGATCTGCCAAAATCTAGAGCTCGGCTGTCTCTCTCACACGGTTCACATTCCTGCCTGTGGGAATGCATGAAAAAATGAAACCTTGGATTCCTTAACAAATTGAAATTCTGCCAGTTTGTTGTTTTGTTGCGAGCTGTATTTGATCATTTAGGTTAAAAAGCCTCAGTCACTACTAAACATTTTCAGATGTTTATTATGTTGTAACACCTTCACATTGATGTCATATACAGCCGAATGCAGGCCTGCTGATGATGGGATGCTCACAGGCATCATTGATCTTTACATCAACTCCTCTTTTGTTTTTCACCATATGGAAGTGAAGGTGGAAGATGAATTATAAACTTTCATAAATAATTGAGAGCCATCGGCTGAAGTGAATTATTAATAGGTGAAAAAGGCATCTCTCTTAATGCGTAGAGATGGGCTAACATGAGTGTGTCTTAGGTTTACAAAGCACAGGCGTGTTTTTTTTCCCTTTCATCAAGGAAAAGCTTGATTGTGCTAGGTAGATTAACTGGAGTGTTTGTGGGGTTTTTGGTGCTCTATCCTCTTTTATGTTTAAAATTATGATCTGAAATCTGATTTCAAAAGAAAAGTCAACTAATTTGGTGCTAAATTAGTTTATCCTTTATTAGCTCCCTTAGGAGAAAGTTCTCTTGGGCAATCGATGCATTAAATAAAATGGACTGCATTTATATAGCGCTTTTAACAGACCCATGGCCATACAAAGCGCTTAAAATAACGCAAAAAATATATAATTTTTTAAAATAGCATCATTCACACATACGAAGATGTATGTTTTGGCTGCATTTACACTGCAAGGCATGATATGTACAGACCACCCCCCACCCCCACCCCACCCCCCCATTCCATAGACTTAGTGTAGAGTTTAGAGTTTTGCTGAACACGCCTCTGCCTTGCATTGGATAATCAGCCAGATACTCCCACCCCTGAAGAAACGCCATTGGTTCAGCCAATGTTGAGTTAGAGTGTGTACATTTTTGGGGGAAATCAGCCTACACATGTCTGACCACACATTAAAAAGTATTTTACCCCAAAAATTCCTCACTTTAGCTTTAAAAACATAATTCGACTATTTACACAATAATACTCTGCCAGACATTGAAGCGCCTCATTGTTGAAACTGGTGAGTTGCGAGAATATTGGTGTTTGTTGTGCGGTTTGGCTGAGTAGCACAAACTTGTCCCAAATTTAGAGTACTTGGCTTCCCAAAAGGCTTATAATTGAAATAAAACAGGCTATGTGACTGCAAGGTAATAGGCAATTTGACATATGTTAAGGACATGAGTATATGTCAACATTTGATAAGAAACTACATTGCATAAAACAAATAGATGTTAACACTCGCATGCCAACGGTGGCACAGGTGTACTCCCTCTATTATTCATTTGTAGGAATTCCCATATGTGCCCAGTGGTGATTTCACACCGCACCTATTTTATCTATAGCCTAAGAGGAGAATTGAATATGAATGTTGAAATATAGGTCAAATGAGCAGATATCAGATTTAGAACCATACTTTAATTTGAAATCGAAACCGAATGCTGTGTTTCGCTGTTTACACGCATGCATGAAGATCTAGGCTGCGTTTCCCTAAAGCATTGTAAGCCTAAGTAGACCATAGAAACCGATGGCACCAATGGTCTCTGATCTACTTAGGCCTACAATGCTTTTGGGAAATGCCCTGGGCTGTGCCAGATACAGATGGCTTGACTTTGACTCGATGTGAAATGACTCTGGAATAGAAGTGAATGACTTGGCAAGGTCTGGAGATTTTCTTTGTGGAAACTAATTTGACCTAATATAAACTTATTTATGAATCAGTTCTGGTCATTTCTGACCTGTGACTAAACCTGTGATCCAGCTGGAGCTCAGCTTGACTGGCTTGACGTGAAACACCGACTTAATTTGTGTCTGGACTATGTGCTCCCTTACAAACTTGTGCTGATTGTCCTTGTTTGGCAAGTCAAAAAAATATAATAATGATGAAAAATTGATTAGCATTTATTTAGCATAAGCTTTTATCCATTTTAACTACAAATGAGAAATCCAACAAGTGATTCAGTTGAAAGCAAGTTGAAAGTCATTGACAAGTTATGATTTTGTAGAATAGTACATTGTGTAAGTCTATAGAAATATACATACACTACCATTCAAAAGTTTGGGGTCAGTAAGATATTTTAAAAAAAATGTTTTAAAGAAATCAATAGTTTTATTCAGCTAGAATGCATTACGTTATAAATCTAAAGTAAAGTTATTTATGATGTTACAAAAGATCTCCGTTCCAAATAAATGCTAGGTTCTTTTGATCTTTCTATTCATCAAAGAGTCCTGAAATTCTGATTTGTCATCACAAGAATAAATTACAATATATTCAAATAGAGAAGTCTTTTTTGAAATTTTAATAAAATATTACTATTTTACTGTATTCTTGATAGAATAGATAGAGTCTTTGTAGTGCATAAGAGATGTCGTCCAAAAACAATGCCGAACGCCAATGTGTGTGTGCAGGTGTGTGTGTACTCTTTAAAAAAAAAATTGGTTTAACTTAAAAAAGTAAGTAACCTGGTTGCCTTAACATTTTGAGTTTATTGAAATTAAAAATTTGAGTTGATACAATGAAGGAAATTTGTTTAATTAATAGAAAATATTTTTGTATCTGAACCACATAAAAAAAATTGATAAATCATGAAAATAGCACTATTTGGCATGTTTCACTGCATCATCAGAAATAAAACACACAATTACCCAATATACTTACAAAATATTTTAATAATATTTTAATAAAGGTTGTCAAATCTCAAAAAAAATGTTCATTGTATTAACTCAAAATTTTAATTTCAATTAACTCAAAATTTTAAGGCAACCAGGTTACTTACTTTAAGTTAAACCAACATTTTTTTTTACAACTTTTTTTCTAAATAATTTTTTACAGTGTAGGTGTGTGTGTGTACGTGTGTGTGTGTACTGTAATATTAGTGCATCAACAAGATTCAGTCAAGCACTCATGATGTTCCTTGAATATATTTCTGGTAGGGTTAGGAAATTGGTATACACAACTAAAAATATAGAATATAAAGCGGAAAAAAAAACCCGGCATAAATTGTATTACAAATTATATACATCTAGCGCCGCCACCTTTGCAAACAAACAGTGGGCATAGTGCAGAGAACCTGCATTAATAGATGGCATAATCAAGTTCACTTGCAAATTCACTTTTTGTGCATATGTCTTTTCTTTTTTTTTTGCTGTATGTTTCTGATTACCGGTAATCTAATGTTTGGTTGAGTTTATTACTCCTCTAGCAAAGCATTTCAGTTTACCGATGTTCAATCACTCTTCAGCTTAAACGGCAGTGCCTGACATTATCGACTATGATCTTGTTATTTGAGACAGTCACATTTCTTTTAGCTGTTTTTTTCTTAGATATTGCTGATATTGAAGAGCCATGTTGTTTTTTCTCGTCATGGCTTTGAAATCACTCAGGCTGTCTGAAATCGTTTGTCCCATGTCCTGCAATGTCTGGCATTTCAATCATGTCTGTATTAGATTTTTTTCCTTTAATGAAATGAAAATACCACATTAAGAAATATGATAGTAAAAAATGGTGTTTAAAAATGCATTTGCGCAACCGACATGTTCTGGCTAGAGCGGGGAAAATAATCAGCCAACGCAATCATAGAGAGGGGTTTTTGCGCTGATGACAACTGGACGGAGCAAAGAAATCCATTTGGACCTCATCAAAAGTTGTAAATACAGCTCCGTGAGCCTTTAGAACATCCTGAATAGACCCCCCCCCCCACCACCACCACCACCACCATCACCACCGTTAAACGCAGAGTACAGCACTTCCAGGTTCTACATCAGAACGCAGGGTCATTATTGGCTAGCTCCTGTATCAGCATCACGCGCATGGGTCGGACAGCGTCGGCCAATAATGAGCCGGTGTTTTGATGTAGAACCTGGAAGTGCTGCACCGTGTTTGCCACGTCACTGGCGTAGGAGAATGATGTTGAAGAGAAGAGTTTGTTGAATAAAGTCGTTATTTTTGTTTGTTTTTTTGCGCACAAAGTATTCTCTTCAATAGATAACGTTAAGTTTGAACCACTTGTCTGAGAGTATACACGAAGAGCAGCATGTCAGCCTCTGATGACGATTTAGTACTTTAAAAGGGAGCTACTTGGTTACAAGAGGTCGGCCTACTCAACAACTGACATAACATGGACAACCTAAAGCTGTTATTGAAGTTTGCAGCACAAGATTTGTCCGGAAGAGTAACATTGACGACTATTTTCGTCAGTTACGGATTGTTAGATTTAGCATCCTGCCTCATTTAAATCAGAGATAAAGTAGTGCGTAAGATTACGTTTATTTGAATTTATTGATTATAGTATTTATTTGAATTAATTAGAGAGAGCGAGAGAGAGAGAGAGAGAGAGAGAGAGAGAGAGAGAGAGATTCATGCTTGCGTAACAGCGTCTGTTCAGCATCTCTCTTAACAACTAACTCTCTTAACAATCATTGCTGAGAAATATAATGTAGTGATCCAGCTTAGCTATTTTATTGCTAAAAGTCGTGGGACGGCATTGATAAAAAGTTTCTATGCTCCTGAATCTGCAGCGCGATCTCCACTCTTGTATATGAGTGACGTACGCGTGTGTATGTGTGTGTGCGCGCACTTCATAATGAAAACAGCGCATTATATAGAACGATGATTCATCTGACTTGGAACTACCTGTGCATTAAACAATTTTATTGCACACCTCCCAAGCTTTCAGCCAATCAGAATCGAGTATTCAGACAGACAGACCATGGCATAAATTACTTCAGTTATTGTTAAACTAAAATGTTATGTTATAGTTTTACTTAAGATTTCCAGTAAAAACACTAATAAGTACCAAGGCTACTTTGCTTTTCATTTGACTCGTGCTGTGTGTTGCTGCTGCCACCTTATGACAATAGATTTACACTAAAAAATAATGAGGCAAAAATATTCAGTCATCAGTTACAGTAGTTCATTGTAAAGGATGACAATATCCTTCATTTTGTTTGCAATAATAAATGCTGCTACCTACCAGCTGCAATAAACAAAACTTTGTTCCATATATTTTTCTATATCGTCATAAATATTGTTATTGCAGATATTCTTGAAATATTGTGATATAATTTTGAAGCTATATAGCCTATATTACCCAGTACTATAAAGAAAGAATTAAATACCCATCCTTAGTTTCAACAACAGCAGTTTCAGTTGAGCTAAACAACCATAAAGAATTCTTTTACACTCATTATTTTGCACTCACGTAAATACAGTTAATTATGCACCCAAGATCCTTTGCTCTAGACAATGGCAATGCCAAGTGCTCTAGATTTGCGTTTTTCTTGTATGCAAGTGTTTTTAAATGTTAATGCAAACCTACAACTGTTGCGGAGGGCTCCTGGATCATGTCTGTGAATACTAATGAAACAGACTTTTGAGAAAATTCACCAGATTATTCTCGTTTTCGCTCTCTCCGCTACACCTTCTCTCCTGTTTTATCTTTCTGTTTAATGATTGTCTCAGCAGTGGTCAAGGTGAAGTTTGTGTCTGTTCCCATTTTTAAAATGATTCACTGTGGATGTAACACTGTCCGGACTCAGTATATGGCCTTTGCTGAACTGTCAAAGGAAATGAAGGTGAGATTTCCAACAGCTGACAGCTGCATATTGGCCAGGACCTCTGATGACTGTACCCGACACACTCCAGAGTCATCCTGCCCTGCGAAATCATCACAATTCCACACTTGAAAGAGATTTTTCTGACAAAGCAGTGTCCGCACATGGCCCAGGTGGTCACGGGCCCTGTGCTCAGGATGAGTTTCGGAGTGCTGCAACCGGTGGGATCGCTCACACCGGCAGCTTGTTGTCTGGCATAAACATTCACACTGAGCCATATGGAAAAGTGAGATAACCAACCATGCTTTTGTTGTCCTTTAATCTGTGTGTAGCATTAATCTTACACAAACTTCATTACTAAAGAGAGTCTACAGAAATGTGTATTAAACCAGCGCCTGTATTCTTAAATGCAGAGTGGAAGGAGAATATAGATTAGAGTAAACGTTTCTATTCATGCAATACTGGATTTATTATTATATTGCATGCGCTAGATTGACATCTTTGACCGCTGCGCCTCATCTCACAGCTTTTTCAGTGTGTCACTCTCGAGACCCTGCCTACATTTTTATTAATCTGCACTGCGGCTCCGCAGTTGGCTACTATTATGTCCAACTTGTGTCTTAAGAGCAAAATTGCATTCTGTTTGTTCGTCCCCTTACGCTTGTCACTGTCACTCAGAAGTCAAATGTTGTCTAATTGAACAGGTAGTGAAACTAAACGCTTCTCCTCGCATGAGCGAATTAAGAAAACTGCGCAACATTTAAAGGTCATTTTGGATGACTGACATCATAAAAGTTACCTGCACTTTGATGCTGATGTGTGAATGTTCTCTTAAGAGTAAAATCACAGAATGCTGTTGCCTGTGTGAACAGCATATGTGTGTATTTACCAGTAAAATCATTCTGGTAATTTTATGGTAATTTACTGGGAATACTGTCTGAAAATTGCTGTAGTTGTTATCATCATAAATATGACTACCACAACAATATTTTTATAATAATTACAAAACTAAAATTATGAATGTAATGCAAACTAGGGTTGGGTACCGTTCACATTTTAACCTGCACCGGTACCCAACGGTACCTTTTTTCAGTACTTATGAGATGCATCAATAACTGTAAAGAAAATGTAAGTCATTTATAGAAGTTTTATTGACAATATGCCAGAGGAACCTTGGTCTGCCATTGTCGGTGATGTTTGTTCACTGTTATATTTACCAGTAAATAGTAGGCTATAGCTGCTTAATTAATTGAATTCATAAAAACAACCATATTATTATTTTTTATTCAATTTCTATGAAAAATTTCCCACAAATTCTATGTTGTCTATTTTCTGGTAACCAAATGAAGACATAAAACATTCATTTATATTTTAATTGAATTTAACTTTTTTTGTCAGACAAAGCTGCACAACTGAGGTTTATACAGTTCAAATTAAAACATAGAAGAAAAATTGTGATATATTACTTAAAAAATAAATAATAGTTTTGATAGTTTATAATTATTACATTAGTGTTAGTATTATTATTGCACTGAGACCTATCTAAATTCTCCTTTACAACAGTAATATGTTTCTCAAGTTAAACCGAACTTTTATTTTGATGGGTGGCTGTGAAGACCTTTGAGATTCTGTGTTTGGCATGACGGTAATTTTTCTCAAATGAAACGGTAAAATGCTCATGAAGTGTCTCTAAGAACGGCTCTGGGGATGACGGACTTGCGTTCATGTCTTCATATGCAATAGAAACACGCGATTATCATGCGCAATTCTCTGTGTGTGTGTGGGTGTGTGTGTGGGCATGTTTTTGTGAAATATGAGGACACGTGTATAACGACATGGGTATGACACAGGTATTAGGGCTGCACGATAAATCGCATTAAAATCGCACGCGATTAGGCAGAGGCTGCGATAATTCTGCAGATTCTCAGAGCATACATGACTACAAGTAATAATTATCATTTTTGTTTTGCATTAGGTGGTGGTGGCAAACTTGGTTGCACATTATTTGCCGTCACTGTGAAATATTTATTTAGTTATGTCATCAAATTTGATCTAATACAGAGAAGTAAGGCTTGATATGTCACCAAGTTGGGAATATAAGTATTTGTTCCTTATTTTGGTCTTTTTTTATTATTATTATTATTGGCTTTTTGACCATTTAGGATTTCTGTGTGCAAATGAACTCTTATTATATGTACTATCGTTGTTCACATTGCTGACAATCAGCATTCTCCATATCCTACTACAGCTGACAGCCGATTGCCAGCTGGTGTTTCTGTTTGTGTATATGTGTACACATGCCCGTCTTCGCTCAATCCTGTTCCCTACACACCCCTCTGTGTGTCTCGCGCCACTGCCCTCTAACTGCTGATTGATCGAATCCGCCTGGAGACCAACACCCTTCCTTCATTTGCCAGCACCTTGGGAGACAAGAAGCAGGTTGCCTGCCAGCACCACACAGCCTCCTTTGACCTGCAGAGTCGGCACGGATGCAGCACAGCAACAGGAGTGGTACTTCGACCCACTTTAGAAGACACAGACGTGCTTTAACTTTAGCTCCTGTCCTTTTTGGGCGGCCTAAATGGAACAAGCACCTGGTATCGATCAGTCTCTCTCATGGGCTCCACATGCTTGCACTTTGTTTCTCGGTGCAGTCATAATGCTACTAACATTCTCAGACATACGCACTCATTCACAATTAAACATCCCCCTGTTTTCCTGGCAGGCCCTCATGTTCTTTTTGCGGTCCCAGAACAATAAGCTGTCTCAACAATCTGAGTGCGCTCCCTTCCCCATCCAGGGCAATCACCAGCAGGCCACATGTGCTAGCATGCTCTCCAAGTAGGGTGGAGACCGAGAAAAGAGCTGTCGACTGGGATGCTGGGTGGAAATGTATTCCCCCCTGTAATGTTCTTTGGAGATGCTGCCGCTTCTCTCTCACTCTTTTCCTCCCCAGCTGCTGTTCAACTCAATTATCTGATTCGCTGAGTAGTCTGTTCCGCTCTCTAAATGTGCGGTACTATTAGGAATTCTCTGCATGCTGTGGGGGGAATGAGCCCCACAGGCCTTGCCCCCAAGAATCCATCCTTCAACCGAGAGAACTCAGAGCTGACGCGAAACAAAAAAAATGTTTTCCACGTAATCCTCTGTATTTTCTTCCATTGATTCACTCTACACGTAATTTCTTCCAGAGAATTATTGCGAGAGATGAACTTAAGGATTTTTGGACTAACCTTCTGAATTTGCTTCACTTATCGTGCTTCCTTGTGCTTCATCAGCTTAGGTTTATTGGTTTGTCTAAAGAGGAACCTCTTTGTTTGTTGGATCACTAACAATTGGGCCAATTGCTCTTGCTTTCACTCCAGAATCTGGAACATTGCTTGGAACCTTTTTCTAAGGGAGTGGAAATAGCCCCTCAGCTGGAACCACATCCAAGTGTCTATCATCTCTCCCTCCCCATCATTTGAGACCTTGTCTGATACATTTAGACCATTCCCAACCTGACTGCTCATGGGGTGATGACTCCATTTAAACATGCTGCGCCAATGAAAGTGACAGCGACAGCTCCTCTGTGTATAGATTCCCCCTCGCAGAGAAAAGGTTTCCTCCACAGTAGCCTGAAAGCTGGACTCAACTTAGCACCCTGACGGTGGAACCACTTAGTGGATTTTAGCCTCAAATGTCAGGCCGGTACCCCTGGGATGTTGCACTGATGGGATTTTATAAATAACATTATTCAGCACTTTATTCTGACTAAGTAGAAATCTGCACAGAAGAACTAGCACATACTCTACTGAGATCACATATTATTGCCTCTTCAGTAATGTCAGAAATTTGATGAAACTTGAGTTGAAGACTGACCTTTCGCTCTAAAATTGTAGAGCTTATTATCGATCGGCAAGCCACATGCTCAACTGTCGACTCGAGTGAGATTTTCTGCAGATTCCTGCAGTGATCCTTGAGCCAATTCTCACTGATGACTTACTGTGTCACTGTGATTTAAGACTTGCTGGACTTGAAGTCCTACTGTGCAAATAGGCTATGAGAAGTCCAAAGTGTTTTTTCCTGCCTTTTCAACAACAACAAAAAAGCATATCACTTTTTTTTTTTAATTATGTTTTGTGCCATTCCAATGATGTTGACATTTTAAGATGCTCATCTCTGCAAGAGTCGCTCCCTGTGTCTGACAAATAGCGCTGCCAATTTCAGAAGAGATGCCAGCCAGAATTCCCCACTGAGAGCTTGGACACACACACTGATGATCAAGGCAGTGCAAATGCTACACCTCGCCTTCAAATGGCACCCAGCTCTCTGGCAGTTGGGAAGACGAGCAAAAGAGAATAAAGCAGGATGGTTTCAGGGTGTTTCAGGTGGGTGGATGTGGATTGACGTGTATCTTTGTTCCGACTCTAGTTTTCTCAGCATGAGTCAATGCTCTGGCAGGCAAACTGGATATCTTAGGGGCTGACCATAAGGTAGATACCACATCAGCTGTTTACTTTTGAATTAAGTTTCCAGTTATAAATGCTTATATTGTTATATTAATTATAATATATTATATTAATAATATAAATAAAAAATACTTAAATATTGTATTATTAAAAATTAAAATCGAATACTGCTTTATTTTTCTAATTAAATGTCCTGTTTCTCATGGAAATTGGTTACAAACCATTTCAAAACGACTTTAATTATCAAAAAATACGTAGCGTTGTTTGATATTATGGCTGTATATGGCCATTACTGCTGTTAATCTAGCACTTTGGTTTAGTAAAGCAAAGATGCTTATATTAGCACACATCATTAGCACTATCCCACATTGCTCACACACAAAGCTTACCCTGTGGCCCGGCTTATACCTGTGACTTTCACCACCTGGCTTACTTAGCAGGATTTGGCGTCAGAAACGGGATGCAGGAGATGGCAGGTGTCAATGGAGTTGTGTGCGGTGTTGCCCTCCAAACCGATTGCTGCACCTGTGGTGAAAAGGAAGACCTGCAGGCATATTGAACTTCAGAAGTCATTTGTTCAGTTCCAGGGTTATGGAGGGTTTCTCCTTGGAGTGTCTAAATGTAACTGGGCCCAACCCCAAGTGCAGATTTAATTTAGGCCATGAGCCCTTTAAGGTCAGAACTGTAGTTTTTGTCTAAAGAAAAGGCTGAGTTTCAAATAAGGTCTTGAGTTTAAATAAGGGATTCACCAAAACTTAAACTTTTTAATTACAGAAATATGTTTTCTTTATTTGTTGGTGAAATATAAACATTTAAATTACAATTAACTGGAGGAATTTATCTTCATGACAGATTGATGCAAATATGCATTATATGATAAAACCATCACTAACATGTTAAGTAAAAATATAATAAATATGTAATAAAGGCATATATTTAGCTAAATGCTGTTCTCTAGAAATATATTTTTCTAAAAATATTTTTTTCCTACATTAGTTATTGTTATATTTATCTATAATATGCTGTTGCTTCATTGTAAAGCTGCGGTATACATTAGTTATTGTTATATTTATCTATAATATGCTGTTGCTTCATTGTAAAGCTGCGGTATACATTTAGAGGAAGTGTATGTAAGATTGTGGCCAAAACTGGTACTGCAATCACTATCCCCTCTCCCCGCCACCCTGACTCGAGGTTGCCAGATAGGCTCCAGGATCAGCAGGAACCTTTGTAGCTGCAGCTGTTGTAGAGCAGAGCTGGCAACCCGGATGCTGAAACACTACTGACTTCATGATTGGTCGATAGGTGGAGGGTGAAGCTTCAGGCCAAAACACAACATGACAACATTAACATCAGTTGAGGGCTGCAACAACAACTTTTAAATGACAATATCCTGGCCGGACTACTGTCGTCAGTGATAGAAGTATTTGAAGTTAACATAATTTCTTAATGTCTAGTGACAAATCAGGGTCATTTTGTGATTAATTGAAATACATTTCTTACATAATATAGCCTTCTTACTGTGGCAGTTTAAATCTCTACAAATCAATTTAAATTTTTCAATTCCCCAGAAAATCACTCATTAGTGACGCCCTGTGGAAATAGGCCTGTCGTAGCTGGAAAATGTGTGTGTATATATCAATATAGTTCATATAAAATTAATATTATTTACATATTTGTACAGATTGTTCTTCAGACTAGTCGATTTACTCAGACCCGCCAACTAGTTAATTGTTTAATTATTCATATTTATTCATATCCCTAGTTTCTATTTACAAATTGCTGATCACACACACACCAGTTACAAAGTGATTGTTTTTAGTGTTTTTTAGTGTCAAAGTGAAGTTGTTTATTTTTATTTTTTTTACAGCTCTGGCAAAGTACAAGAAGGCCAATAACACACACATATAATCACACTTGCAAACACATATACTACTTCGTTTCAACAGTTAATCTCAGCATTGTGATTATACAGTTATTTCTCTTTTTTTGCAAGCTGCAGCCATGCAAGCGTCAATTAAGGTGTAACGTAAGGTTTGACCTCTCAAAAATCGATGGCTGCTTCTGCTCTAGCCTGTCTAATTGGTAGTCAATGTGATGAATCTTGAGGGTGGCCAATCGTATTTGTTTCCACTGAAATCCAATAGAGTAAATTCACTCTCTCTCTCTGTTCCTCGTTCATGTCAGCATGATGCATTGCTTCTGGCTTTGCTATAACTTCTAAAGCAACATCCTCTCTCACTTTCTCCCTCCTCTCGCCTCTCTTAACCTAAATCCCTCCTTCTCTCTCTCAAAGTGAAAGAGGAAATCTTCTCGTTCCCTAAAGCCATGGGGCATATAGAATATGCCAAAAAGATTAAGGCACTGGGTTTTTACCCTCCTGTTGCGAGGACCCTACACAATAGCATTTGCTCTCATTTCTGCTTATTACAAAGTGGATTCAGCCTGCAGTTTTATATAGGCTACACATTCATCTTTGAGCTAGTGTCATGTTTGTCCTCATTGGAATGGTTTCTCACATTAATAGAGGCAAAGTTGTTTCAGTAAGGTTTTCCCTCATGTCTACTATTTATTTTTATTTTTTCTATAAGTAATAGGAAAGTTGAGCCATCCTCTCAACAACTCCGCCTGTAATCATATGGCTGTTATGGACATTTGTTGGGACATTATTAATATTAACTAAATTGAATTGTGTGTGTGTATGTATATATATATATATAATAGTTCATATTAAATTAATATTATTTCCATATTTATACAGATTGTTCTTGTTCTTGACAATCTGATGGTTCTTGTTCTTGACTCATGTTCTTGAGACTAGTTGATTTACTCAGACCTGCCAACTAGTTAATTGTATAATTATTCATTTATTCATATCCCTAGTTTCTATTTACAAATTTCTGATCACACACACCAAATGGCAGCAGTTACAAAGTGATCATATGACAATAAATACATGAAGAATTCACTTTACACTTTGGGGTTTGTCAGTAGAACTGTGTAAAAATTGAATGAATTACCAATTTTTTGGCAGTTATTGGATTACATTCATTCTCTCTAAAAAAAAATACATATATATATTTGTCAAAATTACAGTACTCTTCAAATGTTTGGGGTAATATATATATATATATATATATATATATATATATATATATATATATATATATATATATATATATATATATATATATATATATATATATATATAGTTTATAATAAATATAAACTTTTTTTTAAGAAATCAGCTTTTATTCAGCATGGATGTATTTAATTGATCAAACGTGGCCATAAATGCATTTGTTCTTGTTCTTTTGAACTTGTATGTTCATCAAAGAATCCTGAAAAAACTCCACAAAAATATTAAGCAGTTCAACTGTTTTCAGAATTGATGATAAGAAATGTAAGCCTGACGTGGTCATACTCAATTCTAGTCAGAATATGAGTCTGAAACTGCTCCATTGGGCTGTGATTATGGGGCGTGTTTCAACCGAACCAGGAAAGACATCAATTGGATAGACCTACAACCAATCAGAGCAACGAAGCGGCGCATTACATTAGTTGTCAAATGTCAACAGAACTCAACTGCACTGTGTTGCGAAGTCCGTGGTTTTATTTTATTTTTTCGCGGGTTGTTTTCCATGTCCGCTTGTTGAAGCGACTATCATGTGATTATTTATATATATATATATATATATATATATATATATATATATATATATATATATATATATATATATATATATATATATATATATATAATATATATATATATATATATTTTTTTTTTAAAGAATTTAAGGATACACAGAGTACTTACCAACATGATCATCATTTCAGAGAGAAAGTGATGGTGAATGCATACACAAACAAGCTCTCCGTTTAAGATTTAAACAAATATAATCCAAGCCCCTTTGATGACGTGCATGATTACGTTACTGTTATTAATATGATATATATATATCTGTCCATCATGTCCATCATCGTCTAAAGCCCGCCCTGATGATTTCATTGGTCCGAACAGTTTCTGTTCGGAGATAATCACTCCTCTATGGATCGAGTCCAGACCGAACTGCCCGAGCTCAAATGTTGTGGGCCGGGCTGAGTTTGGCTGGCATCCAGGCTAAAGAAATGTTTTTTAATCACCAAATCAAAATATCAAAAAGATTTCTTAAGTTTTATGTGACGCATACATAGATATTAAAATATATAGATCAAATTAATTAAAACTTTTAATTGTAATTATATTACACAATAATTTACTTTATTGTTTTCATAATTTGATCAAATAAATGCAGTCTTGGTGAGCATAAGAGACTACATTTTGTCTACTGTCAAAAACATAAATAAATAAAAATTCCAGCCCCAAACTTTTGAGCAGTAGTGTAGTGTTATAGCCTAGAAATCTAGACGCACCCTAGCGGCAGCAAATTTAATTTGCCCGCAAGTGTCGTCTAGGAACTCTCAATACCCTTCTGAGCTGTGTTCCTCAAAATCTGGACGGCCCAATCACATCATGTATAGAGTCGGCGAGCTGGGCCATAATGACGACGGCCGAGTTGCGTTTGCGTGCTTCTAGTAAACACAGAAACTGGCGAACGGTGGCGGTCTTTCGAATCAGCTCTGACCGCGACTCTGGAAGACTTGGAGTTAATCTTTCCTCTGAGAAAAGAACAAAGAACGGCACTGAAGTCATTCTTAAAAAAGGAAGATGTGTTCAGAGTTTAGCCGACCGGATACGGCGAATGTTTAATCAGTCAGCGAGCTCTGCTTCACCTTCGTTGCTCTGGTTGGTGTAGCGCTATCCTATCGCGTGCAGAGGGAGTTTGAAAGACAACCGTTTATCCCGCCCCTCGGATTGAGCCCTGTCTATGGTGAGTTTCCAGACCAAACATCTTGATGTGGGTCTGGCTTGTCAGGCTAGTAGTGTTATCATTTGGTATGAAAAGCATTATCAGTGAATTAAAAAACAGGAATCTTTAGGTAGAATCAGAATATTAAATTCAATACAAATAATGATATAATATATAGGACTTTTTCAGTTTTCAAGGCTCTTTACAAACCTCTCATCTCAAGTACATGTCACCCAGTCTAAACAATATAGGCCTACATATTAAAACTGCAAAAAAATGATGGGGTAAGTGTCAGTGCTGTCCAGTAGGATGTTGTCTGTCCCACTGGAATTAGATTGATATTGGAAGCAGATGATATCAGGATTTATTTTTCCAATTAAACTATGTACTCCATATCTGTTCCACATTTCAGTTTCTAAACAGATATTTATTATTTTTAAGCCTGTACATCGAGTGCTTTGCTTGATTGCATGCGATCTAAATGATTAGTTTTTTGCAAATGCTTTTTAGAATAACAGACCATTGCCGTGGTTTGCAGTCATATCAGTCAAATTTCCAGTTTCTACCAGTAACCTGAAGTTTGTAAATGAGAAAAAGAAAAGGCTGTGGCCTTATCAGAGACAGCCCCCCACCCCCTCCTCTGGTGAAACCTGAAGCGTCTTTTGTCCTGTCTCGGCACAAATGGAGCCTGGATAACAAGAGAAATGCACAAACTGACACAGCCACTCCATTGTTGTTTGTCTCTTAAGAGGAGCTTTACATAGATGTCTCATTGTGTTTCAGACACTGGACTCCAATGCAGAACTGCACACCCGTGCTCATGGCGATCCATTATGGATCTCTATCATATTAATCCCGATGTAATCACAGTTAATAAAACCGATGCTTTGCCACAGTTCTCTTTTAAACAACGGGTTAAAAAAAGATGTGTAAGCGGTTTGCGCAGCTGTCCTGGATCAATTGAGCATGAGCCATAGGAGATTAGATGGCCTGTTATAGCCTTCTTTATGGCATTGTGGTATTGTGTCTCCACTGAGTTTGATGGACAGAATAGGATATGGCATTGGCCTCGGGACAGCAGTCGAAGCTGAGAATTGAATCTTTTTGAAGATATTGAAGAAGCAGTTTTTTTTGTTTACTAGCCACAGTAGAGGCTGTATTACTATATATCATGGCTAGAGGTGTTATACAATGTGAAGCACATCTTAACTCCTTTTTAAAATGATTCTCAATTACATTTTTTTAACTGATTCTATCCTGTTCTTACCCTGAAAATAGCTCAATATGGTGAGATAGCATAAAGCAACCAAATAAATAAAAATAAATACAATGTGAAGCAGCTGTTTTTGCATTGATGTCAGACTTATTGAATAATCTTTTTTTTTTACAATAAAAATGAAAAGATAAAGTAATTAAATGTATTTAAATTATGTTGAATATATTTATATAATTAAATATAATTTAGATTAAAATGAGAATTTAATAAACATTTTCATACTGTAATTTAGACGTGCTGTATACGGTAATACGATATATCATGATAATGAACATGCATGATATTGTTATTGTGGTCACTTCACAATACCGCAAATAATTTGTTGTGCATTTCAATGCATTTCAAGAATACTTTACCCATCTACTGTTTATTGCACACTCACTGATGTTTATGGCACACTCACGGATAAGTGAAAGAAACGTGCTAACTGAAAATGCACGTTCACACTCTCTGACATCAGATGGCGCTGATGGAACAGCAGAAATGCTGCCGTTTAACCCATTGACTGTTTAAAAAAAATGGGATTCTGAAGAGCAGTTCTGAAGCGTAAAATAGAAACGAGCTGGCCATCGCATCTTGGCAGCGCAGAGGCGGGACGTGGGTGGAGTTGAGGTGACACAATGACCATCAGACAGCGGATGAGTGGCTATCCACCTGTCACTTAAAGTGGCCATGCCCTTAATTATGCAGAAGTTTAAGGATGGATTGTAAAACGGATGTAAAAACAATGGATTGTAAAACGGTCATACAAACATTTATTTGTTTTATCAATAATGCATCGTTTCAGGAGCAGCTTTTTTCGTATTTAATTTCTAAGTTGATACACGTTTTAAAATGTAATAAGAACAGTAGGTTCGATATCAGACTACATATTCAGCTTTCAGCAGTTCGTAGCTCGGCACTATAGCCTACTGCTACAGCAGTTCTCGAGTCAGGAATGGGTTGCAGTGGTTCTCAGCGATTCTACAAATGTAGCTATGTGCTCTCTGTCAATGTTAGTTAATAATATTTAATAATATAATGCTATTTAATTTAACCTGTTAAAGGTGGGGTAAGTGCATTCTGGTAACTGTTGTTGATATTTCAGATCACCAAAATAAATCTGCCCCTAAACCCAAAAGGGTCTCTGCCTATTTTGATAGCTCCGTCCCACACATACGTAACACAGGCAACAACTATGGCAGAATGTGTGTTACAGATCGAATATTCAATGAAAAAGTCACCCCTTTCATCACAAAAACAAACCGTTATGAACAACTCGATAGTACACCAGCACAATAGTCCAACTAACGACGTATTACATTTATGACAAGATTAGAGTTATAGCGATCGCAAAAACACAAGCAGTTCTCATGACAACTCGATAGTACATGAGCATGACAGTCCAGCTAATAACATATTACAATTATGACCGGATAAGGGTTATAGATCATGAAAAGAGGAAAAGACCGGTCTGAGTATTTCACAATCTGCTCAGTAACTGGGATTTTCACGCACAACCATTTCTAGGGTTTACAAAGAATAGTGTGAAAAGGGAAAAACATCCAGTATGCGGCAGTCCTGTGGGCGAAAATGCCTTATTGATGCTAGAGGTAAGAGGAGATTGGGCCAACTGATTCAAGCTGATAGAAGAGCAACTTTGACTGAAATAACCACACAACCGAGGTATGCAGCAAAGCATTTGTGAAGCCACAACACGCACAACCTTGAGGCGGATGGGCTACAACAGCAGAAGACCCCACCGGGTACCACTCATCTCCACTACAAATAGGAAAAAGAGGCTATAATTTGCACGAGCTCAACCAAAATTAGACAGTTTAAGACTGGAAAAATGTTGCCTGTTCTGATGAGTCTCGATTTCTGAGTCAGAATTTGGCGTAAACAGAATGAGAACATGGATCCATCATGCCTTGTTACCACTGTGCAGGCTGGTGGTGGTGGTGTAATGGTGTGGGGGATGTTTTCTTGGCACACTTTAGGCCCCTTAGTGCCAATTGGGCATCGTTTAAATGCCACGGCCTACCTAAGCATTGTTTCTGACCATGTCCATCCCTTTATGACCACCATGTACCCATCCTCTGATGGCTACTTCCATCAGGATAATGCACCATGTCACAAAGCTCAAATCATTTCAAATTTGTTTCTTAAACATGACAATGAGTTCCCTGTACTAAAATGGCCCCCACAGTCACCAGATTTCAACCCAATAGAGCATCTTTGGGATGTGGTGGAACGGGAGCTTCGTGACCCCACGAATCCCACAAATCTCCATCAACTGCAAAATGCTGTCCTATCAATATGGGCCAACATTTCTAAAGAATGCTTTCAGCACCTTGTTGAATCAATGCCACGTAGAATTAAGGCAGTTCTGAAGGTGAAAGGGCGTCAAACACAGTATTAGTATGGTGTTCCTAATAATCCTTTAGGTGAGTATATATTATAAATTATATTTTATTACATACACACGCACACGCACACACACACACACATTTTCACAGACATGGTCACTGAACTTTTGTATGGAAATAAGCTGGTTTAACATTTTCCTGTGGTAAAGGGGAACATCAACAGTTTGTGGATTTGTATTGGCACATGTGCATCAATTTTCATTTTTAGATGAACTAACCCTTTCAACTTCTGTAATGTGACCCATTTCTGACTACGCCAGGATATTCAGCAGAAAGTACTGTAGAGCGAGACTTGATTTATCCACTAGCATTTGATTAACTTCTGAAAGTGGGCCGTGATATAATTATTAGCGATGCTTCCTAAGGCAGTCATAAACTCTGGGGTGCAACTCTCACCATTTGAGCCATCAACACGAATGACACGTACAGTTGTGCTGCATGTTGCTATTACTTTTAACCACATGGACCTACAAATAAAGCAGATGAAACAGATAAAAGTGTCAGGTTAGTATGCATTGAATGTCTTTGATTTTGTACAACCTTTTATTAAGGGAATCTGAAAACAATAGTTTATGATGATATTTAAATAATATTAGGTAATATGCTTTGTCCTGAACCAGAAGGACTGTGTATAGAATGGGATGTTTGATTTAGTTACTCACTCTTTAAAATTGATTTTGTGTGATTGGCCTTCAGCGTAATCTCATTCGCAAACGGCTCCCAACATCCTGAAGATGAATTTATTGTTATGGTGTGCGGTAATTTCAGGGTCAAGTCTACATTTTCTGACCGGAGATAACAAGCAGCACGTCTGATATTTATTTTCGTAACCTTTTGTGGCTCCAGTGTCCTCTGAAATAAAGGTGACATTCTCTCTCTCTCTCTCTCTCTCTCTCTCTCTCTCTCTCTCTCTCTCTCTCTCTCTCTCTCTCTCTCTCTCTCTCTCTCTCTCTCTCTCTCTCTCTCTCTCTCTCTCTCTCTCTCTCTCTCTCTCTCTCTCTCTCTCTCTCTCTCTCTCTCTCTCTCTCTCTCTCTCTCTCTCCTGGTCTTTGAGAGCCCTCGGTAGTTAAAGGGGCTAAAAATAGCCTAGTTCCCTTCGTGTTGTGCAACCTAATTAAGAGGAGAGGGACGGAGGTGCTTCCGAGCATCTGGGCTCAGCATGTAATGGCTGCCCTTGTTTTTATTTGCTAGTGGATGCGCACCGCTACCAATTATCCCCCGTAGCATGGCTAACCACTGAAGACATCCTTAAAGAAGCTGACGGGAGTCTTTCTGCACCCGTTCCCAGCACGCTATGTCACACAAGCTTCAGTGTAAGCAGTTTCCTTTAGCACAGAATGTCATTCTGAACAAGTCGAGTCACTTTATTTTGGGAATTCAAGATGTTTGGTTGTCGTTAGCAGTGTGCAGCTTCATTTGAAGATACTAGGCGGATACATACGAAGTGTCTGGTTGCTTCCACCCTGAAATTTCCTCAAGGCATCCCTGAGGTTGGCATCCACATGGGTCTTAAAGGCTTGTTAAATCAAGATATCTCTTAATACTGCACTTTTAACCCTGCAGATTGTCATTTAAAGTGAAATCGAAGCATGGAGGACTTTATAAGTGATGGGGTCAAGCTTGCAGTGTCTTCTCTCGTCTGAGCCATTAAGTTGCACTGAGGGGAGAGATTGAGCTGACAGCTCATTGATTTCTTTCTGTGCCTGTGTCAAACATGTTTCTGAAATGCTTCTTTGTCTTAGCACCGTCTGAGCGGTGTCAGCGACTGATGGAGGGACACGAGAAGAGAATGGAGCTGCACCGATGCACCTCACGGTCAGCTTTTGGATAAGAAGACCCCTGTAGCTCCTTCTACTGCGATTCAGCCATGTGCACGGTCTGAGTGGTCTTGGAAAGCAACCATTCTCCTAGCTGCTCTTTATATTCTGCGCACTCTTTTTTTTCTTTTTTTTTTTGTGGTTACCACCAGGATTGGCTGTAATTAGCTAATTGGGTGTGATTGTAGGCTCATTTGCGTGACACCTGCTGAATCATTGCTCATGGGATGTTAATGATGATGGTAATTTTTGCCTTTTCTTTTCTTTTTCTGTCACAGCAACATTTTAATCAACAGTCGAAGGACTAAAGTACTCAAAATCAAATCATTAAATAAGTGATCCTTTCTTTTGTTTTATTTTAGTAATTATATTAACTTGTATTATAATAATTTATTATCTATTTTAATATGTAGTATATTTAATGGAGAAATGAAACGTGTAAGGATGCATTAAATGAATCAAAAGTGACAATAAAGACATTTTATTAAAAAAACAAACACTAAATTGATATTAAAAATAAACTTAAAAATAATAAAAAAATATTAACATGATACACTTACAAAACTGGTACTGCATCTATTTATTTTCACAATAAAAATAAACATTTGTATGTTAAAATGTTCGCCACCTCCTGCTTTTTTCACGTCAATTTGGGTGACTTGTGTGAATCGTTTTCTAAGAGTTTTTTAAGAGTTGGGGTGGTGTCTGAATATAATTTTATTTCGCCAACAGTAATTCTGGATTGCCTCCATCAAACAGTAAATAGGAGCTGAGTAGTTCAGAATACTGCACACAGAAACGGCAGTATGCGCGCAAGCGTGAACCACTGGTGTTTCTTCTTGCTGCGTGTCTTTTACTGTCTATGGCAGTTTCATTGCGCGGCTCGCCCAGCTTAATTTGCGGCTCGCATGGAAGTAAATAATACGGTGAACTGATCATGCAGTCAATATTACAAACAAGCAGGCCAGGGCTTTAACATAACCCATTAAAAAGTTTGCTCTATTATAAATCATTTAGATTTTTATTTAAATTCACATATTCACGTTCACATATTAAATAACGTCTCAAACTAACTTAAAGAGTTGTGAGGGGCAAAAAGGGCGCGTGAGACAGCACGTCAGTTCTGCAGCGGCAGATCTTAAAGCGACAGCAGCCATGCTATCTGCCATTAATGTTAATCACTCACTGCTCTTGACTAAAGAACTTTTGTAGCTTTAATAAGGATTAATCTATATTCAATTCATAATTTATGCAGTGCAGACTGTTTGATAACTTTGTTCAATTTCTGCAGCCTATTTTCTACCCGTGAGACAGGAAGGAGACAATGTAAATGCAAATAAGTCATGGGTTTATGAGAGGATTCTTTTGAATTGACATTTAGAGCCTATTGTAAAAAAAAAAAAAAAAAAATGAAGCTTTCAGTTAAACTGTAATGTTGTAAAAAGATGCTTCTTCATCAGCACACAATTTGCATCTTACGGTTGTATACTTGCCTTTAAATGTTACAAATCCACACAAGTATTTACATTTTACATAAAGGATTATCCTGACAGCAAGCCGGGCTACGTTTAACTTCGCAGACTTTAATGAACAATTGCTGGCGCACATGCGCATCAAATACATGATGTGCAGAATGTTTGCACAATAGTTCCAACCTTATTCTGAATTATTACTTTGCATCCAAAAGTATAAGCGTTCTTCAAATCTCTTCTCTTATTTATAACCTTCGATAAAGAGTGGGGGGTGTAATCCCGGCATCCTGGCCAAATTTGCCCACTGGCCCCCGTCCATCATGGCCACCTAATAATCCCATAATGATTGGCTTCATCACTCTTTCTCCTCTCCACCAATCAGCTGGTGTGTGTGGTGAGTGTTCTAGCGCAATATGGCTGCCGTCGCATCATCCAGGTGAATGCTGCACATTAGTGGTGGTTGAGGTGATTCCCCCTTCTATGTAAAGCGCCTTGACTGCTTAGAAAAGTGCTATATAAATGTAGCAAGTTATTGTTATTTACATAACTTTTTTCAATTTAGTTTACTTTATTCAATTCAGCCCTTTTTGGTCCTTTTATACAGTCAGCTTGTGTTTGTTTTCATATGTTTACAAGACGACAATGCTCTAAAAACTGGAAGGTTTTTTCTTCGTACAAAAATGCTGTATTATGCATGTCAGACGAGTAATTGATGTCGTTTTGTAAAGAACACCTATGGACTTAACGCGTAGGGTAGCGTTTTTGTAGTTTACACCGTGGCGATAACGGTATCGTTTTCAAATACGTGCACTTTGAAACCTGTTTTCAAAAGTTGGCAATTTTGAGGCCCCCAAAACGTTGTTGTTGTGAAAATGAATGGCCAAACTGTATTAAGTTTTCTGTTTTCAGTTGGAAAGGTGTAGTGTAAACGCCTCTTAATCTCTGAGCGCTCAAGCCGTTAACAGCCTGCGACCCCCACGAGCCATAATCCCATTTCCCCTGTGGTAAAGACGGTCAGTTGGGTACATGATCGCGTGTCTTTGTTGTCCAGATTCTCAGGGTCAGTACGGTCCCAGTGAAACAGGAGATTACACCCACTGATTAGGACGGACATTAGAACAGCAGTGTGGTGGATGCACAGATACAGCAGCGGCCCATGTTTTGCGTAGGGTGGGGAAGGATCTTTTGGCAAGTCGGCCTGTCCTCGAGCTTGGCACCGGCAGCAGGACGGTGGCAGCACACTGTGTGCAGACAGACTGGAGTGTTTACCAGTACAGTTGCATCAAAACTGGTGTGTGTGTGTGTGGATACCGGGTGTAAGAGCGCACAGGATGGAGCTGTACACACACACCGTCTGGCCTGGCAAGGGCAAATGCAGTCTTCTGATGGAGACTGAGTGCCCTTGAGATTGGACCCGCCAGCAGGGAAGATTGATTTGTTGCTCTCTGCAGCTTCTACTGTGCCTTCATACATAATAGTGACTTTGAGTGTCCCCTCCGTTTCTGCCGCAGAAGAAGTCCTTACATTTCAAGTATTTCAGATCGGTCAAGACTTCTTGAGCTGCTTTCGTTTCTCACGCTTGTTTATTCATCAGTATCAAGCCATTAAGCAGGATTTTATTGGGGCAATTATTTCCTATTAAATTGAAATCAATCGTATTGTGATACCTGTGATAATCCTATTGTAATCCTATTGTGATACCTGTACTCGAGGTATATCTGCATTGCTCAGCTGTGTAGATTCCGTGTTCCCATATTTCCGTGCCCTGCTTTGTAATGGCCTCTGATTGATTTGAGCTGTGAACTGATGTGCAGATCCTTTTTTTTCTGTCAGCAAGGAAGTTTCAGGTTGCACTTAGTCCACTCGATGTGCATTCATCTGCCATTTTCATCGGCACATTTGGTCCAGCCCAGATAAACAGGATTAGGGATTTAGGATTACACTTACCCGACCTTCTCCAGATTGTGCTGTGTCTAGGCCCTTTGGCTATCTAATGCTATTTGTCAGTTCAGTGTTTGAAGCCCTGAGGAGTTTACCAACCATTTGTCCCAGTGGCATCTTTACCCTTTGAACCAAGCAATCTGCTCAATGGCGAAGCCTTTTTTTATGGAGCTCTTGTTTGCTCTCATCCTATCAGTATCTTTATCTCTTGCTCTGTTTCCCTGACTGTCCATTTTCTCTCTCTCCATCCTATCCAGTTTCATTCCATCTCTGACAAAGTAGTATTATAATCTATTGACAAATACTTAAAGGGTACATACCCATTTGTTTTATTAAATCATTAAATAATTGAATTATAACAACATGGCCGCTCCTGTGCTCTCTCCAGTTTATTCATAACTCAGATTTCGATGATATGACACTTTAAAGCTGCCATTATTAAAATTAACAACTTCTGTAGGAATATTGCATGTTATGATTTCCCTATTCAGGCCAATATCACATTGTTTTTGGGACCTGAGACCTATGTCAGATGGGTTCACATCAAGCAAATAGCCTATAAAGGCAAAAAGATGTCATCATCTGCTAGTGTGGCATCCCATATTTGTTATTATTAGCTATTTATTAACTATAAAAGCACAAATGCGCTTTGAACACATTGGCAGTGAGAATCGCTTGTGCTTCCCTTCAGACAGATTTAGATATTGATCACTGAAAATAGTCTTTGAACTTTTGTTTGCAGCCCTTTGCTTTTGAAAATTTGAGATTTCAGCAAATTGTCTCCTCGCTTCTTCAGTTTTTGGGTTTGAGATTAAAGCACAACATCCAGCTGATGCCGAAAATAAGGGCTACATGTATTTATGAGGTATAAGCAAGAAATCAAAACATATTAACATTTGTACCATACATTTAGTTCCTTACTGTGCACACGTGATAAGTCAAGTCACTGACCTGGATGACTGTAGACTTTAATGCATACTTAATTGAAGAACGGTTTAATTGAGAACCAAGTATATTCAGTAGCCGCTGATAGTTGGCTGCTTTAAAACACTACCGTATGTATCAGAGAGACAGTGACACACCAAGCCGGCATTAAAAAGAACCTTGTGTCTGCTCCGTCTGGACCAAAAAGCTGCGCTTGAACACCACAAAGACTACAGCCGACTGTCAACCAGCATATGTTCTGTGCCTGCATTAAGGAAATAACTGTCCATATTAGCAGTAGTCTGTTTTTGTCATTCAAAAGGGGGAACCAAAACTATGACTCCAGATACACAAACCGTAAACAAAGCAGAAATTTTGAATATCAGTCATGCTGATTACTTTCTTCATTCCAGGTGGCTCATGTTATGAACAGCGTTCTGAATCGGACAAACTCCTGCCAACGCAGACCATCTAGAGCCAATGCGTGAAACACACCGCAAAAAGTAGCCTGACAGACGCTCACCAATGGCCCGACGTTTAAACAGCCAACTTCTAAATGGCCAATATATAATGTTTACGGTCACACTTTAGATTACGGTCCAATTCTCTCTTACTAATAACTAACTATTAACAATGACTTCTGCCTCTAACTCCAAATTACTGCTTATTAATAGTTAGTAAGGTAGCTGTTAAGTTTAGGTACTGGGTAGGATTAAGGGACAGAATATAATCATGCAGATTAATATGTGATTTATAAGTATTAAAGGGGGGGTGAAATGCTGTTTCATGCATACTGAGCTTTTTACACTGTTAAAGACTTGGATTCCCATCCTAAACATAGACAAAGTTTCAAAAACTAATGTTGGTTGTTTGATAGAGTATTTCTGTGTTAAAAATACTCCTTCCAGTTTCTCACAAGTTTCGGAGAGTTTTTTTCGAATATGGGTCGACTTGACGTTAATAGAGCGGAAGGTCCTTGTATGGGCCGTACGGGCTCTTCTCCCGGTAGGGTGCGCGCGCCCGCGTGGCTAGAGCGAGAGAGAAAATGCACGCCCATAAACACTCAGGTGCAGATCCAGTTGATCCAGGTGCCGCGCTCCACTTTATTCCTATGGGTGACGTTGAGCGACTTCAACGCTTCAGCACAGCATTCCGGGAAGGCAGCGCTGCATTTGACCCGATTTGAACGCAGAAATGACGGGAAGCTTCACAACATCGCTTCAGTCGCGACGCAAAAGTGGATCTCCACCGTTCACTGCTGTCAGGACTTCACCAAATCATACCAAAGAAGTGTGTTTTTGACGGAGCGGTCCCAGCGATAAAGGTTCGGTCCTGCTTTGGAAGCAGCCGGTGAGTAAAACTGCTTCAAATATCTATGCTGTTGGCTCGTCGCGTGAGTAAACATCAGTAAACGACACGATCGCGTGCTTCGTCATTCAAATGCGCTCTATTGTTGTTCGATGTATAACGTTACACTAGTTTGACGTGCAAAACCGTTTTGCTTGCTACTGCTAAGGTTTAGTCGCATACAATAGTCCATAAACCGAATCATGTCCTCATAAACTGCGAGTAAAGACACACAAATGTTGACAGGCCACTAAATACAGTACATACCACAGAGACGGACGTCCTGCTGTTGCTGTTTCTCCTGTTCAATTTATTTCAGCCTCCGAATGATTCTGGATCATTATCTGAGATAGCCATGAGTTTCTCCACGCTTGAGGACGTCACTGCTTTGCTTGCTTGTCATTCTTTAGCTCCGCCCACACGATACGCCTCCAGGCGCTCGTTTTTTTCCGGAAAGACTCGGTAAGATCCTGCTAATATGAATGGTTATAAGCAACTAGTTAATGGGGATGATTGTAGCCCAAAATAGTGTTACCATGTTTACTTATAAACATTTGAAGGCTACATGCTGTTTTAATGCATTATTTACTTATAATTGTTGTCATCATAAATGATAAACTAATTTAATTTAATTCATATGTAATTAAATAATTTAATTTATAAATAATAATTTAATTTATTCAAAATAGTTCCAACTAAAAAAAATAGTGTATTGTAAATCATTATGTTGATGACTGTTTGTTGGGTTAGTAACAATCTCTGAGGAAACAAATCTTTGGTGCCTGCCATATTAACAAATGTTCTTAAATATATGTGGCTGGCCATCTGCTGGTCACCTTCGTTTTAATAGCTGTGGTAGGGGTTGTTCTGGCTCCATGTTGAGAAACTTGAAAGGTGCTCCCTAAACAAAGAAAATGCAAACGGAGCAGATGATTTGTTTATATAATGAAGACGTGGAAAATTATCAGCCTTTCTAACAAAAGAAATACATTTTCTTATATATATATATATATATATATATATATATATATATATATATATATATATATATATATATATATATATATATATATATAGAAATAAGAAAAAGTATTTCTTTAGTATTTCTATATATACATGCATGCATACATACACATATATATATATATATATATATATATATATATATATATATATATATATATATATATATATATACATATATACATACATACATACATACATACATACATACATACATACACATATATATATATATATATATATATATATATATATATATATATATATAGTGTAGAAAATAGCCTATTACTTATTCATTATGGTGTTTATATATGTATATATAAACACCATAATGAATAAGTAATAGGCTATTTTCTACACTAGTTTTGAGGCTCTCTCCTGAACGCTTGGTTTTTATGAGCGCCCTGCACTGAAGACTAGGAAGTAAATACCCACAGATAGGAAGCCCTGATCCCTGGAAAAATTTCACACTTGAAATACTGATGAATCTATTACTATGTATAGAAAGTTCAAGTTCATAGGATCCAGGGTCAGAATTTTTAAAAGAAGCTCATCCTTCAACTACTGATGAAACTACAGAAGATTTCTATCTTATAAAGAAAGTTCAAGTTCAAATACTCTTAGGCAAAAATAAGTTCAAAAGTTCATCCTTGAACAAGGGAATCTATTAGTATATATAGAAATTTCAAGTTCAAACACTCTGGTAAAAATAAATTCAAAACTTCATTCTTGAACTACATATGAAACAACAGAACAAGTCTATTGGTATGCATAGAAATATCAAGTTCACAGAATCAACGGTCAGTTATGTTTTTTTGTTTTTCAAAAGTTCATGTTTGATATTCTGAAGAAACACCATAAAAGTGATAAGTCTGTTGATTACATTTAAAGTTCAAACACTCCTTGGCCAAAAAATGTATTCAAAATGTCACACTGGAACTACTGATGAATCTACTAATATGTATAGAAAGTTCAAGTTCACAGGATCCAGGGTCAGAATTTTTTTTTTCAAAAGAAAGTCATCCTTCAACTCCTGATGAAACTACAGAAGGATTCTATTTGTATATAGAAAGTTCAAGTTCAAATAGTCTTAGGCAAAAATAAGTTCAAAAGTTCATCCTTGAACGAGGGAATCTATTAATATATATAGAAAGTTCAAGTTCATACACTCTGGTAAAAAGAAATACAAAACTTCATTCTTGAACCACGCATGAAACAACAGAAGGTGTCTATTGGTATGCATAGAAAGATCAAGTTCCCAGAATCCAGGCTCAGATTTTTTTTCTTCAAAAAGTCATGTTTGAACTTCTGAAGAAACACCATAAAGCCATAAGTGAGTTTATACATTTAAAGTTCAAACAAAACACTCCTTGACCAAAAAATGTATTCAAAATTTCACACATGAACTACTGATGAATCTATGACTATGTATAGAAAGTTCAAGTTCATAGGATCCAGGGTCAGAATTTTTTTTTTTTAAAGTCATTCTTCAACTCCTGATGAAACTACACAAGGATTCTATTCGTAAAAAGAAAGTTCAAGTTTAAATACTCAGGCAAAAATAAGTTCAAAAGTTCATCCTGATATATATATATATATATATATATATATATATATATATATATATATATATATATATATATATATATATATATATATATATATATAAGAAAAAGTATTTCTTTAGTATTTCTATATATACATGCATGCATACACACACATATATATATATATATATATATATATATATATATATATATATATATATATATATATATATAGTGTAGGAAATAGCCTATTACTTATTCATTATGGTGTTTATATATGTATATATAAACACCATAATGAATAAGTAATAGGCTATTTTCTACACTAGTTTTGAGGCTCTCTCCTGAACGCTTGGTTTTTATGAGCTCCCTGCACTGAAGACTAGGAAGTAAATACCCACAGATAGGAAGCCCTGATCCATGCATGTCTGAGTCTGATCCTGAATCTCAATGAACCAACAACACCACAAATAAAGGGTTCTTCAGCCTTCAACAACGTGCTAAGTTATGTTCATTTAGACATGTACACATAATCCATAGATACCAAACGATACAGAACCTACAGCATCAGGCGTTGTTTCACCACACTTAGACGTCACAGCCTGGCACATTCTAAGATCTCTCGTTTGCTGGGCCTGGCGTCTATAAAAGCTTTTCTCTGACTAACAAGGAAGTTTTCAGCTCTGAAACTTACAGGTTATTCTTACATTATCATGACCTTTTATATATCAAAAGCTCAGGGGAAAGTTGATTTCTCAATTCAGGACCCCTCTAGCAACTCTCCACTTTTTACAGATGCAATCCTCCTGAAGTCAACATTTTAAATGTTGCTCATCTACTGAGGCTCGGTGCATTCCCAGTGACCTGCAGCTGGTGATTTGTCTCTCTAACAAATTAGACTATTTCGCTTTTTTCTCTATTTTGTTGTTGCGCCGTACATCATCATGAATTAACAGGCACATAATACCGGCACATTTCAGCATCAGCTGTGTGTAATGACAAGTACAACATGTTATTATTTATTCTTTTTATGAAATGCACAAATATTTCAGGTTTGAACTGTCCTTATTGTATGCTTAGGCCGAGCTTGTAACAGAACAGGGGTGGCCAGTGCCAGCATTAGTCTCAGTCTGACTACTTCCATTCATGAGCGTGAACCGACCCCACAGCAGCCGCCGTCATCATCATGTGCTATGAACAATGTCCAGCATTGTGAACGTTAAATGGCACTGTACCGATTTGGGTGGGGTTCTTTTGATTTTTAGGTCTGCCTGCAGTTAAATCTCGGTAGAAACTAGTCCTGCGAGGCAAGCTGTCCAGGGCGAGCGGCCAGCTATTGTCCTGCTGTCCTGGCACGCAGATGCACAGCACTTGCTCCAGGAAGTGTCCTGTGTCTCTGAGCGGCAGTGAATGTGGCCTTGGTGTTCAGAGCTGTTCGAGCATGCCGCCCTTTTTATCGTCCCATTCTTCCAGGAGCAAATCTATACCATCACTTTGCTTTGACAAAAAACAAGAGACAGACATTTGATGGCTCCATATCTTTTACTTGACAGCAGATCCCTCAAAAACACCTGTGCATATTGATATCCTCTGCTTTTTCCACTCCAGACCTATTACTTTTTTTTCTTCTTCTTCTTTTTGGCGCCATTTTCGAAATATCATGTAGATGTCGCTGTTCTAATTTGTTTTCCAGTCTCTTGGTTTTATTGCACTCATAACTGGGAGCACATGAATCGTCAACATTTTAACACCCTTGTAGCATTCGGTAGCGTTATAATGTCTAATCTAACTTTATTTTAAGTTTTGAAATATAATAGTTGTCTAGCATTGTCTAGGCTCATGATTGTACCAACACTCGAAGGGATATAAAAGAGCCAGAGCAGACAATACAGTATGAGCTTTTGGGAATGAAGGTACGCTGTGCCCTTGAGATAGGGAGTGTATGGGAGCTATCCTGCCATCAGAAAATGGCTTTTGTGACTCCGAGGCAGGGTGCATTTTTTCACACGTCTGTTGGGCTTTGAGACTGTGAAAAGGGAAGATCTGGGAAAGAAGAAACTTGCTGGCGTGGGTGAGATGGTGACGGGTTTCTAAATGTCAAGGTCCTTATTTTTCCATGTCTTGACACTTTTGTTTCAACACATTTCTTCTTTTTTTTCATCACTTGCTCTTGCTTTAACCTATCTGCTTTTTTTATTTAATTATTTTTATTTTGGCATTGTTGTAAAATGTGTTAACGGCAGTTATCTCTGTTTTTAGACCCATAACGTAACTATAATCTAGATATGTACGTTACATGTTCATCTAACAGTCTTCATCTACAATATGACCTTTGTCTAGCCTAATTAAAATTAAAGTTCACCCAAAAAAAAAAAAAAAAATTGCCTTTGTCTTTTTAAATGTGTATGACATTTATTCTTCTATATTATATATTTGAAATGAAAGCATATTTTGAAAAACAAGTGTTTCTATTTGCCCACACAAGGTTTGGACCTCATGCATGTTCTATGCATCGCTTGATTTTATGACAGATTTTCATTAATCAAATTATGAAGATTTTCATGATTCCTTTTATATTCTAATTATATTAACTACACTTAATAATTTAGTTTTTTTAATAATAATATTATTTATTCTTAAATAATAAATTATTTATTGATTGAATATTGTTCTTATGAACAATGTTGTTGCCATTCAAGGAAACCTGCTTGAATAAATAATTGAAAACAACCATTTAACAGTCTTATTAATGCTCAACCTTAATTTTGTAAGTTTATGTGTGTAAAAAGTTCTGAATAATCAGTGTGTACATTTCTGCAATTCACTTTCATATTTTGTTAAGGAAATCTTATACTGTATTTAGTTTCACTCTCACACACAGTGTTTATTTTACAGCGAACCTTTTTATTACCTTCGCTCAAGTGAAACCATATTATATGTCACAAAGCCATTTTTATGTCCTTAGAAATGTGTTCTGGGTGTGGGCTATCTTGCTTGATGTCATCTGTGACATGATGTTCAGAACATGCAGTGCACAATGAGCTGCTTCAGCCGACTCTAGTCAGAACTTTTGCATATTAAAGAACCAGGCTCTGAATAGGAAAGCTTCAAAGACTGTAATCCGACCTCTGACGACACGCTGATGGCAGTTCACGTTTCTCTTCTGGATACAATGAGAGCCCAGTGACCGGCATTGTGGCCTGAGAATAATCCTGGTGTAAAGGGAAGGAGATGTGAAGCTACTGGGTGCAAAAACATTATTCTTGAGTGTCCCTTGTAGAATTTGTCTTTTTGGTTTGTAAAACCCAATGCCTCCGCACTATTCAGCTCAAACACTTCATCATGTTCTTCTCTTTACATCACCAGCCCCTAAAATTCCTGATGATGATTTTGGATCATGCAAGCAGAAGAATCAACAGCTGTGTTTCAGGATTGTGAGTGTGAGAATTTTTACAAGCTGTACTCCCAGCAACCTTTTGAAGTGATAAAATGGCCTTCTCTTAGGCTCTCTTATTTCTCTGGCAAGATTTTCTTTTCCCCCTCATCATCTTCTTAGAGGCGTACTCTTGTGCCTTTTGCTTTTTTTTTTACAGTATTCATGCATTTTTATCCCAGAACCCCTGCGAGGCTTTGATTCTTTGTTCTGCTCTCCCTTTTCACATAGCCTATACATGAAGTAGGTCTGCGATGCCTTTGAAAATTGACCTGTATTGCTTCTCAGACACGTTGTGTCTTGTTGTCTTTCCTCAGATGCCCTGTGTGCCATTGTATGCATCTCCCTCTAGTTATACGACATATGGGCCAATGATAACGGCATGTGTATATAAACGGCGTCATTTGAAAAGATGTTTTTGAAAGTGAACAAAAACCGCTCTGTAAGAGACATCTGTAAAAGTCAGAGTTGTTTTGTTTGTTTAGGTGTCTACCTAATGTGTATGGCTTTAATTCAGTCCCTGACGTCTATGTTTGCTGACTTTTTAAACGTTTTAGTGTCCTTTTGTCTGAAACAAGTTTTTTATGTAGTTCAAAATGTATTTGAAGGTTACATAAGGGGATACTTGAAAGGCTTTTATGAATCTTCAGGCAAGATCCTTTCACACTTGCCAATATTTTAAAGGGCTGGTTGCATGCGATTTCACTTTTTTAACTTTACTTAGTGTGTGATGTTGCTGCTCGAGCATGAACAGTGTCTGTAAAGTTACAGCACTGAATGTTCAATGCAAACAGAGATATTGTCTTTTAAAGTTATGGCAGTTTATTGCGTACAAAAACGGCCGGTTTGCACTACAACGAGCTTCTTTTCCGGGTTGGTGACATCATAAACCCTTGCTATTAGCATAAACACTGCCCCAGATGTGACTTCTGCCCGTAATGGTAAGGGGCGTGGCGTTTCTGGCAACCTGTCCTTGACATGAAACTACATTTGGCCATCTAACCAATCTAAGACCATAGATCATAGAAGCAGGAAGCAAACGAGCCGTTCAAAGGACAGCGGAGACAGCGGTGTGGGATAAAGGTCAAATATAAGAAAAATACGGCGTTTAAAAAAAAGAAAGAAGTATTAAGCCATGTTATACTGTGCCCCATACACACAACCAAGCCTAGAAAAATACCACAGAACCACCCCTTTAATGGCTGCCCTCACCTTTTACCTTCGATACTACTTCCTGCAATCACCATTAGTTCTGTTCACATTCTGCAGGGGTCTTTACTTGGTTAGTGCTAATCCGAATCCTACTCGACTCATTCACCTGTCCCACACTTTGCACTAAACCCTTCATTTAAGATGAAAAGATTAAATGACTTTTGCCCTTTGAAGTGCATGAAGGATAGTGAGGATCACTTTTAAAGCCCTCACTAATCAATACAAGCCACCTCCATTATCCCATAATCCTTGCATTGCCTTTGTAAATGCCTCTCTAGACGTTCTTGGTATTCAGTGAAAAGAAACCCAGGTTGTAGGGCTCCCACGGCATCATGTGGGTTTGGCATTTGCAGCCGACATTCAGTGAGGGGTAATGCAAGAGTTGCTGGTGTGGTCTAGTCAAAATGTGTTGCCCTTGCATACACAGTTGCACCTTTGAGTTAAGGGTTAGTTCAATCAAATATGAAATTGATGTCATGAATGTCTCACCCTAATGTCGTTCCACACCTGTAAGACCTCCGTTCATCTTCAGAACACAGTTTAAGATATTTTATATTTAGGTCGAGAGCGTATGCAAGTGTATGCACACTATACTGTCCATGTCCAGAAAGGAAATAAAAACATCCTCAAAGTAGTCCATATGTGACATCAGACATCAAACGGTTATATGAATCAGCGTTTTGATTCATGATTTGGATCGCGTGTCAAACTGCTAAAATCACGTGACATTGGCGATCCGAATCATGAATCAATCCTCTGATTCATAACCATTTGAATCTTTATTTGAGGATTGAAAACAAACACGGAATAGAATACAATGCTGAATAAAGTTGTGGTTTTTGTTATTTTTGGAACAAAATATGTTTTCGATGCTTCAAGAGATTCTAATTAACTAAATGATGTCTCATATGGACTACTTTGATTATGTTTTTATTCCCTTTCTGGACATGGACAGTATAGTGTGCATACACTTGCATACGCTCTCGAACTAAATAAAAAATATCTTAAACTGTGTTCTGAAGATGAACGGAGGTCTTACAGGTGTGGAACGACATTATGGTGAGTCATTAATGAAATAAATTTCATTTTTGGGTCTACTAACCCTTTAACTAAAAGGGTTGTTCTGTCCAGAAGTAAAATAATTGATTACTAAAATGGTGCGGAGTAGATGCTTTTTGCAAAAATTGCATTGAGTTAATGTGTACTTTTGTTAAATGAACACTTTGTTTTCTTTATAGGTAAACTTGAGGAGGCCAGAATGCTCTGGGCATGATCTGTCTAGAGCATCCAGTGACGAAAAACAAGAAGCCACCTTCACCAAGTCGGAAACCCAGAATCTTCTCTACACGGGATCAGGAGATAAGGACTCAGAGAGGGTAGAGAAGGGGCATAGGGGTGTTGGGCAGGGGGCCGCTGGTGCATGTGGGGGCAGTGCACATCCCTTGCTGGAGAGTGGAAGCCCACCTCGCCCATGCCGTCCCCTGCCCAACCCAGTCTCGCCACCCTCTGCAATGGTGACATGAGCACATGCATTAAGGAGAAGCCCAATTTCGACATATCTTTCTTGTCTCTTTGGAAAAAACATACAAAAGATTTGTAAATAGAGGACTGCGTCTATCCTAATTGGTGTGGTTGCAAGGTGATGATGCTGATGTGTGGACGTGTAAGGCGGCTCTTCCGTCAGCTCACGCTGCAGACCAGCCTGCTGCTGCTCTTCCTTTTTTGCATGGTCAGTGTCCTCATCTCAGCCTATTTCCTGTATGGAGTCAAACGGGAGCTCGAACCAGCAGGAGTCGGAGGTATGGTGGTCCCAGAAGAAGGTACTGCCGATTGGGAAGATCCCCGGGCGACTCCTTCCCCTCCGTCGGCACGGGTGCTGCCTGCCAGAACCGCCAAACCTGCAGACATGTCTCGAACTGACCCTGTGGTGCTGGTGTTCGTGGAGAGCTTGTATTCTCAGCTGGGCCAGGACATTGTGGCTATCTTGGAATCTGGGAGATTTCGGTACCAGACCGAGATCGCACCTGGGAAGGGCGATATGCCCACACTCACAGACAAGAACCGGGGTCGATTCACACTCGTCATCTATGAGAACATCCTCAAATATGTCAACCTGGATGCCTGGAACAGAGAGTTGCTGGACAAATACTGTGTGGAGTATGGCGTTGGAATCATCGGCTTTTTCAAGGTGAGACTTGTTTTTGTACACTGACCTTTCGCAGCAAATCGTGTCACTAATGGATGTTAATGTGACTCTTAATTCCGGTGGGTCAATCACCTTGCACTAAACGATCTCAAGACTGGCATTTCACAGTGTGAGTCTGATGTTAGCTTGTAGAAATATTGCCAGCAGAGGGAGGTTGGGGCATTATGCTAAACATTGCAGTAATAGCACTTTACTGAATGCGAATGTCTTTGTTGATTGTCTTGGCTCTTGTTCTGTAAGGGAACTGCTCTTCGAAATCAGTATGAGGAAATAATCAGCCCTAGAGTCACATTTGACTATTACTCATTGCTGGCTGTCATTACCATCTTGTAAACCTCCTCTCCGAGTTCTAATATATTGTTTGCCTAAGGCCAGACCTGTTTTTATTACCCTCACAATCTTAAGTGCTGCACACTAATTGTTAGTGGAGGGTTAAGCCAGTTGATGAGACTGTTTGAGTCTCGCTCGCCTGCAGCAGAAGGGCGAGGACATCAACACATCTTAAAAGGAACCGCACAAAATTTGCGCCCGTTAATTTTTATTGACTCAGGCTGCTCCGATTCTCCTCAAAGCTGTTTTTACCCCAGGCTTTGCGCTTTACACAATAACAGGAGCAGTTCGATCCCTGATTGGCTGGAAGTGCTGTTTTCTTGTCCAGGCAGTTAACATCCTTTCTTTGCTGGATGTCATTGATTTGAAACCTTAAGCATGTCTGATAACAGACCCTGTAGGTAAATGGATAAGCAGACCAAACCCTGCCACAAGTGATGGAACATGCAAAATTACCTTCACACCAAGCCTTGACTTGCAACTGTAAATGCCTAATGCAAAATCTCTCAAGAGTTGGAGTATGTCTGAACGCACACAGAATAACATCACAGTGGACAACAGCGCTTCTTTTAGTTACGCTTGCATGCATCAGTGGGTTCAGGCTCTTGTTTGCTCTCCTATTAGTCTTCTGACCTAATCCCATGTCCATAGAATCAATGTGTAATTGGAATAAACCCTTTTAGTTTCCTAACCAGCACTTGAGTTGGCGTAATCTCTAGGGGCCATATTAAGTCTCCGGCACAAGCCGAACACACTCGCTCTGTTCTAAAACCTAGTGAGCTGACTACCAAAACTACCTAACATTAAGTAAGATGCCAAACATGAAGGCGGTTACCTTTTTTTGGTAAATGATGGTAAACCATACCTTCTTTTTACCTAATTTAAAGGCAGCATCATGAATCCAATGTAGAAAAGCAAACCCCACCTCAATAGGAAAATAAAGAATTATTGATTCAAAGTTTACTTGTATTTCATTCAATTACAAACAAAGCATACTTTTTTCTGATTGATTGTTTACCCAGAATGTGTTTACTGTGTTTTTGTTAGAGAAGTGTGTTGTTAGCTTAGCAACATGCTAACTATTGTAATCAATTTCTTTTGTGCGCTGCTTAGAGTTACTACATGTATAGCGTTTCAAATCAGTCACTTGGGAAATTCCAAGTGACCCCCTTAGAAAGGAGTTTTGGCAGTTGATAACAAGGTGGCTTACAAGACTTTTTAAGAGCTTTTTGGAAATTGACTAATTATCTAACATGGTTCATGAATTGTTCAGTGTCAATGAAAGTTAAATGCTGATAAGCTTTGAAGCAGCCTTTGGCTTGGAAGTGTTGCTGTTACAATGGAGACAGGAATATGGGATTAAGGAGTGAAGGAGAGGCTCAGGGAAGTTATTGATTAAGGCGGGCCGCTGGTATGTGGAAAATCTTCCACCCATGTTCCCCTAGTGCAGAGTGACATCACCACCTCTTGCAGTTTCATCTTGTTTTTAGTGTGTTGCCACTAAAAGAAACAGATGAAAATTTGCATGATTAATCAGACATGTCATGTGGACTGTGCAATTCTCCAGAGGGTCCCATTGCTACCTCTGGTGGCAGAATAATGGCTGTGTTTGGAGATGAGCAGGATGCAGGCCTCTCTCCAAATTGTAAGGCTCATTGTGTTTGTTCTACTCAGTGTGCAGTTTATCACCAATTGATCCAGCTTCACAGGGTCAGCTGGCCTGAGAGGAGAGTGGGCTGCATACAGATGAGTGTGAATGGTGTTTAAACAAACTCTGGCACCCCTAGTACCACAGGGCATCTAATTCATGAAAGGAAGTACATGACCAATACATTACTGATGTATTAAAGTGAAAGAAAAAAAATCTGTTCACAAAGCAAATGTCCTTCACAGTACACCCAAGCCAATTATTGAATATGATGTCTCTTGGACCTTTACAAACACTGTAGGAAAAAAACAGCAGCACATATTAGCTTTGCAGGTGTTTGATTTGACGACAACGTTTTCTCTTAGCAACCAAATTGAGGATATGCTAGGCTAAGCTACAGATTTCTTGGTTTGAACACAGTTTTCCAAGTTGGAATCTCACTTCAAGTGGAGGCATTTTTTCCAAGTAGGAAGTTAGAAACTCGTGCTGAATTTAATTACTCTCAAAGTCTAAGCTTTCAGAAAAATTGGTTATTTAAAAAAAAGGGGGAAAAAAAGTTATGACATCACAGCCGTGAGTATATTAAATATGGATAATGGTCTATTAAAACAAAATTATGACTGACTAAAAAAGTATGAATGAGTGAAGAATAAAATGCTAAAACCTGAATGTGAATATGACCCTTTTAAAGTGGATTATGATCTTCTTCTGTTTTACCAATCATTTCTGATCTGCTCTCTCTTCTTCCAACACTTCATGAAAGGCTAATGAGAACAGTTTGCAGAGTGCCCAGCTCAAGGGTTTCCCTCTCTTCCTGCACTCCAATCTGGGTTTAAGGGACTGTAGCGTCAACCCCAAGTCTCCACTGCTGCTCATAACCAAGGCCCGGGAGGTAGAACATGGCCCCCTACCTGGAGACGACTGGACTGTCTTCCAGTCTAACCATACCACCTATGAGCCTGTGCTGTTAGCTCGGGGACGGAGTACGGAGGCTAGTGGAGGGCCCGGACCCCTTCATGCAGCCGTGGTTCAGGATTTGGGTCTTCATGATGGCATCCAACGGGTACTTTTTGGCAACAACCTGAACTTTTGGCTGCATAAACTGGTGCTGGTGGACGCAGTGAGTTTCTTGACTGGCAAACGTCTCTCACTGGCTCTTGAGCGCTACATACTGGTGGATATAGATGACATCTTTGTTGGGAAGGAGGGCACGCGGATGAAGGTGTCAGACGTCAAGGTGGGTGTTGTACTGTTTGAAAATGAAGAATGAAAATTCGGTTTGTGACATTTTTCTTTAATAAATGCCAATTGGTTTGCTAGTTTATCAATAGTTCAATCATATTTATACATTTTAAATTTGACTCAAGTGTAAATATCTTAAGCCTGCTTAATATCTTGGATTGTGGGCCATATAACCATGCAGTTTATGTCCCCTTAAAAAAATATGCTTTCCTCCTATTTTCTTTAACTTATTACCTCTCTCATCCGCTCCTTGTCTGCTAATCCTTCCATTGATTTAGACTTATGTATACAGCAAAAGCAGGGCTCAACATTAAGAACGAGTAAGAACCCATGTGAGAGATGTTCTGACCAACTGATAGAACCCTATTAGCCACTACGTCCTATGTTTTCTTGATCGCGTATATGTATTTGTATGCTTTGAGATCTTTGTGACATACTGAACATTGTGTTTGAATGTAATATTTAATGCGTACATTAGCTAATGTACATGAATGAAGTTGAAATAGCAAGAATGATCCATCAAATATTATGATTTAAATTTTATAATAATAATTCAATTATGCAACTTTCTAATATACATCTAATAGGGTTGTGATGAGATCTCATGCCATGACATCTCACGAGAATAAAATGTGACGCGATTCTTTGCAGAGGTGAAAAGATGTCTTGTGTGATATATTGCCATGATGGAGTGTGATGGTGAAGTTTGTTTACCTTACGCCTCCACTGTCGGGACAGTGTCTTCAGTTCCATCAGCTCATCCAACACGAGCTGTTCGCAGCACTGATCACATGACAAGATTTCTGCGTCAGACAAATGTCTTATCTTGTAAAATGCATGTTCTGCACCACCGCTCCCTATTCACATAGTACGCGCGGTTATAAAAGTGAAAGCGAAAGTAAATGCGAGCGTGCATTGAAACGCGGTTTCAATACCCCGCTTTTTGCATGGGGAAAATCTCCCAATATGAAAGCTATCTTAGGCTAGGCTGTGGCGTTATATCCGGTGTTTGGGGGTAACACATTACAACAAAATATCAACAAAATATCGAAGTTACTTTTTCAAAAAAGTAACACAAGTTACTTTTTTTACATTAATTTGACTGACAGCTCTCCTGTCCCCATGTGGAGTACGTGCAGAGACATTGTGTAAAATAACATGTTATTGTAGTACTCATCAAAATGAATAAAATCAGTCAAATGCAAAATCAGAATACTATGCAAACCTCCAATAATTAAATATTAAATGAAACAAATATTTTTATGCATTTAATCTGATGTGGTTTTTTAAAAAAATTATGAAGTGATCAACTTTTTTTCCTGTGTTCTATTCTACTATTATCCAAATGGCAGCGCAGCTGAAAGGTTTGTTTGAGCTGCGCCCTCTACTGTACATGCGTGAATTTGCATTTTTACCTTGGCCTGAGGCTTATTATTTAAATTTTGGTGTCTTTACATTTGCACAAAAATATAACTTTTGTTATAAAAACAAAAAACAATCCCAAACCAGGTGAGAAAAGTAACACAAAAGTAACATAACGCATTACTTTTCTTAAAAAGTAACTAAGTAACTAAATTAGTTACTTTTTAAGAGAGTAACGCAATATTGTAATGCATTACTTTTCAAAGTAACTTTTACCCAACACTGGTTGTAACCATTTCTTAGCTCTGTATAATGCTTGAAGAAAAAATTGGTCTCTATTTGCTCTTTGAATTATTGAGATAGTACTTTGATTATGGTTGTTCTTATTGTTTGCGCTTAATATCTATGATCAATTTGTTGCAAGGAGTTTAGTTAGGAGGTCATAAGTTGTAGATTAATCATTTGCAGTTCTAAGGTCTAAAGAGAAGCCAGTCAGTTGAGTTTGTGGCAATGCTTGAGTGTTGTCTTTTGCTGCATATTATAATTCATACTCGGAGACAAGAACTGAAATGGCAGTCATTACAAGATGATGCGATTTTAAATGCACCTGCAGACTATTTTTCTAGTTATGTATTTCGTCATTGAGGATTTCTTAAAAGTGCTGTGTAAAGTTCTCGTCTCGCTCTCGTGAACCCAATCTAGTGTCTCGTCTCGTGAGTGAAGTGTCTCATCACACCCCTAACATCTAATATAATGTATTTAAAAAAAATAAAAATATTTTGCTAAAAATATAATCTTTTGGTGTTGGGAGCAAAATATCATTTTTGTGCTGGGTAACTGTCGGCAGGACAAGTGCAAATTTGAAAAGAGAAAGAGAGGAAATAGAATGAAATATGTACAGAAGGGAACTAATTTAAACTGAGGAAAATATACATTGAGGAAAAGAAGAATTGACCATACAAAAGGTATAGATGAAGACTCCAGGAAAAACCTGTTTATATGATGCTAATCTGTGTAAAGCACCTCAGAAGGAAAACATGAAGAAACTAGTTTGGTAGATCCATATAATTCACCAACTTGTCAAGGTATGACAGCACTTTTCCTATTACCAGTTGGTCTTTTTTTTTTTTTAAATACTCCAACCTCTGCTTTTCCTTTTTCAAATATCTCCTCCTCTTTCCATTTCTCTTTTTTATTTTATTATTTTTTTACGACTCTGTTCAAAGGGCATCCAAAGACTCGCCGCAAGCATGAATATTTCAAATGCAGTTTTCTGCATCCTTCTTGTGAATCTCTCATCTTTGGAGCGCCCCGATGCAGATGTTCAGCCGAGGGAAGGAATAGAAAGCAAACATAATCAAAGACGTCTTGTCTGTCTGTGGACCTCTGTGCAGTTAAATATGAATCAGGCTTTTGATTGAGTCACACTGGAGAGACAGGCAGTCAAAAACAAGCAGAGTAAACAAATCAAATGAGAGGCAGATGCAGAGCTAAATCTGAGAAGGGTAATGAAGCAAACAGAGGAGACGAACAGACAGCAGACATGCTTGCGCTGTCCCTCTAGCGCTGTTACGGCTGTGCGCATACGTGCGTTGGCGTATGCTAGCTATGTATCTCTTTTGAATGCGTTTTGTGTGTTTACTGACCTAGGGGTGTTTTGGCAACTTTTATTAAATTCCTAAACTCCTTGTTTCAAAGGCACTTCTGGAGACGCAGAATGAACTCCGAACGCATGTGCCCAATTTCACTTTCAACTTGGGATTCTCTGGAAAGTTCTTCCATGCGGGTAAGTAAATATCACACTGTTAGCTTAGCAAAATGCTAACAACATACTCTTTTGGTGTCCTTGAGTGTAAGTCAAGTCTCCTATGCGAGTGTGTTCCTAACCAGTGACTTAAGAGCTGGTTAGGAGGGTTTTTAAAAAAAAATGTATTTTAAAAAAATGGAAAAGGCAGCTGAAGATGTTGATCGTTCATGTCTGTATACTTATATTCCAGGCACAGATGAGGAGGATCTTGGAGATGACCTGCTTCTGTCCTACAGTAAGGAGTTCTGGTGGTTCCCCCACATGTGGAGTCATATGCAGCCTCACCTCTTCCACAACCAGTCCGTGCTGGCTGAACAAATGCTGCTCAACCGCAAGTTCGCGGAGGTAAGCTCTAGAACAGATGATATAATCAGAGAGATGATCCAAGTGTTCTTGAATATTAAAGGGATAGTTCACCCCCAAATAATTTATTCACCCTCAAGCCAACTTAGAATGAAAAAAATGAAAATTACCCCATGATTTTACTCACCCTCAAGTCATCTTAGGTGAATATGGCATTCTTCTTTCAGATGAACACAATCAGAGTTCAATTAAAAAATCCTGGCTAATCCAAACATTATAATGCAGTGAATGGCAGCCCAAATGGTTGAAGATCAAAATGTTGTGCTGCCATTCACTGCCATTTTAAATCTTGGAAGAGCCAGGACATTTTTTAATATAACTCCGATTGTGTTCATCTGAAAGAAGAATGTCATATTCACCTAAGATAACTTGAGGGTGAGTAAAATCATGGGGTAATTTTCATTTTTGGGTGAACCAACCCCGTTAAGTCTGTATATTATTTATTTATTTATTTTCAAATTTGGCTAAATATATTGCGAAACTTTTTTCTCTTTTTTGGGTTGGAAAACTACTTGAATTAGGAAGGACAAGGTTCTTCTTTTAAACTACTACACGTGAAAACATTATTTAATCATTTTCTATGATTAAAAGGTACATCACAGACAACATTAAATACAAATGTTTATTACATTTCTGACATGAAGAACCATTGGTTTCTTGAAAATAACAATTCATAACGATACAATTTCAATGTTTATCTTTAATTTAAATGTAGTAGTAATAATTGTTTTTTAAAATTATTTTATTCATAACGCACTTTTCATTCCGAAGAATCTCAGTGCAACAATGGAAAAGGGAAAAATAACAAAAATGAATAAAAAGTAAAAATATAGAATAATACAAACAATCAACACATAAAAGCCTTTCTGAACAGAAAAGTCTTCAGTTCTGCTTTAAACTGGGCTCTGTACTGTAGTGTCTTTTTCCCCCTTTTTTTTTTTTTTACATAATTTTATGTTAATCTGTCTTTTTGCAGTAAAACAGAACACAGTGATGTGCATTCGGCACACTTTGAAACGGGCTTTGGCTGAATGCACAATGACATGTAATGACACAAGACGTCTGGAGCCAAATTCGGTGGAAAATCAGCAGTTATTTTGGAAAATTGCAAGCTGCATTGTGTAGTTTGCTTGCTTGTTTCATTAAATTCTGGATGGACTGACTATATTTGCAAGATTAGAATTAGTTTGCCTTAAATGTAGGATGGCTCAAAGCACATTGTAAGTGCCTTAATAGACGGTATATTACTGTAATTTTTTGGTTAAGATTTGGTATATCCAAGCATGCTGTTTGAGATAATATTCCCTACAAGTCCTGTGGGGGAGTTTGTGACTTTTTTTCCCTCTTTTGTTTAGCAAGATATTGTAGGCAGTAGCTGTCTCAGCAGTTTTAAAATGTGCAAACTTCAAAGTTAAGGTGTAATTAATTTTAAACTAACACATCACATTCAAATGCACACAGATTGTGGCATCAAAGCACAATTTTACACCATAAAATGATCAAAAACACTATACTTTCTCTTCAATAGAGATGTATACTTTTAGTGCAAATGGCAGTTGCATTGACGTCATACACAATTTGTAGGGGTGTAACAATATTCAAACCAAACCGAAAAAACGTGATACACCACCCATGGTTCGAACAGCGATACTCTCATGTCGATCTGAACACGCCCAGCCTTATGCCACAAAATATTTTTATCCTCCTTGATATTTGATTAAATAGTAATTAGTACACTTTAATTAACTAACTTAGTACACTTTTAATAACTAATAAGAGCTGTATTTTACTAAATATTATAGTAATAATATCATTAATAAAATATACACTAACTTTTGTCTTCCAAGTGCATGTCACACAACTTGGGCGATCACTTAAGCTGCATGGTGGAAGGACAAAGAATGCCAGTTTCCCCATTTAGCCAGGTTGACTAAATGCTACCTTGGAGTCCCAGCAACATCATCATTTCTGTAGCTTGTTATGAAATAAACAAGTTTCTCTCTGACCTCAGAAAACCGCTTTCCTGTCCTGTCAGCCGTTATACTGTGCACTCGTAGCACACTCTCTTTAGTTACACTCCGTATATAAATCACAAGAGAAACTACGAACATGCAACATTATAATGTCAATTTGTAAGTCATTAAATAAAGATAAAGTACCCATAAATCACGTAAATGGTTTGATGTGTGTGAGCTGGGAAGGCATGCAGGTATGCTCATTCTGATCATCAGGAGAAGTTTTCATGTTTCATTAACAGTTCATGACGTATTGTATATTCGCATTGGTAACTATTGTTTCCATAAACACAAAATGCCACTATTTTCACTTTTTGTTAACTTTTACATTAGTGTGGTGGCTACTTTATAGTATTAACAAAAGCTGCTCTTTAATAGCTTTGATTATAGGGCTATTTATTCATCAGTATTAGTCATATTCATACAATTGATGTGTTTAAGAAGGATAAAGTGGGACATTTACTTGTGCGTGTCATCAATTTTTATACAATAAATGTGCTTTTTTTTTTTAGCATAATGGTAAAATGAGTAGATTATTTCTGACTAGTCTACAGTCCAGACATTTATTTTATTTTAGTTTACTTAGGTATGCTAACCGCTCTATAGAAAAAGGGAAGCCTGAATGTATAAAGTTCATAAAGATAAAGTTAACAAGTTTAATTATAAACAAAATATATCTAAGTTCTATTATTAAATTTAAAATTGTAATTGTAATCTAGTGTTATTATTGCTGGTGCCCTGCCATGAAACATGAATCCACAGCAAACCGAACCGATTCGTGGCTCCAAAAACGTGATCTGAACCGAACCGTGGCATAGGTGTAATGTTAATAATGCATATCCTGAAGCACAATATTTTTGACCATTCATGTTTTGTGTTTGCTGTTCCCTTTTAGGAGCATGGCATCCCCACAAACATGGGTTATGCGGTGGCTCCCCATCACTCTGGAGTGTATCCCATCCATTTGCAGCTGTACGAGGCCTGGAAGAAAGTGTGGGGCATCAAAGTGACCAGTACAGAGGAGTATCCCCACCTCAAACCTGCACGCTTTCGCAGGGGCTTCGTACACAGTGGCATCAGTGTAAGAATGCTAAGCGTTTATGCATTTAATGGATAACGTGAAGATGATAATGTGGGACAAATATGAAGAAATGGTTTGGGACTTGAACCTGCATCCCTGGGGCTAACATGTTGCAAAACATATGCACGACCAATGCACCAAGGCCCAAATTTTTGTAGATAAAAACAGATTGTGCATTTTTATTGAGCTGTAGCCTGTACAGCTGTATGTTGAATTCTTATTCTGGCTGGAATCAGTACAATAAACCCCAGGCTATTTTGTGTACGGTTTGAGCTTTGAATCCCAGCAGGGGGTTAAGGGCAAACTGTTTGTGAAAGTACAATTTTATTTTTTTATTTTTTGTGTTTTATCATTTGTGCATCGCTTCAGGCGACAACGGAGAAGAGAGTATGACAAAAGCTTGCTGAATCATGACAGAGCGGTTTCTGTGTGAGTGTAAGAATGCATCGGCCACGATGGATAGGAAAAAAAATCATCTTGGGAATCATAAACTGCAGTTTTTTTTCTCTATAGACACGTGTCTGACATTTCCTCAAGCTGACAAAGTTATTATCCGATGTTCATATCAGGGAACGATAAACGAGCATGAGGAAACAGCCGTCTCATCACACATGCATGATGTAAAGAATGCGTTCAGAATGGCGGAAGAATGACTAAAAAAGCACATTTAGTGTAAATCATCTCCATTCTACCATCACTGGCTGTCAAATTAGATCATGTATGCAGATGTGTGGGCCACATCATTCGTCCTTTTTTTCAAGCAAAAACATTCCTTCAACTCTGGTAGAACGTCCTCCAATTATTGTACTTCATTTTTCAACACTGAGCTCATACAGTTATTCAGTTCCATTCCAGTGTAAAATGGCTCTCAAATGAGATTACGTATTATGGGTGACTAAATACAGTATGCTTCTCTATTTACACATGTGGAGGACCACAGCTACATTTGCTCTATAACCAAAAGCAAATATTTCTGCTTAGATTTTGATACAGCTGTAAGCTTACAATAGCTCCATAATATTTTAAAATCTGTTATAGGCTAGACTAACTTGTGGCATATAGCTTTTACAAAATTGTCAAATACACCTTATTGCCAAAAGTATTGGGACACCCCTCCAAATAATTGAACTCAGGTTTTCCAATCACATCCATGGCCACAGGTGTATAAAATGAAGCACATAGGCATGCAGACTCCTTCTACAAACATTTGTGAAAGAATGTGTCGCTCACAGGAGCTCAGTGAATTCAAGCGTGGTACCGTGATAGTTTGCAACCTGTGCAATACGTTTATTTGTGAAATTCCTCACTACTAAATATACCACGGTCAAATGTTAGTGGTATTATATGGGAATTATTATTAATTATTAATAGCAGTTAGAAACAACAGCAACAAAGTGGTAGGCCAAGTAAAATACAGAGCGGGGTCAGCGCATGCTGAGGCACGTAGTTCACAGAAGTCGCCAACTTTTTGTAGAGTCAATAGCTACAGACCTCCAAACTTTGTGTGGCCTTCAAATTAGCTCAAGAACTGTGAATAGAGAGCTTCATGGAATGGGTTTTAATGGCTGAGCAGCTGCATCCAAGCCTTACATGAAGTGCAATGCAAAGCGTCAGATGCAGTGGTGTTAAGCACGTCGCCACTGGACTCTAGAGCAGAGACTGTTCTCTGGAGTGACGAATCACGCTTCTCTGTCTGGCAATCCGATGGACAAGTTTTGGTTTGGCGGTTGTCAGGAGTATGATACTTGCCTGACTGCATCGTGGCAAGTGTAAAGTGGAGGGGGGATTATGGTGCGTGCTTTTTTATGTTTTATTTTTTTATAGTGCATTTTTTTCACTTTCCACCAGTGAATGGAACTCTTAATGCTTCAGCATACCAAGACATTTTGGACAATTTCATGCTCCCAACTTTGTGGGAACAGTTTGGGGATAGCCCCTTCCTGTTCCAACATTACTGCACACCTGCACACAAAGCAAGGTCCATAAAGACATGGATGAGTGAGTTTGGTGTAGAGGAACTTGACTGGCTGTGAGTCCTGACCTCAACCCGATAGAACACCTTTGGGATGAATTCGAGCAAAGACTGCGAGCCAGGCCTTCTCGTCCAACATCAGTGCCTGACCTCACAAATGCGCTTCTAGAAGAATGGTCAAACATTCCCATAAACACACTCCTAAACCTTGCGGAAAGCCTTCCCAGAAGAGTTGAAGCTGTTATAGCTGCAAAGGGTGGGCCAACTCCATATTAAACCCTACTGATTATGAATGGGATGTCATTAAAGTTCATGTTAAGGCAGGCATCCCAAAACTTTTGGCAATATAGTGCATGTGTAGAGTATATGATAAAAATAAATTGTTCACATTTATGTCACAGATGTGTATAATTTGCTCTTGTTGTAAATGCAATTGAAAATCGACTATATTAAAATGAAGAGATTACATACTGAAAGAAAGATCTTTGTTTTTCAGGTGTTACCCAGACAGACCTGTGGTCTCTTTACTCACACCATTTTTTACAATGAGTATCCAGGAGGCTCGAAAGAGCTGGACAAGCTCATAAATGGAGGAGAGCTTTTCCTCACTGTCCTCCTCAACCCAGTGAGTATTGATTGTGTCCTTTATCATGTCTAAACCAGTGTGTGAATTAAAAAATGACTTTTGGGGCATGATCTTTTGGGGTTTATAAGAGAAATCGTTGTCATTATTCACTGAAAATCTTTCCTGTACACACTGTAGCTCTCAGATTGCATTTGCATATGCACAACATGTGCCATATTTCCATGGAGGATTGAGAGTAGCATATTAATTATTAATCTTAAAAAATAGTTTAAAATATTAACTATGAAATGATTTTATTTATTGATGCTTTTAATTAAAAAGATTAATTAATTAACATAGAACTCACAATCTACTATAGATCTCAAAATGTCTCGCAACCCAAAGAAATCAATACTTTTATTCAGCAAGGATGCATTAAATTGATCAAAAGCGACAGTAAAGACATTTATAATATTACAAAAATGTTCTATTGCAAATAAATGCATTTTTGTTTTGCTGTTATTAATCAAAGAATCATGAAAAACACGAAAGAAAACACAGTTTCCATAAAAATATTTAGCAGCACAACTGTTTTTAACATTAATAAAAATAAATGTTTCATGAGCATCGAATCATCATATTTGAATGATTTCTGAAGGATCATTTGATTTTTTTTTTTTGTTACATTTAGCATTCCACTCGTTCCTTCGAGAAAAAAACGGATTAATAGGATTTTCCCATAGGCTTTTGGGTTATCCATAAAAACAATCTCTGTGACCAACAGATTTTTTTTGTCCGTCAAGATAATTATCACAGATGAACACAACTTTAATTAATTTTGAAGCCTAAATGCAATAGCCATAAGTAAAAAGATAACGGTAGGCTAAACGAACTGCACCACAGTCCCACGACTTCAACGTCAGCATCACTAAGCTTCTGACGACGTTTGAGTTAAACTATTTTATAGGAGCACAATAATAAGCATAATGAGTCTGTAAAAGTGAACTGAGCGTACCTTTTCGGCGCAATGACGTTTGATCTCCCGACAGCCTCTGTAGTCCCATTTAGCCACTTGTTAGCAACCGCCTTTTTCAAGACACATAAAAGTGGGGTAATACTGATCTATTTTATGTCATAAAAAATCGATTTACTTTGGGGATGAGGGAACCGGAAGTGCTAAAATGCTAACACTTTGGCCTAGAAAGTGATGTCATACCTGCAAACATTAATTGTTATACTGTATTTCTTTTTTTCCTTTTCTTTTTCAAATAAATGCAGCATTGGTGAGCACAAGAAAACTTCTTTCAAAAACATGAAACTATCTTACAGACCCCAGAATTTTTGAAGTCTTTTAGGGGTCAGTCCCAATGTAATTTGCACCCTGGCCTAAGATGTTCAATTTGAGACTCCCAAAAGGAGCCCAATAAGAGGCTGAACTGTAGTATAGGGCATTAATATGTGGGCTGTTTTTTTTTTTTTTACCAGATCAGCATTTTCATGACCCACCTGTCCAACTACGGGAATGACCGTCTTGGCCTGTACACTTTCAAGAACCTGGTGAAGTTCATACAGATGTGGACCAACCTGAAACTGCAGACTCTCCCGCCTGTACAGCTGGCACAGAGATATTTCCAAATCTTCCCTGAAGAACGGGACCCCATCTGGCAGGTAACAAAGGAGCTCTGTCGGGGGTCTGTTCTGTCCTGAGATCATTATGGGAAACAAATACAACTTAATTGAGTGAGAGTGGATCAGCAGAGGTTGAGAGTGTTGAGCGCTGTTGCCGTAATATGTGGTGAAAGGTTTCGTATGGCTGTCTGCACATTTACTCTGATGTACAAAGAGTGAAAATGGTTTTCCGTGTAGCCTGCCAGGAAATCAGAGAATGCTATTTTTGAAATCGGTTCCTATAATTCAGTTGAAAGTTAGAGGCAATGCAGAAGATCTGTCTTTCTCTCTGCATCTCTTTCCCCCACCCCCCGCCGGCTCTCCCCATTTCAATTTATCCAGCTTCTTTATTTCTTGTCTCACTCTTTCTAACTCTGTTGTTTTGTTTCACCCTTAGAGAAAGAGAAAGTGGGTGCCTGAAAGCTTTAAATCCCTCTTTTGATCTCTCTCGTTTCCTGTCAAGGTTGAGGTCCCATCTTTTCTGTCGGCTCTCCAGCGTTCCACAGCTTGCCCTGCTCTGAATAATCTTCTTTCTTCTGCAGTTGTTTTCCCAAGAAATCTGCAAAGCTGCTGTTACATGCAGAGGAAATATACAAAATGGAAAGAGTTTTTTTATTTTTTTTATTTTTTTTTATTTTAGACAACATGGCTTTGTTCCAAAACCTATTGATCTGCCTTGATGTCTATGTCCTACATTGGCAGCTATCTTTCAAGGTAGTGACTAGGGTGGGAAATTAATATTTTGCTCTGCAGGTAATTTTGCCTGTGGCAGGTGACCTGTTTTGGTTTAAACGATATACCGGTAGAAATGTGTCAACCGGTAGAGATTTTGGACTCTATTGCGGTTCGATTCAATATACGCTCGTGACATTGCTGTGCTACGTGGTCAAGAAAGCTTATCATTTGTATGCGTGTTTAAGCATTGTGGTTAAAAAAGAGGTGATTTTAAACCGTTCAAGCACAATTAGCTTCGAAAGTGGTCAGACATGACTGGAAAGTCAAAAGGGACCTGGTTCTGTGGTCAGATGAAAGTATAAAATAGCTTTTTGGCAGCAAATCTACCAAATGGGTTTGGTGCAAACAAGGATAAAAAGTACCCCATGCCCACGGCTAAAAATACCACTGGATCTTTAATGTTGTGGGCCTATTTTTTTGCTGGAGGTCCTGGACATCTTGTTCAGATACATGGTATCATGGATTTTAGCAAATACCAAAAGATAAAAAATCTAAACCTGATGGATTCTGCTAGAAATCTTATAGCCATGTAGGGCTGGGTTTCGATTCAAATTTCAAGAATCAATTCGATTCCGATTCTCAAGATCTTGTCACTCGTCTACCTTACTCTAGTATTCTCTGTCCGCCACGGTAACGAGAAGAGGAAGAATGAGGGAAAACTCGGTCTGTCCACGGCGCTTCTTCGGCACGGCTGCGGCGGTATAGTGACGAGAGCGTCGGCTTGAGTTTGTTTACCTACTCTAGCATTCTCTGTCCGCGGCGGTTCTGGAGTTTTCAAAGCTGCCATGTTCGTTGTTTTGATGTCCTTCCACCTTGCATGCATGCGTGAATTCAGTGACGCGGCAAATAAAAATTCACGGGGAAAATGTAGGCCTATTATTAAATCGATCCTCTGAGTTGCGGATCGATCTTTAGAAATTAATATGAAAATCAATTCAGAATTGGTGAATCGATTTTTTCAACACTGCCCTAGGGCCGTGGTTGAATCTCCCATCAGGACAACGATCCAAAACAAACATCAAAATCAACACACAGATGTGTGAATGAGCACAAAATGAAGCTTCTGCCATGACCATCCCAGTTTCCTGACCTGAACCCTATAGAAGATGTGTGGCTGAACTGAAGAGAAGAAGCACCAGCTTCTTGATTTAGACGCATTTAAGTGGGATTTAGACACATTTACATATGTGCATATGTGATTGTTTAATGTAGCTCATGGGTAAATGTTGTATGAATGTTTTACATATAAGTTTTTGAATTATGTACAAATTAAACTTTAAATTTTTAATATTTTAAATAAAAAGTCCATTCAAAGTATAAATATGAAAATAAAACCGCCAGTAGATGGCGCCAATTCATTCAGTCAATAGTTCAAAACCATAGACCGTAAAAAAATAGATTCATTTGAATCGAATCGCTTGGCGATGGCTTTGATTTTCACAAATAGACAGTGTTGTGGCTAAAACGTTGTTACTTAATATCAACTTGTCTATTGGATTTTTGTGCAAGATCTGTATTACATATGCAATCAATACTCTGAGCAATAGCAAGCCGTAACTTTTGGCGCTCTGATGCTTCATAAACAGAACCGCATGCGTCTTGCGGAAGAACATTGCAGCCGGATCTACTTCTCTCTGTTTGTGTCTATGGTAGTCTCGCAGATACGGTGCTAATCCGCAGCGGGAATATAAACACTTATTTTATTTGTAGTAGCAGGCTACCATAGTGATTCAGGATAAGACAAAAAATGGTTTGGAAAAAATCTTCATGATATACTTGCTCATTGTATAAATTTAGTATTTTTTGAAATAGCATGTGTGATAAAGATTAAATTCAAGGACTTTTTAAATGTATTATTAATACATTATTTTTTGATGGCATTGATGCCCCAAGCATCCGCTAATTTCTGAGCCTGTTTATGATAATCCAAATGTGGTAACGTGATTTTCAGTTAATTTTGATTTGGCTGTAAATAATCAGCGTGCTGCGTGAGGTGTCTGGTAAAGTGCGCGTGGCTGCGTCGTCACAAACTCGTTTTAACTTAACGTTACCTCGTAAACAATCGTTGTTTGAAGTGTAGTCCGTCCGTCGCAGACGTTTTTGCACTTATTCTGCTGACTGAATGCATGGAAAGCAGTTGATTGCAGTAGGAAAAGTAGCCAAGCAGTTTCTCTGTGTTGATGCACTTTGGAAGTTGTAGTTTTTATTCCGATTGTATTACACATCCATTCATGAGAATCGATCGGGTCACTCGCACCGGTGCGCCTAAATATTTTTCACTGTTGCACGCAGTAATTTTCAGGCATAATGTGCCCAAAATGGCCATAATGTAGAGCCCTGTTAGGCCTCATTCATGAAACACGAGCAGAACGAATTTGTGTTTAAATCATTTGTAAAGCCACTTGAATTCATGAAAATTTTAGTTTTTTTCAAAATGTTTGTTAGTACGAAAGAAATGTACACCTGCTCCCTACCACCTGTAAATGGTGCGTAAAACATTGCTGTGTTCTAATCAGTTCTGTGTTCTTAGGCAAACTGATGACATAGCATTTTGATGCATTATGTACCATAATATTTCACGAGTTGATTTGCCCTGTTAACAAATACGATTTCTCTCTCATCCACTCGTGATTGATTGGAATGTTATTTTTTTATTACTTAGCCTGCCCGATCGGTGGATATAAGTGTGAACCGTACACACACACACACATACACAGCCCGGGACGTTGGGCTTTGCGAGCCCTGTCCCATGCATGTCTGAGTCTGATCCTGAATTGCAATGAACCAACAACACCACAAATTAAGGATTATTCAGCCTTTGATAGCGTTTTCATATATCAAAAGCTCAAGGGAAAATTGATTTCTCAATTCATGACCCCTTTAATACCAATACTGAATCAACAATACTATGGCAAAAACAAACTAAAACAGTAAAATTAATTGAGTAATATGACAGAACTTATAATTAGTATAAGTGTTTCATAAATTATTATTATTTTTTTTTTAATCTAAAAACTCATATGACCAATGTGTCTAATAAATTGTGGTATCGTACAATCTTTATTAGCAGGGTATCACAATTCCTTTCTAGTATCAGTATATTGTACAAAACTAGTAGTGTATATTTAAAATTCACATTACATTCACAGTCCATCATGTTGTATGTATTTTACACATCACAGTGATTTTGATATTTTGGAACAGCCTTCGCATTCTGTTTACAATGGCTCAAATTGCTGTCTAGTAGGTAGGTAGATCGCTAGGTTTTGGAACAGAGCTCATGTTTACGGCTACCATAAACTGTGGTCCCATGAGCACATTTGTAATAAATTCACAAATGTGTTATTTCAGTGTAGTAATCTTTTTAGCACTGGCGTGTACTCGAGCAAGACTCTTCGGTCATTAGTGCCGGGGCTCTAGCTGTTAATCTCCTCATTAGGACGGACAGGTGTTGGAATGCTGGTGGTTTTTCAATCTTGATGCACCGTTTGACCATCTTGCATTCGTGCAAGAGTTTAATTAAGAGGCAAGGGTTAAAACTATTCATTTATTACCCCCGTTGCTGCATCTTCAGCTGTGATGGATGAAAGGCTCAAAATGGCTGCTGCAGGACATCTTTCTCCTGAGATGCTTCAAAGCTCTTGACAGGGGTTGGTTTATGCCTCTGACTTTCATCTGGTGAATCCCATAAAACGGCCACCTCTGGGATGTTGTGTTTAAAGGCTAAGTCTGAATTAGTATAAAATCTGCTTGTTATTGGACTCTGCTAATGTGTTGTAAGATATTTGACATGCTTGACTTTTTTTTTGTTTTGTTTTTTGCTCTTGTTAAATCCGAGTCCAAGCGCTTAGGCTGCATCCTAATTTCCTGAGCATGTACTAAACCTTCGGACATCCTACTTATTTTTGTTCATTTATTTTGCAGGGAAGTATGCGTTTTGGGACATGGGTTACGTCTTGCCCTGAGTAATTTGGTGAAACTCCAAGATTTTCATATTCATGCTGGCTGGAATGAGAACAATTTCTCCAGTTTCTTCATAATTTCCCGCTGGTTATCGAGGCACAGCGATAGACTCCCTGCTGTGTTCTTTATTGAGAAGGTGCTCATTTCAGTGACGTATGGGTAATACTTCACTTCAGCTTATTTCTTACCGTTACAGGACCCCTGTGAGGACAAAAGACATAAAGACATCTGGTCTAAGGAAAAGACCTGTGACCGTTTCCCCAAGCTGCTTATCATTGGACCTCAGAAGACTGGTGAGTGTTTTCTGCTCGCTACACATCTACACATGTATGCTCTTGCACCATCTAGCTGTGTTGGCCAGATATGTTCGCTTATTGAAATCAATCCAATGTTTACTTATTATTCTAATAATAAGATACTTGCACATTCCTTTATGTATGACTTAATGTATGACAGAAATTTAAAGTGCTAACCATGGCGATTTCAGTTTGGATCAACTGGCTAATGTTTTGTTGACCTTAAGACGAATTAAGTCAGATGAAGTTACTTTATAAACAAACCCTTGGTGACAGCATCTCTGGGTTCATCGGGCAGAACAAAGCTGTGTAATATGTGCTGCTCACATATTAATAAGTCTGGGGAACTATTTCTTAATTTATGGCCACAATGTATATAGACCTATTTCAAGTCAAATGTATTTTTATAGCGCTTTTCCCAACACACATCGTTTAAAAGCAGCTTTACAGACAGTCATATAATGCTGAATGCTTTGATACTGAGCAATTTTAGGACTGGGTGACATGACGATTTATGTTGCTAATATAAATGATCCACTGTTTGAGATTTAGCTATATTGTATTTATTAATTTTTTTTAGCAAATAAATCTGTGCCAGAAGAGCATGAAATGACATTAGTGAGCACTGGAGAGATATTTTCTATAGGCTGATATATTTTCTGCATGTCAGCCAGGGCTCTGTCAATTTAAACCAGCACTTCATTAATTTAGGCTTCTTCATATTTCCATCAGGATTGGTGGATATGCACAAACTTGGGATCTTACACGAATGATGATAATTAACTTTTTGTGTGACCTAAATTTATTCTGTTCCTCATATAAAGCGAGTCTCTTCCGAAAATTTGTGATTAAACTGCTTGATTCATATGGGTTCGTTTTATGATTTCTTTTCAAAGTGGTAGTTGCGTAGTCTGTCAATGGAGGGACAGAAATATCTCAGATTTAATTTAATTTTAAAAAAGGCACTGTCATTTTTTTTTTACCTTTTTACCCGTGTTGTATTTTTTAAAATAATTTAAAACCACTAGAGCAATGTTAAATATTTTGTTGACTTGTGTACATTATCCCAAATGTGTCCAAGAATGTTTAAATCCAGAGAAATAATCTATTTTAACAAGGACACAGAACGTACCAGTGTGTCAGCTATCAATGACATCATACCCGCGTTACAGTCGATTTCCGTATTTTATTTTGTAGAAACTATGGAAACACCAAAGACGCTTTAATATATTATGCGTTTTATTAGACAGGCGAGCAACTGTTTGTATTTATTCATTCACAGAAAATGAATCAATGTTATATAGCTCAACACAGTTAGTCTTCTGCATCGATCTAGCTTACTGAAGTGAACGCACAGAACAGTGTTATAAACAAACATATGATGAAACGGCACTATTACCCCACATACACGTTGCCGGAAGAAGTGGAAGCGACTGTCTGAGGCATAATAAAAGCTCTGCGAAATTAAGGTGTCATCAAGCTAACCCTTTGTTTTGAATAAGCGACCTCTTGTGGCTAAAGGTTGTGATCAACGGGCAACGACCCGTCGCTTGTCTATCCATCATTGTGTTCAACCCGCCAATAGGTGGATAAGCCAGTCTGTGATTGGTTCTTGCAAAAGTGTAACAGAAGCAGTAGAAATTAAGCAGTAGAGTTGCAGGGCGAAATCAAATCACCGGCAGATCAGGCTAGGTTTACCCAGTCTAGCTTAAAGGATTAGTTCACTTCAAAATGAAAATGTTCTGATAATTTACTCATCCCCATCTCATCCAAGATGTTCATGTCTTTCTTTCTTCAGTCGAATAGATATTACGTTTTTGAGGAAACCAGGATTTTTCTCCACATTATAGACCTACGGCAACCAACGGGTTAAAGGTCCAAATCAGTGCAGTTTCAAATGGATTCAGGGGCTCTGCACGATCCCAGACGAGGAACAGGCTCTTATCTGGTGAAACTATTGGTCAAAATGGTAAAAAAATGAAATAAAGAATGAAACAAAAATAAGCCCTTCGAAGCCCTTTGAAACTGCATTGATTTGGACCTTCAACATTTTGGCTGCCACAGAAGTCTATTATATGGAGAAAAATCCTGGAATGTGGGCTGAAGAAAGATAGACACGAACATCTTAGATGAGATGGGGGTGAGTAAATTATAAGGACATTTTCATTTTGAAGTGAACTTAATCCTTTTAGCAATAAATGTTCATATTACTTTGTTTTATGAAGTTTTAAGCACAAGCTAAATAACTGGTCTTTTAGCTTATTTAAAAAGAACCAGTATAGACTATATTTCTCTGTAATCCACAGGAATCACTGTAAAATGGAACTATGTTTTACTTAGCTTTTGTTTTTTAGTTCATTTTAGTCATCACTTGATAAATGCTGTAGTATTAATCACAGTAAAGATCTCTTTTAATCGCCTTCTTAATTGGCCAGATTTACAGCACCAAGGTTTTTTTTTTTTTTTTTTGCTAGTTATGCAGCTATATTGCTGTTCAAATTAGAGCTGATAATTGAAACTAGTTAACAGATTATAACACACACAATGAGGGGTTGGACATTTAATACCTGATGTCACAGATATGTGTTAACCCAGTATAACATAATTTTACTATAAAATGTAAACCTTTAAAAAATTATAACATACAGAACCTATATATATATATATATATATATATATATATATATATATATCCATGAAGACTTTTTATTAGCATTTGGTACCAAGCAATGCAAGTTAAGCTGTTTAAAAAAGATTTCAAATGTAAAATCAGCTGCTTGAGTTTGTGTTTGTTCGGTGACGTGTTTGTGAATTACAGTTTGTTCTGATCCACCGATCCTGATTGGAATATGAAGCCAAGTTAATGAAGCGCTCATGTAAAACAGCTCAGTTCAACCTGAAGAACCTGGAGGTGCCATCAGCCTGTCACCAAGATTTAGTTTATAAACAATGACTTAATATATTCTGTGTCTTAAGCAAAATATAACATTAGCCAAAAGATCCTAATTACAATTACGATGGTTACTAAACAGATAAGATATGATTTTAGAGTTGGCACTTAGTGTTTCTCGCACCATGATCCAAACTGCACCCTGGAGTACTAGTTTAATGGTTGACAAACATACTTGAAGGTGCACACCGCCACCTACTGCAGACCGATGACATAAAGCAATGGATCAGGCTCAGAATAGCCGATACTGATAAGTTAAAAAATGCTTAATCGCTTCTGATACCAATCCTTGAGATTGGCTCGGGACATCCCTAATTTGTATTATAAAATTCTTGAATTATTATAAATTATATAAAACTCTTTTGACTGTTGTTTTGATTACCAAAAGGTTGCCAGTGATAGGGATTGATTATCAACATTTGAGATTGTGTGTGTGTGTGTTCCCAATGCCCTTGATTGGTGTGTGCACAGGGTTGAGAGAGCTTTATATCCTACAGTCTCATAGCAGATGAGTGCAGGCTTTCGCAAAGCTTTCTACTGCAACCCTGGCTGCTCCTCAGTAAATGTGAATTTGAGTTTTACAGCGTTGACTAATTAAACTTCTAAAGATGTCTTCAGGGAGCAATAGCCCTCTCTTAGAGTGGGTAGTAAAACCGCTGTGTTAATCCTCTCAATAAAAGTTAGATTAGGGGGTTGGGCCATAGAATGACTTTATTTTATTTATTCAGTTATTCTTTGTACTGTTATTATTTCACTTCTCTGGCTTGCACATTAGCTAACAGCATAATTTCAGTGAACCTTTATCGTCACATCTTAGACGAGACATTTCCTGCATTTTTCTCAAGTTAACTCTGGGTTTGTACTACATATGAACTTATAATTACTTCTATAGCTCTCTAGCAGATTAAGGTCCAAAAGACCACAAGTGAAGCTGATCATGTGACAGTAAACGTGTGCACTCACTGCCGTCTTGTGTCTGTTCAGGAACTACCGCTCTCTATCTGTTTCTGGGCATGCATTCTGATTTGACCAGTAACTACCCCAGCAAGGAGACCTTTGAAGAAATCCAGTTCTTCAACGGCCGAAACTACCACAAAGGCATTGACTGGTATGTGGTGATATTTTAAACATAAAAGTTCCCACCATACTTTTAGCTTTGTTGGCTGCAGTTTCTTCAAAATCATGCATGATTTAAAAGCTCCATGAAACAAGTTTTGTGTCCATATCTGTTGTTTGCTATGAGTTCATGTAAAAGTTGAGATGAAACATTTATGAGATTGAAGGCCTGTTCACACCAAGGAACATAACTAACTATAAAGTTTTAATAATCGTTCTAATTCAGTGAGATTAGGGAAGTGAGTGTGTTAGAAATCCGGAATGGCAAGAGAACATTGTGTTTGTCATGCTTTTCGTCTTCAAACCAAACTTAGGTCTTTAGCCGACTGTATCCAATCAAGTGCTTTCAAGAAAGAGAATGTCCCCTCCCCTTAAACAGACTCATTTTTTTTGCTGCACCATAACTTCACTCTTCTATAGGGAGTACACCAACGCAGGCAAGAAAACCACATGATTTCATGGGTTCTTTATAGTAAATAGCTCTTGTAAACTGCTGTGAAGTACATTGATTGTGAAGGTCTGGCATGCTTTGAAGTTAAGAGTATTAAGAGACATGGAGGCTAATGTTCCCATGAGAGGAAAGCGTTATGGGTCATTTCAAAACACAGCACTGCCTTCACCACCAGCCTTTTCTTTTCCTTTCAGTAGTCTGAAATGTAACTAATAGAAAACAGGTGTCTGATGCACATCAAGCGCCTCTCTCTTTGTTCCTGCCTTTCTTTTTCTCTTTAATCAGTTTGTGAAAAAATGATGGTTCATGTGCTGGCTTGATCTCAAAAACAAGAGCCGAATACAATGCTGAGGGAGATTCATTTCACCAAACAGATTTTAAAAAAAGGTGCAGCAATACTTAAAGGGTTAGTTCACCCAAAAATGAAAATTGATGTCATTAATGACTCACCCTAATGTCGTTCCACACCCGTAAGACATCCGTTCATCTTCAGAACACAGTTTAAGATATTTATATTTAGTCCGAGAGCTTTTCTGTTCCTGATGGACAGTATAGTGTGCATACACTTCCGTTGAAGGAACAGAAAAGACAAAATATCTCTCGGACAAAATATCTTAAACTGTGTTTCGAAGATGAACGGGGGTCTTACAGGTATGGAACAAGTCATTAATGACATAAATTTCATTTTTGGGAGAACTAAACCTTTAAACATGTTTTTTTTTACAGGTGCTGACACGTCTCTCCCATCTGCTTTATGAATTTATTGAAATGTTAATTGTTTGTTTTAATGGTAGGTACATGGAGTATTTCCCTCTACCCTCCAACACTAGCTCAGATTTCTACTTTGAGAAAAGTGCCAACTACTTTGACTCGGAGGTCGCGGCCCGGCGAGCAGCTGCTCTTCTGCCCAAAGCCAAAATCATCACCATTCTTATCAACCCAGCTGACAGAGCCTATTCCTGGTATCAGGTCAGTATCTTAACAGCTCGTGTGCCATCCAGTCACATCCAGGGTTAGTCAAGGCCACGATACCTGCTTTGGCCCGAAGATTAGATCTGCAAAAATGGAAAAATATGTAATTCGGAAATGATTGCATCATTCTGCTGGGTCCTACAGTTCCCCATATTTGACACATCTATAGCGCATACATTTTCCCCCAGAAGTCCATCAATAATGTTAGACAAGGTTAACTATTTTTGCCGCAGATTTTATTGCATTCCTTGATTTATTGTCGTGTTGAAATGTCCACTCTGTTCCGCTTCAGCTTTTTTTTTTACTAATGCTTCACTTCTTGATTTGTTATGCATAGCTGCAGTCATGATGGCAATCTGTAGAAATCATTCTACAGATTTTTTGGTCTTTAAAGTCTTAAAATGTGTGCTGCTAGTTTTAAATTAAAACGTGGCAATATTGCATTTTTTGCAGGCTCACAGTTTCAGAGCAGTTTGCAAGCAACCAATACCCTACATTTACATATTGTGTATGATCTATTGTTGATGGATTTATAGCAATGTTTACTTTATGGTTTTTATGTTGTAATATGTAGAGTGCATATTTTTTCGCCCTCAACTTTCTACTTTCTTTGAATAAGGGGCTGGAAGAAGTAAAGCATATATATTTCAAAATAAAAGTAAAGTTGAATTTCCAGCTTGTTTACAATTAAAAGTCTTGCTTTATGCGTAAAATCTTTTTACAGGTTATTATTGGTATGTTGGTTACACAATAAGCTGAATCATTCATTTCATTCAACTATAAAAACACATTTTATGCAAGTTATTAAAAAAAATTTTTAATAATATTTGGTATTTAGTATTATAATATATATTATAATATTTATATATTAAATATTTGGTATTATATATATATATATATATATATATATATATATATATATATATATATATATATATAGGGTATATTGGGTAAATATAGAGGGGCTGTCAATATGTCACCAATTAACCAAATATTATAAGGAAGCCATATACTTCTATTATATAATACATTTATACACACCTAAGCACCCATGAAAAAACTTATAAAATCGAATTAATAACTTCTGACCTATTTTCAATTTAAAAAAAAAAATATATATATATATATATATATATATATATATATATATATATAATTGTATTCTATATGGACATAATATTGTATGTCCATATAGAACCCATCATATATAGTGGGTATGGAAAGTATTCAGACCCCCTTCAATTTTTCACTCTTTGTTATATTGCAGCCATTTGCTAAAATCAAGTTCATTTTTTCTCATTAATGTACACACAGCACCCCATATTAACAGAAAAACTCAGAATTGTTGACAATTTTGCAGATTTAAAAAAAAAAAAGAAAAAATGAAATGTCGCATGGTCCTAAGTATTCAGACCCTTTGCTGTGACACTCATATACTGTATATAAAATGTAAATGCATTCATGGGGTGTACTTACTTTTTCACAGCACTATATTTGTATTATGAATTTGTATTTTCATTGCTGTTTTCCAGCACCAGAGGGCCCATGATGATCCTGTGGCTCAGAAATATACATTCCATGATGTCATCACTGCTGGCCGGGACGCGCCCATCAAACTGAGGGTCCTGCAGAGCCGATGTCTGGTCCCTGGACTTTACGCCACACACCTCCAGCATTGGCTCACACACTATCACCCCAGTCAGGTGTTTGCTTAATGCACATCTGTCCATCATTGTGTTTTGCTTTTGAGAGTGTTTCTATGACTGACATTAATCTGTTTCTTTCTGCTCAGATCCTGGTCCTGGATGGACAGATGCTGAGGACAGAACCAGCTTTGGTGATGGACAAAATCCAGAAGTTTCTTGGCGTGACAAACACGCTCAACTACCACAAGATCCTTGCGTAAGACGCTTGTCTTCAAAAGCTTTTCATTTCTCTTGTATGATTGACAATTAAGAGTCATTAATATGCTGTACATTATTGAGCACCTGAAGTGTTTGCTTTGGAACTGCTTTGAAGTGTTTCTCAGCAGTCTCCTCATCCTGATGGATCCCATTACTCTGACAGGATCGTAAGAGTGCGTGTTAATTCCCAGCCTGCTCTACCACCTCATGTACTTTCTTTTCAGTCAGCCCCTTCCACTTGTCTCTCTTTCTCTCTCTATCTGTCCTCTGTCCTCTCATGCTGCATCACATAATCTCATAAGCACTAACATCTGTCAGCCTCATCTCCCACTGGACAATGAAGATGGTTTGTCCTGTGGCAGCCTCTCAGGAGGCCTTGCTGTGCACCATCTGTCTGTTATGTTGCTTTCTGATTCTGATTAGGCTGTTATCACTCGTTTTGCTGCCTGTCCTCCATTTTGTCTCTTCGTTCCTGCTGCAGGTTCGATCCGAAGAAGGGCTTCTGGTGCCAGCTGCTAGATGGAGGGAAGACCAAATGCCTGGGGAAGAGTAAAGGCAGAAGATATCCTGACATGGATGTTGATGTGAGATTCTGATTCTAGTTCATATTCCTGTTTTGGTTTAAAAAAAAAAACGTCCTGTCTTTTTGAGTGTGATTGAGATTGCAAAGAGTCATGGTAGAGACAAAAGGAGAATGAAGCGTTTCATACAGGTGACAAGCATGTTTGACTTGTAATATTGAAAAATGTATTAAGCGCATCCAAAATACAAGTTTGTGTTTACATAATATACATGTGTGAACCGTTTATAATTTTTATGTATATATAAATACACACTCATTCATGTATATCAGTGGTCAGGAGCCTGTAGCTCACGAGCCAAACCTGGCTTTTTGACAAAAATCATCTGGCTCGCCCTTTACCAACAAATGATCGATAAAAAAATCAACAGAAGACTCATCAACAGCGATCCGCTCTCTGCAGAGAAACCTGCCAATTACAATTCACTTTTTGTACAGCCTATCAAAGTTAATGAAAAGTTTATTGTATTAATAATATGTAAGTTGTACCGGCCAAAGTGCATGTTCAGTGCCTCGTAATTAACTAGCCACTTGCGTTTCTATGGCAACCTACAGCTCCTGCACTGGGACAAAGGCGAAAGCCGTTTTAGAACAGCAGCGGAAATGTAAAAGTAGGCTAGATAAACTTTAATGTATCAGGTGCTTTGCTGTGATAAGAGAGATTTCAAAACATTTCACCCGTTGGTACTTTCGCTTTTGCCGCAGATCCTTTATGTCCTATAAATGTGTAGTATTCAGGATAATCTGCGCAGATTTCAGTTGATGTCAATATGGTTTAACGTTATTAATAACGAAATATGAATGAATGAGAAAGACAAAAGTAGGATGTACTTTATATTGAAAATAAATATTAAAAGCGCGATAAGTCACGAAAGAGAACTGAATTATACTGACAGGATCCTGTCTTCGGTTGCGCTCCTCAACGGCCAAATAAACACATGAAATGAAATAGGCTCTGTTCATCGCTATTTTTTAAGTGGGCATGGAATTTAATGGCTCTTTTTTGAACGGTTATTACCAGGGGGTATAGTCCTAATTCTGCTCCACAGGCGTTATTTGGGGTTTTGCGCTGAATTCGCAGCAAGATTTTGCACAGCTCGGTCTGCAGAGTCTCTATTGGGTGTTTGTCCCATGTAGAGAACTCTTGGTCTGAGAGCGGACCCCAGACTTCACTCCCGTACAGCACCATGGGCTCTATTACGGTCTTCATAAGTTTTAGCCAGATTCTGATTGGGATGTCAATTTGTATATGTCTCCTAATAGCATAACAAGCTCTCCGTGCCTTTTCTCTCAAGTCCTTAACAGCTTTTTAAAGGTCCTGTTCTTCACGATTCCATCTTTCAAACTTTAGCTAGTGTGAAATGTTTCTGTTAGAGCATAAATAATACCTGTAAAATTATAAACCTCAAAGTTCAATGCCTAGCGAGATATTTTATTTAACAGAAGTTCCCTTTCAAAGCCTACAGCGAACGGCCGGTTTGGACTACAGCAGGAAGTGCAGGGATGTAATGACGTCACTAGAACCGTTTGTTGACTAACCCTCCGCCCACAAGAACACGCAAAATAGGGGGTGTGGTCTCGTTGCTCTCCCACGTGGAGAAGAGCGCATATTCAGCGCTTGCATCTCCCCGTTATGGTAAGAGGCGGGACCTTTCCGGGCAAAGTGCGCTAAGCTGCTGTCCAATCACAACACAGGAAGCGCTGGCCCAATCAGAACTCGTTACGTGTTTCTGAAGGAGGGACTTCTATGAAGGTAAATTGATGCCATATAGAATTGCAAGCGTAGGGTAAGATTTGTGAAAGTGTACATAAGATTGCAAGCGTAAATTAAATTTGCATGCACAAGATAAGTTTTGCAAAGGTGTAAATTGCCTTTCAAGTGTAAGAAAAAAATATTTGCAGCATTTTACTGTTTTCATAAGTGTAATTCATGTATTGTGAAACTGCAGCTTCATGTTAACGCAAAATAAATATGATCTGTATTCTTCTGACTTCCATTTTTCTGCGCTTACCCTTTTGACACGTTTATTTCGCCAAAATACGGCCAAAAGCATTGCACGCCTGTGAACATCGATTTGCAAGCGGAAAAAACAGAGTCAGGAACTGCGAAATAGATTGAGTGTGTAAAACCAACCTTTGTGTAAAAAAAATAAACTGTTGCAACTGTCTAAATGACTTGTTGTGTGCGTAGGGCAAAAAGGCTCCCGAAATAAACCGATTTGCACAGTTCCGTCTTTC